>NC_138148.1:13307300-13609800 GCF_964199315.1 Orbicella franksi | reverse complement strand
AAGAGTAAGTGGCCCAATTGACATGCTGAGGTCACTTGTTTCTGGGTCACCCTCATCAGAAAACTGAACAGTAAAATGATATGTATTACCATTAAACCAGATAAAGCAGTTCTTTAAATAAGGTAAGCATAAGTGCAAGTCAAGAATCATAAAAACCAGGTTAGTGATACCCCTGAGCAATTGGAATTTCAGAAACATGACCTATATCTTGGTTCTTCAGACACTTTTCTGCTTTTTTCATCTGATACATTGTGTTGAACAGAAATATATGCACCTGTAGACTTATATTCCTAGACAACCACACATCCTGTTCTGCATTGAACACAGCTTTGTGTCTGGCAAATTAGGTGAAATTTTCTTCTGGAAAAAAATGGCTTGATATATTTCATTGCAATGGCTTGCTTTAAGGCCCCCTCACTGTTGCTAAACTCCTTTACAGCCTTTCCAAATACACTTGTAAGAAGCAACCCCTTTTATAATAACCTGAAAAAAGCCCTCGCAGAGGACAAGTGGTTACTGGATAGTAAATAACCACAATGGTACAAAAAAGAGTTGCGGAGTTTTAGTTTTATTGCAAAATATTTGATTTGTTTTCGATGCAAGGATGGGAAAGCCAAGACGGGAAAGGCAGTGGGCGCAGGAAACTTTTGCTAGTACCATCGTGTCGCCAAAGACAAATTGCTTTTTCGTGTAGGACAGCGATGTCAATTACTCAAGCTACATAAAAGTTTTTCACAAGACTAATGACATCCTTTAGAGATTGTAGAAATCTTGTCTTATTGAGCTTAAAGGATGGTCAACGGATGATGCTGAAATTATCGTTTTATAAGCTTATTTGAAGCAAACATTCCTGATCTGTCAGTGTTTTAGTAATAAAGGATCCAGAATTACTGTACGAAGGGATCTTATCGACTTGGTTAAGATGGCTTTTTGCCAGCAGAGCATTTCATAATCCTGTTGAGGAATCCCGACTTAGGTGAATAGTTCAATTTCCATTTGTATTCGAAACAAGTATCTATAATGAAACAAACATTACATCTAATTCCGGGTAGTGTGAGAAAATGAAATAAAGATCAATTTGAGAGTGTGCATTTATTTGCTCAATGTATGCTTTCAAGGCATGTAACAATTGTATTTCCAATCAAAACCTTTCACAACCTACTCAAAATCCTGCAAGATTGTTTGAGAAAAATACTTTGGCACATTTAATGAAAGCTATGCCTGTTTATATGAGAAAGAAAGATGGAAAACTGAGAAAACATTGCTGCCACTCACCAACATCAGTGATTATCCAAACGTTATGTCAAAGAGTGTGGGAAAATGAGTCTGCAATGTCCATCGTGCGATCAGTGGTTAGCGGTCGTAGTCATTCGTAATGCTCCATAATGCCCTATTTCAGAGGTAGTGTCATTGGAAAAGGAAAAAGAGGCTTGGGGCTAGGTTGCTGATGCCGTAAATGCAGTGAACAGTGGGGAGAAAAAATGTTGAACAGGTAGAAAATAGGATATGCATCATCAAGATTGTGTAGCTCAAAGTTGTTATCAGTGAGGAAAGGTTTCCGTTTATAAAAGTGAATCACTTAATTTCTGTTTTCAATCAAATTGTTTCTTTAAACTTTCAAATATTGTGAGATAAAAAGGAGTTGGGAAGACGTGACAGGGAATGTGGAGAAGAAGGAGGGGCAGGCCAGAAATGAAGAACTGAAAAGGTTAAGGGTGACAGGAAACGGGCATTTAGAAGATGAGGTAGGCTAGCTTTTAAATGTGGGCTACACTTGAATCATTTCCCATGTCACAGAGCCATTTAATCATGAATGAAATTGCTTTTTAAAGGATGATGGAAATGCAGCAAAACTCTCTGAGCCCTGTACAGAGAGCCTCACTCCTTCTGAGTAGGAAACTGCAAGAATTTTAAGGCCACAGACTTTTACTGGGATTCCTGGTGGAGATGATTCCATGAAGACATTTGGTAAGAATTAGTTTTGTTTCTTAATCTACTCCAACAAGGTTAGCCTGTTTGAATATCATTTATTGCTATTGTTATTATATTTGTGTCTTAATCTATGCCAACAAAATTTGTGGTTACACTAAGGAAATATCCATATCCTCTGTGAAAGGTCATTAGAAATCCCAAGAGCATGAACATCATGAAGTGTTACTGACAAAATACTTCTATAAAGCTACTTAGAAGTTTACCAAATGAATGGGAGTAAGGTGGGGTACAATGTTAATAAGGGGGTAAAGGTAGAGAAGTATGGATATTTTCCCCAACAGCAAGTTGCTGTATAACCCTCTGGAAAACCATTTGCCGCCCTTGTTGTTCACTTCATTAGCTTTCGTTTTTCATAAATTAAGGGCAGACAGGCAAAGGAAACATTTCTGAAGAAAATGTGGAAGTTGACTTAGAGGTATAATAGTTTTTACTAGTTTCAAAGTAGATTGTCATACAATGTTCGTACACCGGAAGTCATCATTGAAGCCGAGAGTGGACAAGACAGGGCAACAGGGCAATGATAACCAGTCCAACACTGAGCAGAGTAACTCTGATCACTATTGTGGCCTGACTACGATGGAGGGCTCTGTCACTGCATTGCCTGTTGTTGCTGTAAAGATTAAAGTTAGAGGAAGTCCTCTCTGTATCAAGACCTATTCACTGTTGGATAATGGATGTAACTCTACCATTTGTTTGGCTAACTTTTTGGAACATCGGGATAAATGGAAAGAAAACAAGACTCAAGCTGACCACCATGCACAGCAGCAAAAGTGTAGATAGTCTTACTGTTAATGGACCTGGTGGTGGCAGATCTAGACAAGGATGTTGTCATTACCTTGCCAGAAGTACTTTCCAGACCAAATATGCCCATAGCGAAGGACAAAATCCCTCAATAAGAGGATGCGGAATGATGGCCACACCTTCAAGGTTATGTGTACTAGCCAGAATTGAGTTCTGAAGTAGATTTGTTAATTGGAGCAACTGTTCCTGAAGCCCTGCAGCCCAGAGAAGTTATCCCTGCCTTTGATGGGGGTCCATATGCGACTAGAGTTGACCTTGGCTAGGTCATCAATGGCGCAACTGGAAGGAAACAAGTTTGTCACGTCCACCAGTTTCATTAAGTGTAAGGAAACTCATAATATGTGTGTAGCATGTGCTGACTTTGCAGATGTGCCCCTTTCTATGGTTTAAGCATGTCAAGGGATGACTTAAAGTTTATGAGCATCATGGAGGATTCAGTCATTAAGTTTGAAGATGGTGAGGTTTCACTGCCTTTGAGAAACCTCAACTTACAGATGCCAGCGAATAGGAGTAAGGCTACATGTAGGACTCTCTATCTTAAACGTAAATTCTTCAAAGATGCAAAGTTTCGTGAGGACTGTAAGGAGGATGGTAAGGTGTGGTTTATTCTGCACCATGGCATTTACCATCATAACAAGCCGGATAAAATATGTTTTTGACTGCTCTGCCCAGTTTCAAGGAACATCACTGAATGATGTACTGTTCCAAGGACCTGATTTGACCAACAATCTAGTGGGTGTACTGATTCGTTTTCGCCAAGAGCCGGTCGCGGTAATGGGTGATGTCCAATCAATATTCCATCAGGTATGTGCTCCAGAAGCAGATCAAGACCTCTTGTGGTTCCTTTGGTGGCCCCACTATGACTTCTCCAAGAAATTGGAAGAGTACTAAATGACCGTATATCTTTTCGTGCAGTACCATCACCCAGCTGTGCTAATTATGCGATGCAGTGGCCTGAAGGCCATACCCTCAACTGGTGTCACAGTAAAACATGTGAAAGAATTACATCTTTGCATGCTGAAAGGGGGCTTCAATTTTTGGGAAGTCCTGGAATTGATTCCAGTGGAAGCTACAGCAAAGGACTTCAAAGAAATTGATCTTGATAATGATGTGCTTCCTACAGAGAGAGCTCTAGGCATATGGTTTGTCGAGATGAATATGTTCGGTTTCAAAGTGAACATAAAGGAGAAACCTTGTGCTGGGCGTGGAATTCTGTCTGTGGTTAGTTTATCCGCTCGGTGTGGCAGTGCCTTCTTGTCCTAACCGCAAAGTTACTCCTCAAAGATTTTTGCAGAAATGGCCTTGGTTGGGATGACAAGAATTCCAGCAACTACTTATCTTGGTGGAGGGTGTGGCTTAACAAATTGCCAAAACTTACCCTTGTCTCAGTTGAACAATGCATTAAGTTGGAAGAATTGTTTCAAGTGAGATCGACCACTTCTGCAATGCCTCCCAGCCTGCTTATCAAGCTGTTTCTTATCTTTGCTTGGTTGACTCTGGTGGCCAAATTCACTGTTCCTTCCTGTTAGGCAAGTCCTGTCTCGCTCCTTTAAAACAAGTTACAAACAAAATGTTGAACAAGGAGTTGGAGATGCTAGTTGATACCATCAACTTCTGGACTGATTGCGGTCCAACTTTTGTACCTGGACGTGGCAAAGCTTAAGTCAGCAAGTTTGTGTCATTGAAAATGATTAAAGGATCCAAATTCTCTACGTTCTTCGCCATGAAAGACGGATTAACACATTAACAACAGTGAATTTTATAGAGGAGTCAAGCGTCAACATGACTGCGATTGTTCATGAGAACGATATGTTGATTGCTCGATACTGGTCAGCACCATTGCACTGCGATATTTCGCATACTGCAAGCGGAATTATCCCTCGGGTGAGGAATTTTTGTTCTGGTCTGGAAAATGCCGCAAATTTTTGTCCTTTGTTTTAAAGAAACAACACTCAAGACATTGCGAAAAGATGCACAAATTTTCGGGCAAACTTTCTTTGAAAGTTTGAGGAGACAACGAACAAAATTCATGCATTTCGCTCATTACTTTTGCACAATACTGTATTAAAAAGTTTCATTTCTATCATCCAACGATTCTCATCCTGGTTCAAACTGCTGAAGTTTATGGCCTTGTGCCTTCACTACCAGATGAGATTTGTGATGAGGAGAAGAGAATTGAAGCAAAACGTCACGATTAGTGCCAAGGCCTCTAGTGTGGAACTGCTGGCACCCTCAGAGTTGGAGAAAGCCAAAGGGGAGATAATCATGTTCGACCCATTGGGAAGACATGTTAATTTAAATTACATGTTCCATTTCAATTTGAGGTAATTTTGATGTGGCTTGGCAATAGAAACCGAACAGTAAGTGTTCTTCAAAAAAATGGACACCATGTAGCAATTTGGGGTCGTAAGCCTAATTGCTGTCCAGACTAAGTCCATTTTGAAATGTTGATGGTCAATGTGCTGATTTAAGCTTTTCAAATTTAACATCATTTGATATAGGCCATCTTTTTTGTGTCACTTAACTTGGTGAAATACACTCCCCACTTTCATGTTGGGTGGGTTCAATGAAACCTTTGAATTTCAGCGTCTATAATCAGTGAGTCACTGGTGTTGAATGTTTTCCTTTTGGGGCCCAAGTTCTGCATAGGCTGTGTTGAAAATTCAATATACTGACCCTCAGCACAATTCAGGACTTTTGAGTCAGCGGTTTTTTCCTTCTATTTATCAAAGAAATGTACCAGATGGCCACCCTTGAAGCTTTGGACGTTATTAGCAAAAAAGTGTTTGATATTTGGGCTCAAACAACATAAGATTTATTTGCCTCTAAATTATCAAGTGTGTCAGAAGAAATAATTGCTACTTCTTCCTCTGGTCCTGCTATCAAAAGAAGGATTTTTAGGGTGGCTTCGAGTTCCACTGACAGCCTTTTGCTAAAAAAGGCTTGCTTCACCAATAAAAGTTTTGTTAGTTTCAGCAAGGGTGTCCCTTTTTGTTTTTGTGGCAATTTCCAAATGCGGTGGTGCTTACCCTTTTGGATGCCTGTATATTGTTAAGCTGGGTTTGCAGGTCCTTGCCAAACAGCAGAGCTGTTACTGGCGCATGTGAGGCATGCAGACCTGCATAATCTCTGTTCAGATGTGGTTTGAGTGACTCCCTGCGATGGTGGGACAGGTCGATTTGTGCATGCCCTAGCAGAGTGACCACATCTGTGTTCATTTTTATAACTTTTTGATGTCAGGGATTGACAGTGACTGCATTGAATTCTTTGTTTTTAGCAACATATTGAGGGATTTGCACATCAGAGCATCAGCGGTGTTAAGCGTCTTTTGGGTTAAGGTTAACCTGAGGTCCTGTTGTTTTTTACTGAGTGCTTCAGTTTATCCCAGATTTCAGGATTAACCTGCAGTGTTTTGAGAGTTTCACAGTTTGCCAGGTGTAAATATTTTGGAGAGTTATCCTTTTGTTTCAAGTCTGACAATTTAAATCAATTGCGCTAAAATAACATAAAAATGAGCTAATTCAAATAGGTGAAAAAATGTGGAAAGTGTTATATTCTATTTTGTATTTCAAATGCGTATTTTGTAATGTATTTTTGTGACTCATTGCTTTCTTGGCTCAATGGCACTAAGCCTCCACCACCAGCAATAGTTGAATGTTGTGTATGTAATTCTTTTTCATGGCCTCCAGACTGGAAGTTATGGCTAGAACCATGTGAAGTTGGGCCCTGAGGCCCAGAAGGACCTTCTTCCTGGCTGTTCAGATTGGATGTATGTGACCCTCCATGGGAAAGCAGGGCTAAAGTGATACCTCACAACATGCCTCCACTTGGAAATAAAAGAATTTGACTTGAGGACGCTTGAAGGTGTTCAGGAGCACACTTCAGTAGTAAACTCTTCTGTTTGGTTGGACACACTAAGAACAATAGAGCGTGCACACACTAACAATGCAGTCAAACAAAGAAGTGTGTTAAACTTCAAAAACAAAAGATAGCATGCCACAACATGCTTTAGTGTGCAAAACAGCACAACATACTTAAAGCGCAATACTTTTAACTACTGTGTTGAAAGAGTTTTGGGTGAAGAGAACATCGACGAACATTGCAGTTGCTCATTGATCAACACAATTACTTACCCTTCATTTTACAATAATATTATTGGCAAATGCCAAAACAGGGGTCTGAATATGATTGATTTTACTTTAATGAATAAAGCCCGTAAGTCCATTTAGACAAAGTCATTTCATCTGAGCAAGAATTCAGCATGGGCAGTTATTCCCAATGAAGCTACCCCACATTTGGGAGGTTTAACCTTTCTCTCAACCTGTAACTTTTAACAGTGACGATCTTAACATCAAAAAGCTACCACTCTTTTGTGAGCAAGTGTTACAATACTGGTTTGAGTTTAAGGATGTGCAGAATAATAAAATGCCATGCACTTAGAAAACGATTATCTGGAGCAAAAAAGAAATTAAAATTGTAAACGAGACAGTTTTTTCTGTACTTGGTTTGATATAGGAGTTTACACCTTAAAAGACCTTGACCTGAATCTAGCTTTTCTCACTTACGAAGAATTTAAACTCTGCTACCATAGCAGAACTTGAAAGTTTTAACAACCAAAGCTGTAACGGGGCGGATGCTGACATCAATCGATCTTTGAATTTATTACCAGCGCCGCATCGGAGAAATGTTTTATAAATAACGGAACCTCCAAGCATCTATCTTTCTCAATTGGTTTATTGGACTTGAAAGCTCGTAAAAACTGAAATACAACGAGCAGAATAAAGCTATTACTATAAATCTATGCTAATCTAAATGTTCTTAACTCGAGCACACGGGGCGTGCATATACATAAATCTAAACACAAATATCCTTAAGCGTAACAAATCTGCCTTCGATTAAGTGGTATACATTTCGGGGTCTAAATTAAAGGACAAACTACATAACATACTTCTTTCCCCGTCCTATTACAATGGTATCTTCGACGATCCTTCAATCAATGTTCTTCTACATGTGCTTGTAACTTACACGTGTCTAAATGAAAGGTCATGCCGACAACTAATCGATATGTCGCACAAAACAAAGAGATATTGACGGTCACGCAATCACAACAATAAACAGTATTCGTTACAAAAGCCATACATAAAAGCTGCATGAAGCACATATTTGAAGAACCCACCACAGAACAATGCCTTATTGCCAATGGGTTAACACTGGACAAAATAAGCAAATAATTGAACTTAGCATTCTCCATCACTATAGGAACAAAGTGAGCTATGTTCCAGTACAAAACTTAAATGATATAGAAAGCAAAAACCAAATTATTTAAAACTAGACTTGCAAGCAGCAAGCTTTGCTATTTATGCTCAAAAAAAATCAAGATCTAGAGCATATGCTAGTTTCATAAATCTGGTGGTATTAGAGTTCTGGAAAATCTTTCTGGATTGGTGTGAGACTCTACAGCAATAAAACTAGAATTGTCAACTGTTAAGAACTTATATGGTATCATTGACAATGACCACTTCAGGAAGGTAACCAATCACCTCTTACTACTTGCAAAGTACTATATATACTGTTGAAGTATTAACGAAGAACCATTGTCATTTAGTAGTTATCTAACAATAGTGATAAAGAAAGCTGAAATTGAAAAACAAACATCAACAAGGACTAATTCACTTGAATGTTACTACAATAAATGGAAACCTTTAATGGACAAGAAGTGTCTAACTTCGAGCTGTATTTTACTTTTCTTTGTATGTTGCTGGATTTAACACAACATTTTGCGAGTTATAGTAATTAATGTAACTATGTATTTTTCTTTTCTTGTACTCCATTCATCAGTAGCACAGTTCTGATGTACAAAGGCGTAACATTGGGGTAAAATTGAAAAATTTATTTAAGAATAATTTTTTGTTAGAAATAAGGCAGAAAGTGAAGGAAATTGGTTCCTATCTTGAAATTATGTCATTTCAGTCAATTCAGATGCATTTTAAGCTAATTTTCTATTACCCATGATGCAATGCAGCCATGCCCTTTTTTGTAAAAAATACATAAATACTGTATTTAAGGAAAATTTTGGCAAAAAATGTTAATTGCAAGCTACTAAAGACAAAAACAGTTAAAGGGATGCCAGAATTTGTTCATGTTCATCCAATGGATAAATTGGCCTTCCCCTCCTTCACTTTGACACAAGTGGTCCACAAATGTACCGCACAGTTCCTGGGAATACTCCTGCCACCTTATCATCTAGTTTGTATGTGCGATCAATAATGTTCTCCCTTAGAAAGAAATTTCCGAGAAGATTAGCCTGTCCTTTGGAATAAATGCTTCCACTATAAGGATCCTCAAAGTCTTCTTGAAGGGAAATGACTCCACTGCTAGTAACTTTAAGGAGGTAGTAATCATAGTGGCTGTCCTCTTCAGCTGCCACAGCCACAATAGTCTTTTGTTGCCAGGTCAGCAACTTGAACTGAATGTTCAATGGTGCTTGCATCTTCCATTGTTCTGCTCATGACACCTGAGGGCTTTCTTGACAGAAAAATCTCCTTCCAGTTGCCCACCCATTCCATATTTTCACAGCTGTCAAAATTCTTGACAATGCAACCATGGCAGTAACAAGACCTTTCTCTCGTGAAGACTTTTAGCTGTTCACTGCAAGTCCTTACAGAGTGTAGTTGTGGGATGCCTTTGACAGTGCAGAATCTTCCACCGTCCCTGTTATGTGCAACACTCAGTTCTCCACTAGAAGGCAAATAGAAGAAGACACGCCGCTTTAACTGCACTGACTTCTGCCTAGCGGGAAATGAGGAAACAGCTGGTTCAGAGAAGTTCTCTTTCAGAGAGTTGCAAAGATCTTTTGCGTTTGATAGTGTGACTTTCCTGGAGAGAACTGCTGAGGTCCCCTTCTGTTTGACATGGGAGCCAGTTGCATCTTGTTCTCCCTTTGCATGGGAGGTGGCAAAGTAGTTTCGCTGGACTGTGTATCCAAGAGTTGCCAGGGAACAAGATAGGTCACCATAACAGTGATGGCTCTTGTACTGTCCTGCACATCTATCTGTGAATTCATGCATTTTCTTGATGGTGCAGTTGGATTCTTCTAAATGCTTTGAAATTAACTTCTGGATGTGAAGGACAGAGTCATGATCCTGGGTGACGTCATCAGAGATCACAAACAAATGCTCCTTACAAATTGCTGGTTCCTCCTCTGTGCTCTGGACACCATCCACCTCAGCATTTGAATGCCTGTAAAGAATTGTTACATGAAGACTTGCTTTGTTTACATCAAAGTATTGGGACTGGATTTCATCTTGAAACCGACAGGCATAACCCTCAGAATAGTCATGGATGTACACGGCTTGATGAAGAGGAAGGTTTTCAAGAAGAGAATCTAGCTGTTCCCTTTGCCATTTAGCAAGGAAGGAATGGTAAGGAAACTGTCCTTACAGCTGAATGAAATAATCGAACAGTTCCTTTGGTCCTGTGCACTTCTCAATGAGGGCTATTTTTTTCATGTCTTTTCCATCAGTGGTAAGTTTTCCAGTTGACACATGGTCGTACCGCTTCCATTTCACTTCATGATTGCCAACACCTTTCTCCTCTGGCAGCAAAACCAAGTTGTGAACACCACAGTCTTTGCACTCCCTTTTCAAGCATTTCAATCAATGATAGTCTTGGTCTTCAGGTTTGGGGCAAAGTGTTTGTTCAATAATATTTCCAACAGAGGTATACACTTTTGTAACTGCTTGATTAGCTTCTCTGCTTTCATCAATCACTCTCTTCCTAAACTTCATGCAGTCTTTGAAGACAATTTGAAGTTCAACGTGATGGCGACACATGCAGGTCTGTCTATCTTGTTCCCTTGCTCCCCTAACAAAATAAGGCTTCAGGTTTTCAAATTTTTGGCTGAGATATCTTTATCTCTGGGTGCATTGACACAAACTCAATGTAGGCTTCCGTTTGGGTTTTTTCAAGCACGTGTTTTGGATGTTCAACCCACGTTTTCACTCCAACTCGTTTTCTAATCAAGTCTTTCTTGTTTCCTGTCAGTCTACTTGCCACCATTTTCCAATAATCATAAACAACCTCTTTGGTTTCTTCAGTGACTGCATCCTGCCTGGTTTTTCGTTTGGTTTCAAGCCAGCTTGGCTCTTCACCTTTTAAGATCATTTCGCGTTTCTCAATTCCTGACTTGATGCTTCTTCTATCTAAGGTTATGAGCTTTGAAAGTGTCTTGTGGCTGCTACTCTTTAACATTTTGACCAAAAGAAAGTGATTTTGCTGCTCCAAGTGCAGCTCTTCCTTTGTTTGACATGTCATTTTTGACGGCTTTAAGGCCTTGAGTGAGATCACCAGCAAGCGCTTTTAGTGCAATCACTTCTTTTTCCTCTTCTGGCGTTTTTATTAATCCATGTTCCTTAAGCACTTTCCTTGTCCATGGACTTTTGATATAGCTGCCATTATTTCTGCTTTCTTCTCCGGGGTATCTGGGAGACCCTTCTTAGCTCATCCAATGGCACGTTTCTTGGCCATCCTGTTCGGGAACGGTGTACCAATAACTTCGATCCCTGTGGCTTCCGCTGCTTGAACCTGTGCATTTTGGTCTTTCTTTTTTTGATGGTATTGCTTACTTTGTTCTCTAGCCATCTTTCTCTCTCTCAAGTTTTCCTTTATTTTCTGAAGCTACCCTCTGCTGGTTTCGTTCGCACCGACGTTTCTGTTTGGCGTCTTTGATTGGAACATACCGTAGTGTCCGCTCTTGGCTTCTCGACTTTTCTTTCTGGCTTCTTGACTTTTCTTTCTGGCTTCCACGACCTTTTCAATAATTTCCTCTCGGTTTTTCTCATAATGTGCTCTTCTTTTCTCTTGTCTTTCCTTCTTCTTTTGTTCTTGCCACATCTGAATCCTAGATACTCCAGAATCCATAATCTTTGCATTCAATTTTACGGCCTTGTGCTTGCGAACAACACAGTACTTGACTATGTGCTTGAAACAAGCGGCATGTGCTCAGGAAGTTTCCCGCTCATTTCCTCACCTGTTGAAATATTTTACTTCCTAATAAGGAAATCTAAAACAATGCGTATCGATTCTGTAGACTTTGGGATGATTTGGAAGGAATGGAAGCCGCCAAAATGGCCAGAGCGTTGTGCTTGTCTTTGCTTGAAATTCAATCGTTTACCTTCCCCAGGATCAAAATTTTTCGATGTTATGTTTTGAACAAACTTTATAGCCAATATTTTCGTTGGCTTCTAACAGATTCAATTGATTTTGGTACCAAAATTTAGCTTGTCATTTGAGCATTTTGATTATGTCAACATTAACACGCTCCAGTGCACTTGTCGTAAACAATATGACTGGGAAATTCAATGATCAGAATTATCGCGTGCCAGATCACACCACTTGCCAACTGTTTAGAACGCAGAAAAAAATTCAAATCTTGGCAATGTTTCGATAAAAACACAAAATCGGAAGGAAAGTGAAAAGCAACTTATGAGCATTACATTTTGAGGTTAAATTGTTCTGTAACTCAGGAATTATAGCTCGCACAATGAATTGAAAACTACCTGTCTCTCCAAGCTTAAAGCGTGATGCATCATATGGTGAACACTTTTGTTGATTTTAAGGAAGATTTAGCACCATTTTTTAGGATTTTGTTTGCCATTTTGCGTAAAAAGGAACCTTTTACATCATCTGAAGTCTTACGGTTGTAAAGGAAACTTAAGTTGGCAAAAACAAGAAAACAGTGAATAGTGAAGCCCACGCGAGTTATGCGTGATGCCATGTTTTGTCACTAACTTAACAATTCGGCTCCAATTATAGTTTTTCAAAAATCTTTTATTTTACTTCTGTTTAGTCGAAAACCATCTTTAACACATGTGTAACAATTTTGGAAAGTCTCAAGCAGATCTGATCATTGTTTGCCGAGAAATTTTTATACGATTCGAGCAAATCTGTGATTTTTCCATTAGCGCATGACAAGCGTGCTACTGATCATTGTATTGTATTATATGTAAGTATTGTAAAAGCAACATATATATTCTTAACTACGATAAAAAAGAAAAAAGGAAACAAATAAATAGTCTCACGTTTCATCTCTCTAAAGAAGATATTTTCATTGTAATCAATTCTCTCTAGGGAAGTTTAATAAAGTTAACCCCAAACATGCAACATTGTCGACCCTAAGTGGCAAATCTTGGCAGTGTTGCACTACAGCTTTATCCTTCTTTGCAGAAGGGTTCTCAGAATTCAGAATTTGAACTTGGCAAATTGTTGTCTACAAAATGCTTTGGAATGTTCGAGCAGAGCTAATAAAGAATGAAATTTCGCTCAAATGTTCAAAGTCAGTTATTGAACAGAGCGATTTTTTGCTTAGAAATTCAAAGCCATTTTTCGTACCAAGCGAATTGTCATTCGAAAATTTGCGTAGTTGGAAACAATAGGCGTTGCCAATTGTGACTTTTTATCAGAAATTCGCTTCCATCGAAAATTCAATATTTTATCGTTGCAAAGCCAAGAAAGGCCATGAATTTTGGCGAAATACATTTGCATTACTTTTGCACAATAATGTATACACCCACCTGTTTGAAAATCAAAAAAGCATCTCTGGGCAAATGACTTTTTAAAAGTTGTCTGCCTTGGCCTGTGTTTCTCATAAATTTTTTCCTGAACTGCCATGGAAATGTAAACAATTGCGTGATGCAGTTGGTCACCCTGAATACGTAATTGGTTTCCAACAACCGCAGATGGCTATGTTAGAACATTTGGGTGAAAAAAGAAAAACATAATGGACCATTTTTAACATTAATATTTTGAAAGGGATCGCTTTAGAAATTTTGTTAATTAAAACCGCCAATTAAAAGCAATTTACTTTGGAGTTCAGGTGTTACTGTTGTTTTTTTAAGCTGTTGTTCTTTCTTTGATCCTTTTGATTACAAGAACGAGTTCTGGTTTTTTGCATCCTTTTCAGAGGGTTTGGCTGCAGCCTCCTTGCCCTTGGGTTTTGCAGTTGTGGTTGTGGCGGGCACCTTTGTAGGCTGCTTTCCTTTGGACAACGAGGAGACATTAGCCCAGGATGTGGCGTATTTCTTATCAGCGCCTTAGGCTTGTTTTTGCTTACTGTTGTGTCATCCTCTGAGGAATCAGAGGAAGAGGAGAATGATGATTAGGACTGGATGGGGCTAGACCTTGGCATAGAGGAAATTGAGCCATTTTTTCCAGCCTCGACACTGGATTTCTCTGCGTGAAGACCATCAGAAGATTTGTCCTCAGACTGGACAGGCACTGGCTGTTTCCGTTGTTTCCTGGCTGTTTTGTTGCGGCAGGGAGTTTCTTAGGGCGAGCCAGCCGACCAATTAGCTGGACTCCAGGTCAAAGGACTCTGGTCTAAATGGTCCAGGGGGCAAGTCTTCCCAGCCGAAGGAGCCTCTTTGACGACTACTTCCTGTTCTCTGGAATCGGCGTCTTGGCACAGCAGTGGCCGCTGTCTCGTCGTTGTCTCATTGTCCTAGATGGAGACATTTCTAGGTACTGGGCGACACCTTGATGACAGAGTCTAGGAGATACTCCCGAATTGTTTTGGGTGTGGATTCTTGTTTGAAGTTTTCATTGGCAGGCGTCCTGGCAGTCTTTGCAGCAAAATCTGCCAGATTCCGCAAGAGGGTCTACGTGACCATGAGATGAATGCTGACCATCATCATTTTTCTAGCTGTGTTAAAGGCGGCGCGTATGGCCTGGTCCAATCCGGGATTCTCGTCAATGAACCAGAGTATAGAGATATGACATCTTTGCTGGCGGGCTCGTTGTTGAACTTGTCTTTTTCGTTGAGTTTTACCAGAGCCTCGCGAAGTCCCCGGAAGGGTTCCAGGAGATCACACATTAAGTGGCTGTTAAACAGGGTGACACTGTACTGTTTTATCAACGGAAAATTGTCCTTGAGAGTCCTAGCCATTTCTGAGATGGATATGTTGGACTGTTTTAGCCACTCACAAGTCCAGTCATGCAGGCGTTGTAGGATGCCTTCCTCTGAGATGTTCCTTCCTCTGAGGTTCCTGGGAAAATTCTTGTTGTAGTTGGTGTTGTTCCCAAACAAGGAGAAGGAACTATTGACGGATTCAGAGGTCTTTGACATCTGCAAAGATTAAACTCGTTACATGGAAGAATCGCGGACAACAGACTTTTCAACTGGCTATGAACAGACTGCAGCAGAAGAGATAGTGTTCATTTAAGTCCTGACGGGCAGCACTTGGGCAGCAACCATGGGTTGAAGTATGGATAGGTCAGACTTTTTGCGGACGCTAGACAGAGCCACGTACGCCAGGCTGGGGGTACAGTCACCAGTTCAGTCAGAGCAAAAGATGTTTCAGGTTTTTTCTTTGAGACTTGGATGTGGTCCTGGCGTAAGCGGGAGTCAATGGATAGCTCGTGATGTCCCCCTGTCCCTTCAAGTGGTACGTGAATGGGCAAATGGAGGCGTGTTGGTTGTCGGGAAACTGGATGACTATGGTATTAGTCTGGCGGGAGAGCACAACAGCGTCCTGTCCGTTCACAATTCGGCCGGCCTTGTCCGTGTTTTCAGTGATGATTATCTGCAATCCATGTTATGGCAAGATGGGGTCGCTGTCTGAAATGGCCGTGCAGGACATAGGGCTGAGGAACTCTTGTGCAGTGAAGAGTTTTTGTACTATCATGCTGTTGACTCTCTGGGCAGCTGCTCAAGAGACTGTCATAATGGAAGTGTCCTTTCTGTTGTTGAAGGCCTGACATATTTCTTGGTCTTGGAGAAAGTCAGGCTGGCATAAGACATCTTTTTTGAACTCATCCAGCTGGGACTCGGTGGGCTGATTGTATCGCAGTACATCCATGAAACGGGCATAATCTGCGTCCACAATCCAAAACTGTTGGTACATTTTGTGCTTGACAGTGTTGGGCTGGTAAAAGTGTCGTCATTTAAGATGGAGACTGGCGCTGACCCTGCTGTCTACCATCTGGAGGGGTCGCTGTTGACATTTGTTGCCAGCGATGACCACCACTGGACAGACAGTCAGCCAATTGAAAGTACTGGCCATAAGGTCGAAGGTCTCTGGGGAAACCAAAGAAGCCTTGTTGACCACCACCATGTCAAACTTGTTCAGTTCGAAGTTAATGTCACCCATTACCTTTAAAGATACCAGTACTTCCATTCTTAAAGTCATCCGACTTGTTCCACACAAGCATTACTTTGCATCCTGTTTTGAGTTGAAAAATGCGCTTGCCCAGCCAGCTTATGCTACTTGAGTTTTTGTTCTCGTAAGGTGCATCAAAAGTTAACATTGTTCCTGGAAGTTTGTCAAGCTCTTCCCTGTTCATTAACATGACCGTTATGTTACAGAAGAAAATGTGCAGTGCACATTTCTTTAATGAACGTGTCAGCTCTCTGCTCAAGGAGCAAAGGTAAGTCTCTGTTTTGTAATAGCGCTTTCAGAAATTCTTGGTCCTCTTCAGATTGACTCGTGACTTGGGTAAGCGCAAATCTGTGACTAATGACATGGTTAAACAGAGGTGACTCAAACATGTAACAACCTTTGTCGAACATGTTTGGAACAGGCTGCAACTGGAGGAATTCACCCAAATAATCAGTTGCTTTCCCACAAATGGATACATGTGACCTAAATGATTGGCAAGGTCATGGTGCAATGTGTTAACTAACTCCAACATTTTCCTACTGGACACGCTAGCTTCATCCCATATGATCACATCAACAGCCTTCACACGGTTGCAAACCAGAGAGTTGCACAAATATTGGTCGAAACCTACCACCATGGCAATTTGGCTGTCATTAACCCATAAAGTGAATGGACCGTCGACGCAACTCCATGGTCGTAAACTTGGGAGGCGATTCCGCTCGAACATATCGCACCTTTCTTCCAGTGCTTTTGCATCTGATATGATTCATTTAACCACTTCACTTTTCCCAACTCCAGCTTGGGCGGTGATCAGAAGGTTGTGCCCCTTGGCAGCAAATGTAACTATAGGTTCCTGATCAGCATTTAGTTTTATGCTGTAAAGCATTATTATGAAATCAAGATGGAAACAATTTCTATATTTGCCGCTAAGAACGTGCAAAAATTTAAATGCGATCTGTCGGCACTGTCCGTAGTGAAACCTATTTCGAATAATGAATTCCTCACTACAGAAAAGTACACCGTTAAAGGAGAAAATTTGATACTGAAAAATCTCTAAATCTAGAGTAAGACTTGATATGACTGTGATGCAACAAAACTAAAGTAAATTCCCTTAGCGATTCTGACATGTACTGCGAATATTCAGTAGTATTCAGTACATACTTACAGCAGATTATACCTGCATGATAGCAAAGATCTGGAGGAAGCTTAATAGTCTGGTTGAACTGGGTTAAATAATTGCACTGCAGGAACAAGTCTTTTGAGAGAGTTTTGATTGTATTGCCAGAGACATTGTCATATTCCAAAGTAAACATTACCTGTCCTTCTTAGGTTTTAATCTCATCAAATATAAAACCCTATAACAAATTGACTTTTTACAAAGTTGTAACTTGACAGTATTGTTTGTTTTCTAATATGAGAAGTTTCAATTTCCACCCTCTTGTTTTGTGTGACATCAAAATGGCAGCCCGCGAAGGCATAGGTCAACAGACGAATTTTCTTTCAAGCCTTTGCTAACTGAACTGTTTTTACACCAGACAAAGTATTAATTTCAATGTGTTGGAGCTCTAGATTAACAACTGTGCAATTTAAAAGCAAATCTCAATGACAGAGGTTTTTGTTACTCTATGACCACCATATTGGTGCCCCTACAAGGGACACCAAGATGGCATCTCCATTCATTCTGTAAATTTGGGTTAAACATTTTTCCGAGTAATGCGTGTGTAAAAAAAATCACACCTAGCCAAATCTTGGAGAGGGTGTTTCATAAATACCAACCCTATAACATATCCCAGATTCTTGACTTTATTTGGTAATAGGTTTTGATGTTTATTTTTGATTACATGGCTATAAAAGCAAGCAATAAGGAATGGCAGGTTTATGGAAGAGTTAAGAGTCTGTTACAGCATTGAGTAATGACTTTTAATTTCGTTTAACTTGTCTCTTGTGACCTAGTGGAAAGTGTAAATGTCATAAATTTCATTTTCACTGGGCCCGTGATTGGGTTAAGTGTATATTACAAGGATTTTACCAAATGAATAAAATTAATCAAATAGTAAGGAATATGAAATGTAAGCTTCTCATAGCTTCCACCTGGAAGCTACATGGATTTCAAAGACTGCAGAGCAACATATCAGGAGGGACACACTGTCATCAAACATTGAAATAAAAGAAATGTTGGTCACTGGAAGGCATTTAGGTCTTTCAATGAGGTTGAACATAAAACTGGCCATTTTGTTTGACAAGCTTTGTGCATTCCCTCTCTGTAACATTAAAAAGAGAGCTTATTTAATCTTGTCGTTCCCGGCCATCATGCTTTTTCCTTCGGAAAAATTCGTCAATGGCAATAACACATTTCCTCCACACTAAGTCCTCTTGTGCTGGGGTACATGGATACAGTTTTAGTGCATACTTTTTTTCCAATATTATTTTCCCAGCATTCAGCTGCCCCTTTCCCCGAGTCCCAGTACAATTACTGTTAATTAACTCCTCCAGCTTAAAGATAACGCTTAAATCAAATCAAATCAATCTTTACTTGTACTCATTCTTGCTAAAGAAAAAAAATAATTACAATTTCAATGAAAATATCAAAAGTAAAAATTTGAGTACTAGCTGCCTGGAATAACCATAGGGGCTAGCGGAGCCAGGCAGCCAGTTAACATCAGCATTAAATAGAAATAAAATAGAGGTCAGCAAGAAAACTTGAGCACAAATGCACACACAAGAAGAAAAAAAAGAAGAGGAAAAACGCTATTTCTATGCTATGAAGGAAGTCTAAAATAGTTTAAATTATAGATGAATACTAAACATTAATATAAGAAGAGCACAATAGCTATGGCAACTAATAACAGCTATATGTTAAACTACAAAAGAAAGACTTGGAAAGGTGACAGAAATGATCAAAATACTAATTTACAGGTAAATTGGAAAACAATACAACTGCTAATAAGAACCTAAGTAACTAATAATCTTTGACTAGATCGTTTTTTACTGATTTCTTGAAGTTTGAAATAGACAAGGTTCTCAAATTTTCTCTAATTGAGTTCCATACTTTGGGGCCCTTAAATCTTATGTTCAATATTCCATAATTTATTCTTGCTTTAGGTAAAGTACAGAACATATTCAAAGCACATCTTGTATTATAGTTATGTCTTTTATTGACTTGAGTGAAGAAAGTATCACACAGATGGTAGACGTCTATCGTGAAATTTATACATAAAGACTGCAATATTAAGAAAGACAAGGTCAGGCAGTTTAAAAATACTAAGTGTTTGAAAATTGGACTAGAATGCTCATGAAATTTCGAGAAATTCATCACTCTCATTGCTCTCTTTTGTAAAATAAACAAAGGCTGGGTATTTGAAAAATAAGTGTTACCCCAAGAAATTAAACCATAGGTTAAGAAGGGATATATTA
Source organism: Orbicella franksi (assembly GCF_964199315.1). NCBI lineage: Eukaryota > Metazoa > Cnidaria > Anthozoa > Scleractinia > Merulinidae > Orbicella > Orbicella franksi. Next base: position 13,590,439 of record NC_138148.1, on the reverse strand, counting down.
AGGCATAATATAGTTTAACCAGTATATCTGAATTCACATAATAACGAAGTTTAGAAAGAATCCCAATATTTCGCTTAATCTTTATAGCAATATAGCTTACTTGACTTTTCCATGATAAATTAGAATCTATTATAATACCTATTTATTTATTTATTTATTTATTTATGGATTCATACAAGTACAGGTGCTTAACAATAGGACACAAGTCCCCTACTTGGTTAATACACCCACACTCAACCCCCTAAAAAATATCCCGAAAAAACCCTTCCCTGACCCGACTAAACTACAAATCAAATAATCTAAATAACACAAATACAATCTAAAATATACTAATCAACTTAACAAGTACAGACGAAGAAAATATTAACACAACAACAATTAGGACAAATTAATTTAAAAGAACGAAAATTGTCACCATCAAAAACATTTAAAAGTCTAGTAAAATAAAATGACTTAAGTTTACTTTTAAAAGAGTTTATAGAGTCTGAATCCTTGATATTTTCAAGTAAACTGTTCCATATCAAAGTTATTCTGTTGAAGTAAAAGTCTCGGAAGGAAGACGTACGACAAGCGTTAGTCTTTAAATGCAGCCCTGATGAAGCACGGCGCCTGTTGCCCTTTAGAAAAGAAAAATAATAACTAAATTTACGAGTGAAATCTATATGCCCATGAAGGCACTTAAAAAAGAAAACTAAGTCAAGATATTCTAACCAGTAATTAAGCGGTAATAACTTAAGCTTGATTAGTCGAACCTTATAACATAGGTTACTATTCCTTAATATAAAACGAGTAGCTCTCCTTTGTATGTTCTCTACAAGTAATAAATTGTTGATAATTGACTGAGGGGCCCATAACTGAGAGCAAAAACAAAAATGAGCGCACACTAATGAGCAGTAAAGACGCAAAAGCGCTGTACTACCAACAATACCTGCACAGTTTCTTTTGAGAAAACCAAGCATCCTATTAGCTTTAGCTACAATCATAACTATGTGATCCTTCCAAGAGGTGTCATTTGCAATCACAATACCTAAATCTTTTTCAGATATGACAACCTCCACATTAATACCATTTAAACTATAGCTACAAGGTGGACTAAGGCGTTTCCTAGAAATGCGCAGGTTACTGCACTTAGTAGGCTGAAAAAACAACTCATTTCACAACAACCAATTTGAAAACGCATCTAAATCCTGCTGCAGTTGCAAGTAATCAGAATGATGATTAGAAACCTTGTAACATTTTGAGTCATCTGCAAACATAGTCAGCGTCGCACTGGTAACTACATTAGGCATGTCATTAACAAATAATAAGAACAGTATCGGTCCCAACTGTGACCCTTGCGGGACACCTGATCCTACATCGGTCCATCTAGAGAACGTTCCATTTACCACCACTCTCTGACTCCTCCCAGGTAGATACGAGTGAAACCAAGATATTAAAGGGTCTTTAATTCCTAAGGTTGATAGCTTGGAAACCAGCTTAGCGGGACATACAGAGTCAAAAGCCTTGGCAAAGTCGAGATAGATGATATCAGTTTCAATCCCACGATCCAGCACGCCACCAATATCATAAAAAGCTTCTAAGAGCTGCGTGAGTGTGACATAAAGGGCAATTTTCTTTGTGGAGGGTCAAAAATGACAAAGTTTGACGTATCAATATTAAGAGGCGCCCTCTAATTTTCAACTATGGCCACTTGGACCAGAAAAAATCAAATTCCTCAAACTTTCTCAGATGAATCGTCTAGATAAGTGATTCACCAAAATATAACTTTCAGTTCAATTTGATTCGTATTTTAACACTGGGGCCACCATCTTGGTTTTGCCCCTCTGAGAGGGCTTTCAGCTGCCATTTTAGGGCACATTTTTAACAACTTGCCATACAAAGAAAACAATCTAAATCCGGATAAAAACCCTTTATTCGAGACAAGCAAATGTTTCTTGTTACATTGAGAGGCTGTTTTGGTAATTTGATCATCACCTGATTTTTCTACAGAATTTTAAATTTCCTCCCTTTCGGACTTCTCATGAAGCGCCATAAAAAAGGCGAAATTTAAAGGAAAATATCGCCAAAAGTACATCACTTGAGATCCCAAAACTACCCTCCACTTAAAGAGCAATGTCTCACCTGTAAAAACATGCAATAAAACTTTGGGGCGGTTAAAACTGTAAAATGTTAGAAGAAGAAGTTTAAGCTGTGCTTTTGTCAACAAAGACTGCCATCCTAATTAGCATAATAACGTGAAAATAACGATGCACAGAGAAAATAATGATATATTCCACTTACCTCGCGACATGTCGACAACTGGATGTTCCACGACGCCTCATGTTATATTTCCAGTGTGTTTCAGCCACATTTTCGGTGATTAGTGTACGAAATCACTCTCAGACATCGCCACGGTTAAGCAGATTTCAACTCTCCGAAGCCCGCTTCATAACATCTATCAATATTATTTGTCTTTCGCCTCATAAACCGCCGTTTACAAGAAGTTTAACAATTTGCTGAGATCCTAACTGACCCAGCACTCTGTTAGCAGCTTTTAAAATCCTCCTCTTAATCGAGGATTCTCATCAAGAACTCGTTTAAGCTCAGTTCTGTTTTGATCTGTTGTGCACCCGCCATTATTCCACAGATTGCGTTACATTTGACAAATGCACATTCCAACGGGTAGGGGTAGGGTGGGTCGGAAGTCAAAATGTAACAGACATTAAAGCCATTTTATGCATTTTTATGGCTAAACTATTGTAGTAACTGGCTTTCCCAGAATGATTTGAACATGAGCTTCTGCTTGCAGGTATTTTCTAGTTTATTTTTGCAGGGGGGGGGGGGAGGGGGGTCATGTATTAAAAAAAAGAAAAGAAAAAAAGAAAACGATAGACAGTATCAGGTCAAACGATTATGATCTGTGTATCTTGATCAGCTTTATCAGTTCATCAGTGAGGCCCTATTAGGGGTTTTCAGGATACTGGATATTTGGGTAAAAAGTTAATAGGATGGAATAAATTTAGGGGTAATGGGGTAGAGCATGTTTAGATCAAATAAAACAGGACATTAATTGAGTAGGAAATCGTTGAGCTGGATTTAACAGGATACAAGATATTTAGGACAAAAATTAATAGGATAAGGGATACACCGACAGCCCCCCCCTTTCCCCCCTCCCACTATGGGGCTTCAACAATGGTCAGCTATTTAGGGTAAAATAAATGTATGTCAACTGCTATAAGCATTTATTCTGGACTGGCGGGGGTAAACATGAAAATAGGCACTTTTTTCAAACAAGTGTAATACCACAACTATATTTCAGAACCATATAAAACTATATATCAGAAGAAAGCTTAGGAATCACACTTTCTGAAAATACCAATGATTTTGCCCTACACAAATTTGTAATTTGATACCAGATCAATATGTTAGCCACATGCTGTGAAAAACCTAGTGTTAGTTGAGAAAAGATAACTCCTCATATATTTTATGGAATGAAGTGGCTCTAGTGTCAACACAAAGTACAGGGTTCACTCTCTTGGATAAGGAGAGGAATTTTCAAATCCACTAAAATTATGGGCACAGCGCCAGTTCAAAGTTCAGCAAAATTTTTTAAGGATGAGATTTCTCAATAACTTGCCTAAAATTTGACTTATTTAGAAACTGTCTGCTCATCCTACTCAACTCAGTGAGAATATAGAGCCCTGAAAATTTCAGACAAATTGAACTAATACATCCTGAGATATCCTTTCTCAAAGGTATAAAATACATGTTTTCGGAAATTCACACATAAAGTTCCAGAAGAGTTTCTTTTGCCAGTTACACAGAATCAAGGGGCTTAAAGTTCATGATATGACCAAATACAATTGTAAGTTCAACAGGGAGAGCCTAGAAGGCACCAGCTTCATAGGTGACACCCTCTGCCTCTCGCAGAGCCTCCTCTCTTCGAGTTCGCCTCAGCTGTTCTGATTGACGACGTTTCTTCTGTTTTCTGCTGGCCTGAAGGTCTGACTTCTGCAGTCGCTTCCTGTCTCTTGCAAGCAAAGCTCTGCTGGTAAATTTTCCAGCTGGTATTGAAAGCCTCTCCATAACTTTCTCCCTGCTGGCAGCTCCACCATGAAAATGCAGAACAGCAGACACAGCTGCACAGCGGATGACGTTCACCCCATGGTGCTTGTGTTTGGGACACCGAACCCAAGCCAGTGAATTGATGCATTCATTTCGGTTCTGTGTTGTACCACGAACACATCTTTCAAGAAGCTTTGTCTCGCTTAGTGTCATAAATGTTGGGCGCAGCAACTCAAGAAAAATTTCTGGCAGGCACTCATCCTTTTTATAAGTAGCAGTTCCAGAGGCTTGATCTTGTTGCCATTTGCACCAAGAGCTCTCGCCTGGAGGACAAAATCTATGCTGCTTTGCTAAGTCTTGAGCTTTAACGGAGTGGTTTAATATGGCAATTACATTCTTTTTCATAGAATATACTGCCGTATTAACATCTCTGTCAGAAGGATTGGCTGTGGTCAGAGTGTTCTGTCTAATAGCTAGACCATAATATCTTTGAATTTGCTTGATTTTTTCCTCTGATAGACGACCATGACCTCCAATAGGCTTACCATCAGCCAGCTTTCCTTTTGTCTGTGCCTTTAAGTTGAGAAGATGCTTCCCCATGCGCTTCGGGACGTGACCAACACAGTCTAATTTGACAACTTTGCAGTGGTCACCATATGTATCTTCCACTGCACTGAAGGCTTTACTGTCACCGTCGCTGACCATCCATTTATATCTGATTTTGTGTCTGTCTAGTGATCGGTTCCATAAGACTTTAGCTCCCTCTGTCTCCATGGTTGGGGAACTGCCATGAAAGTTTATGTCACAATCACCTGAGGCAATGTGCTCCATCTGCCACTCTTCAAATTCATCATCTGAATTACAGTGTCCCTTCTTAAGTGAACACTTCTGGCAGGATTTGGATAGGACATGGTAGTCAAGAACTTCTCCAGTGTCTACTGACAGCACAAAGACAACTCCAGTGAGAGAGGTAAAGCCCCTTTTCGCCCATGTACCATCGAAACTTACTGCTGCATCCACAACTGTATCAGTATTTTCTCTACTCTCCTTCAAAATGTGCTCGCGAAGCCTTTGTCCAGCTGCTCTCATGTCCTCCAGGGCTTCAAACTCCAGAGCATCCAGAATTGTCTCCACATGCTGGTAATATGCTGGCTTGGAAAGGCACGGCATGTTCATTATGCTACAGAACGACGCTAGTCCTTCATATCCACCACCGGTTTCTATGGAGTGGTAAACTATACGCCTGTTGACATCCACAGATTTTCCTCTATTGGTTATGAAAAAGGATGTCTCTAAAGGTGACTCCTCTAGGCAAGAGCTACACTGAGCAGACAGCTCACTCTTTAGGCCTCTTCTTCCAGATTCATTCTCTTGAAGAGTTAAACTACCTAAATTATAAATACAGAAAGGAATGTTAGGGCTTTCTTATCTAAGGTAGACTGCAATTAAAACAAGTGTATAAACACAGCCCTAATTCTTGCAATATTGAACTGGAGATTGTTCAAACTAATTATGTAGAAAAACCCATGCTTTACCTCCTACGCCAACATAAGTTACTGTACTTCGAACTAAACGTAAACACTTCCAAATAACATATGTAGTAGCTTACATGAAACTACGCAAGTGTAAGAAAAATAGTTAAAAATAAAAATGTCTTACCTTCCTCGCAGACATGTGCTTCAGAGAGTGTCAAGGAAAGTCTCTCCAGGTCTATTAGCCGGTATCCTTGTCCCTGAAACATATCATTTTCACTCTCAATGGGCTCAGAGGAATCGTTGAGCGACGATTGCAGCTTCATTTTCTTTCTGGAAGCACTGATGGGCTCTTCCATTTCGAATTCAATGTCAGTGTCAGAGCAATTATCACGAGAAGTGCTCGGAGTTGGATCAACAATTTCGGTGGTTTTCTTCTGCCTTTTGGCCTGTTTCAGTACTCCCGAGAATGGCTTTCTTTTCCTTTTCTTTCTATATACATTTTTTCTTGTATCCAGCCATTTTAAACGATATTAGCTGTAACAACGAGTTTCCTAAGATTGAATTCGATCGACAAAATTTTGCGCGGGCCAAATCCTATCCCATAATGCAAAATCTGAGTTCTATTTCATGTAGACAGGCACAGAGTTCCTCTCAACCAAGCCTTGTGTGTTTTGGAACGCAGGGGCAACACAAAAGCATAAAAGAGGCCAAAACCTCTAAACACACAGATGCGTTTCCATGGCAACGGCTTTGTTTATTTTTACTGTGCGTCAATAAAAAGCTCACAGAGGCAAAATGGTTACAAACTAGAGCTTGAAACAGCTGCAAAACGATCCTCAATGATAAAGGTTTAGATGGCTCAAAGAAAAAAAAAATCGCATTTTCTGACCAAATTTCAAGTTTACCCCCGCCTTAAGTGGAAGTTTTTTGGCACTCAACCAAGTATGAATATTTACTAGTTCATTGTTTACTTTGGATTCAAGGACTTCAAGATTTTTGTGTTTATAAAACAGGTTAGCATCATCTGCAAATAGACGAAAATCTAGAATTTCAGAGAAGTAACCAAAATGATTGATGTATATAAGAAATAATAGTGGGCCAAGAACTGAGCCTTGAGGAACACCACAAGAGACAGGTTGAAGTTAAGACTCAGTTTGTTCCAAGGAAACATATTGATATCTCTTGGTAAGATAAGAGGTGAACCAATCTTTGGTTACACCACGAATGCCATAATAATCTAGTTTTTCAATCGAGATATTATGATTTACAGTATCAGAGGCTTTACTAAAATCCAAAAATATACCACAAGAAAATTCCTGGCAGTCAATTGCATGTTGAATCAAGTCAATGATGCTTAGGATAGCATGATCCGTGGAGTGTTTTGCACAGAAGCCAAACTGCTTGCAATAAATTACTTTATTCTTCTCCAAAAATTCTAATATTCTCTTATGCATTAACTTTTCTTATAGTTTATTGAATATTGAGAGAATAGAAATGGGACGATAATTATTTAGACTCATTTGCTCACCCTTTTTAAAAACAGGGGTAACTTTAGCTATTTTAAATATATTGGACAATTCCAGTGGAAAAAGAGGCATTGAATATAATTTGTAGAGGTGCAGATATAACATGTTTGGTAGCTTTTAAAATAACAACTGATATACTGTAAGGCCCTGTATGTCGCGTTCCCGATGTGGCAAATTGGAGGTGCCGTACATCGGAGTTCGCCAGCTTAACCAAAGTGGGGCATAACGATTCAACAAGATTTATTGAAGAGCTGGCTGAGCCGCTTGTACATCACGGTAAAAACTAGAAATGAATAGAAAAATCGTTTCTCTCTACTGTCGGTGGTACTGAGATCTTTCAATGTAATTATGACTACAACTTTCTTGATCTTAATGGCCGTCTTCCTGAATTTTACAAACAAATTATTCATCATTGGCAAGAAATCGTGTCTACGACACCTCACAGCAAGACCGAGATACTGTCTCAGACAATCTGGAACAACAAATTCATTATGATTGACAAAAAAATGGTATATCTACCTCATTGGCACTGAGCAGGTATAAAGCAAATTTCAGACCTTTTTGACGAGCGTGAAAATTGCTTCCTGCCTTTCCTTTCCTTGCGCAATGAATACATGCTAAATTGCAACTTTTTACAATATTATAGTCTTTTATCTGCGATACCTCAAAGTTGGAAGAAGCTCCTTCACGTTAATTCTGGCGACTCTACTACACCCCCGCTGCCAATCTGTACTATAATGTGCGAGATGTTATACAACAAACTGTTAACCTTAACCACTTCAGAAAAAAAACTCTTATCATACGGCATCGCAAAAGAGAATCTAAATAAAATTTATCTTCTGCCATTCACAGCCACAAAAGAAGTTAAATTGGCAATGTTTCAGCACAAAATTATACACAACATTTTAGCCACGAACAGTATATTATACAAAATGAACAAGGTTGCCTCCCCATCCTGCCCTTTCTGTCCCTCTGATAGTCAAAACATACGTCATTTGTTTATTAGCTGTCCGCAAGCGTCTTCCTTTTGGTATAAGTTCCAAAGTTGGTATTCTACCGTAAGTAACGCGAGTTTACTTCTCTCCGAGCCAGAGGTATTATTTGGAATTACTCGTCCTTGTACTCACGGTTTGACCCTCAACCACCTCATAATACTAGCCAATACTTTCTTTATATCAACGCTCTAAATAATACTATGTTCGTTTTCAGCGACTTCATCTCATTAGTGCAGGATAAAATCAAGACAGAAAAATATATTGCTGCCACGTTGAATGGCGAAAGGGAATTTCAACAGAAGTGAAAATTCCTTCTCACCATTTAAGGCGTTTCCCTTAGTAATTAGTTGCAAGGTCTTTGTTTCTCTTTTTTTTGTTTGTTGTTGTTTTTTTCTATAATTAAGTAATTACATTGTATTGTAACTCCTTAAGTAACGTAATGTGTAAGTCATAATAAGTAATTAATGCGTATTGTAAAGTAAGTAACGTAATGCCAAGTATTGTAAATAGGTGTTTTTTTTATGTATTGTAAGTGACTTTTGTAAGACAGTAAAAGCATTAGTTGAAACATATTTCTTGAAAAGTTTGTTTTTCGTGTTGATTGAGACCCTTAAAGCAGTGGGTATCCATGGCTTAGATTTCTTTCTTAATTCGCGTTTAGAGAGTTGTACGAGAGGGATATGAACATCAATTATGTCAGATTCTGGTATAAAAAGAATCAAACGTTACATTAGGATCAGGATCGGCATGCAAGACACCTTCCCAATCAACTGACTGGATATCTTGAATTAGAGCACATTCATCAAAATTAGAATAATCTCTTTTGTAGATCTTAACATTGTTTGGTAAAGAAGTGAATTTTTTGATAATAAGGAAATCAGGTAAATGATCAGTAAGATCATAAATAATATTCCCACTTCAGGTGAGGTGTTCCAAAGAATTGAAGAAAGTGTTGTCAATTAAAGTTTGTGAGTGGTCAGTAATTCGAGTAGGTTGTAAAATATGAGGGTGAAAGTTGAAGGACCCCAAAGTATTCCAAAAATTATCTGTATCTGGTTGAGAATCCAGCTTAAGAAGGTCAAGGTTAAAATATCCTGAGATGATGCAGAATTTATTCTCCCTATCAATCTTTTCAATAGTAGAGTCAATAAAATCCATTAAGTTTTGGATGTTACCACGAGGATGCCGGTAACTAACACCACATATCATGTTACGTTGAGATCCATTTTGCATTTCTACCCACAGAGCCTCAAAGTCATTTGTTGACGATGTAAGATCAGGTCTTGGTTGAAAATAAATGATCCTCCTTAATATAAAAACCAACTCCAGCATTTGAAAGACTGGGTTGAAAAGTGAATGAATAACCTGGCATTTCGATATTCGGTAAAAAAACTTTGGTCAACTTTAAGCTTAATCTCGGTGAGACCCACTATTGAGGAAGGCAAATATAATTCAGACAGCATATGTTGCAGATTATCAAGGTTATCTGACAAGGTCCTAATATTGCAGTGTAAAGCAGAAAAGCATCTGTCAGAAAAATATTAATATAATGATTATCATGAAATTCATGAGAATTATAGTACTGAAAACTCATATCATAGGGTAAGTGGAGATCAACATCAGAGCTAGCAAGATGGTCTATACTAGTAGGGGGAGAGGTAATCTCAAATAATGGCAGAGGCAAAGTCAATGTCCTGTTGAATGTCAACAACATTGTTTGTGCACCTAAGGCAATTCATGACTAAGGTGGTAACATTACTTGAGCGTAGGACATTTCTTTGCCTATTTTGTGTAAGGCTTTAGCTTTTGTGATCTGGATTACGTTGCTACCTTCATGTTGATCCGTCCTCATGAAGATCTTTCTGCCAATGGTCCACAAGAATTTGAAGCCTTTTTCTTTCTTGACTTTAAGACAATCCTTAAAGTGCCACTAACCCCCAAATTTTTTTCGCTAATATAAATTTCCTTTTTCTCCTGATCACCACTGTGAAAAAAATTATCATTGTAGCTATTTTCTTTAATTTTCTATGAATTTTTAAAGTTTGTAAATTTGCCCTTTTCCATGCTCACGACCGAGGAACAGCGGAGAATGGGACGAGTTGGCTTTTGACATCACTTCGGGAATAACAAAATTTACTTTCTGAGAAGAATGTATGTGAACATGTGATAGTTTGTGTCAAAATCATTGCAGAATGCAAGGAAGATGTTCTTAGAGGCTGTAGCAATACAGGATGCGTAGAATAGAGTATTCCTCTTCATTCAATACCTCTATCTCGATGAAACTCTACCAGAAACGAGAAAAAGACCAAAGAAGTGGGCTGATCTGTGCAAAGCTTAAGCCTGTATATTCTTCTCTATCTCTAGTGGAAAACTTGAAATTGTCAAGGTAGTGCATGAGACAGGAATTTGGGATAAGCTGAAAGCCATCTGACTATTTTGAGCGCAAACGATCCTCCGAGTTCCAGACGAAACTGTAGGTGACGAAATTACACGGTAAATTAAACGCATTGCGTTTTGAAATAGAGACTTGTCTAAACGAATAATGAACAAAACCTACGTTCTACAACGACGTGAAGATTGTTGAGGCTTCAAACTGGTGAACTAGCTATGTATTTGTGGATTTTAATAAAAACACACGCATGCCGGAGGTCGCCTGTAATCTGGCCGTGTTTCTCAATGGCCATTCCGAATACAGAATTGTTTTGCTCTTTGAGCTTCGTCTTTGAGGAACGAAATACATCTAAATTACAAACTTAGAATGGATCAGGCATTTATAAATATATGTGGAAAGTGAAACAAACGATTAAGATTCGACTCTATAGCTACCGACAGAGTTTGTTCTGCTGAAAGAAGAATGCGTTTGTCAGTCAACCGAAACGCAAACTAACAAGTCGAGGACTCCCAGGTTATCAGCGTGCGTAAAATGGACATTTCATTCAAACTAAATGTGAAGTAGAAATGTATTCATTCAACTGAAAGTATACTGAACCTTTTTTCAAGATCTTGTCGAAGGATTTTCCATGATTTCACTAGTGCGGAATATGCAAATTTGCGTAGCTTGTGTTCGACACAGTAATTGACTATGTATATACTATGGTCGGTCAACAATGAAGCGAAAAGTTACCTCACCCTCAAATATTGTTTGCTGACATCTCTGCTTATCTCTTATGTTAAAACTAATTTCAATCATTGATCTGGAGAAGCAGGCAAGAGTGGAGTATGACTGCATCGCATTTTAACTTGCATTTCGGGGGAAATGTACCTCGAAGCCGTCCGAATCGTAGCTAGACTCCGAATTGTAATGCTAGATGATACAGTTCTTTCACTTAAAGTTCTTGTCCAGTCTTGATAAAATATGAATCACAAATAACCCAAAAATGTTTTGATTGCCCGAAAAGCTCAGTCAAAAGCCCCGTTCCCGAAGTGACGTCACTAGTAGCCCGACCCAGATCCCACTTTACGTGGTCGTGAACATAGAAATTTTGTGTTTAAACACCTGTGGAAACACGGGGATTTTATCAACCGAGATAATTTTTTCGCAGAAGTAATCAGGGAAACTAGTAGATTTTATTAAAGGAAAAAAAATTGGGGTTAGTGGCACTTAAAAGAGTTCCTTGTTGCTTTGAGTGAGACTTTCATTAATAAAGATTCTATTCTCCTTGGAATAGCCTAAGTCTTGCGATGTTATGTCCTTGAGGACCTCCCTGACTCGATAAAGTTTCTCACGAACATCCTGGCTTGTAAACTTCACAATAATGGAAGGTGGGAACAAAGCTCTTTCCCCATTTGCTTTCACTTTACTTGGAAGACGATGGCTGGTTGATATATCCTCTTTTTTCAGGTCAACTCCAACCTTTCGACCAAGCTCAACAACTATTTCGTTGGTATCTTCCCGTGTGTCACTAGAACTCTTTGGAATACTCCAAATTTCCAAGCAGTCTCATCTCGAGTATATTTCAAGGTCGTTAAGTGATTCCTTCAAAGCTTTTAACTGGTTTGTAGTATCCAGGAGCTCAGCTTTTTGGCTCTTGTTCTCATTAACCAGATCTGACATTCCTTTTTCGTAGGTTGAGATTTCTGTTAGTAGTGGGTCATAATTAGAGTTCGCAGTGGCCATAGACTTCTTCATTTCGTCAATCGATCTGCATAGACTCTAAAGCCTTCAACAGTTTCTTGAATTCTTCTGTCGTTAGACCTCCCATAATGGTATGTAGATGGATTAAGAAAACATGTAACACGAAAAAAAGAAGAAAAAAAAGGAAAATGCAGCTTTGATAAGCTAAATTCACTTTAGATTTAACAAAGCCCAAAAATCACCGCCATCTTTCTCACGGACCGCTGACCGTCCCCCATTCTCGCTGACCGCTGACCGTAAAAACTTAGAGGTAAAATTTCTTACGCTACAACTTGAACACTTCAAAAGTAATGCCTTCCCCATAAATATTTTATCCTCCTCCCCCAGTGACTGTTCCCGTGAAACATCAATTTCCTTATAACCCTCTTCCATAGCGCTTGGCCGTTCCATAACATTTAAAATATCCCCTAAAATTCGATTTTCTCCACTTCCCCATGAAACAATACTTTCCATGGATCCCTGACCTGACCTTCCCATAACATTTGAAATATCCTGCAAACTTCCCTGTGAAACAATATTATTTTCCCTGTATCCCTCCCCCAAGCTACATGATTCTCCCATAACAATGGAAATGTCGCTTATTCCTCTCGATATGTCCTCAGCAACAAAATTTGAAGTTTCCCAATCCCTCTCTTCCGAGACACTTGATGTCCTATCCCTCCCTACTGAAACACCTGATGCCCTGTCCTTCTCTTCTGAAACACTTGATACCCTATCCCTCCCTATTGAAACATTTGACCCCCTGTCCCTCCCTACTGAAACACTCGATGCCCTTTCCCTCTCTTCTGAAACACTTGTTGCCCTATCCCTCCCTGCTGAAACATTTGACCCCCCGTCCCCCCTACTGAAACACTTGATGCCCTGTCCCTCCCTTCCGAAACATTTGACTCTCCCTCCATATTTGGCACATGCCCTGATTAATGTCATTACGTACATGTGTACCTGCAAACCCTCCCTTCATTAGATCAGCCATAAACTTAAAAAATGCTTTCTGGTTTTCAATAATTGTCTAGTTTTTCATGTATAGAAAGATCTTCTCTCTTTTCGAGAAGGTCATCGAGGAAGCTCAACTGGTCCTGATATAAACGTCTTGGCTTTGGAGGCAGCTTTGGCGTTGAAGATGCAAGCATTTCTGGTGAGGCGGGAGGTGCAGACTCTTGAGGTTCATCCTATAAAAGACAAATAAAAAAGGAAATAACAAGTACAGGGAAAAAGAAACCTGTCTGGCTATTAATCACAGGGTCAATGTTTTTATTTAAAAGGTTAGAAAAAATAAGTGATCAAGATAAGTAACCACTTAAGATTGTTGGATTTAACATCTGACATCTCAACTTGCTTAATTATCAATGTTTACTATGACTAGTTACCTTTTTAATAATAATAATAAAGTTTTTTGGGCTCATTTAAAAACTCAATGCGCTCACATTACGTTCAGCATCCTTTTTCCCACTCACATTCTCGTTTGTCTTTTCAGAAGTGTTTGTGAGCGTTTCCGACTGTTCTACATTAGCGGGTTCTTCCATCAGAAGTACCTGACATTCATCCTATCAAAATCAATACAATAGAACTATAAGAAAAAAAGGAGCGGGAAGCTTCTCTAAAACTGAACATTTCAAATTTTATACCACATGTAAGCGCTGCCACAAAATGTTTGCAATCTCAATAGAAGATACAATATATACATTTCATTGTGGATCTTAGTGGAGCGATACGAAACCATCCAAGCATTGACATCTTGACTTGCTTAATTATCAATTTCCAATTGCGATGGCCCTCTCGTGTGAGTCTTGGTATCCATGCTAATCTCAGCGCTTTGATCATTGTTTCTATATCCGTCATACGCAGCCCGCCCTTCTCATAATCCTGATATAGTCCTTCCCTTCTTATTTTGTCCCTTTTATTTTTCCAGATGAATCTAAAGAGCCTACCTTTAATGTTACTTATAATATCCTTTGGAACATTGATTTTTGAAACTGAATATATGAGATGATACTCCAAGCACCTTGATTATCATCACTTTCCCAAATAATGTGAGATCTCTTGACTTCCATATATCCAAGTTTGTTTGCATTTTATCTATTTTAAGGTTGAAATTCATTTCATTATTTCCTTTCTCATCATAGGAGAAACAAATACCTAGAATTCTGGTTGGACTACTGACCCATTTTAAATATAACGGTTTGTTTTTATTGCCTGACCACCCAGTTTCCTAAGCTATCACCAAAGTTGTAAAGTTTTAGAACATGATGTACGCATGACCATTCTAAAGTGTCAAAAGCTTTCTGAAAGTCTAAGGATAGCAATATACCAGAGCAGTTTAGTTTCCTCCTCTGCTCCATAACAGCACTAAGCCTAATGTTTTGACCAACATATCTGCCTTTCACAAAACCTGTCTGATCCAGATGGATCAATGATGGTAATATTGGTTCAATCCGTTTAGCTATTGCTTTGGATGCAATTTTACAGTCAACATTTAAGAGAGTTATTGGTCTCCAATTCTTCAGTTGTAATAGCGATGATTCTTCTTTTGGTATTAGGGTTGTTATACCTCTATGCTGTGAGATTGATAACTGTCCATTTTCATACGCAGCATTAAGACTCTGCCAAGTCATTTCCAATTAGGTCAAAAAACTTTAAGTAAACCTCAACAGTATAGTAACAATAGAATGTTTAAGCATGAGCAAAACATTTTTCAAATGGACTAGAAGAAAAACCCAAGTTGTTTCTTAAAGCCAACACGCATTAGATTGGCTTCTTAGAAAATACATGTACCATGGTACGTAGAAATGCTACAGTGCAGTACTTAAACTGGGCCACTTGGAACAAAGTTAACAAAAACGAAATGTCAATTGAGAACAAAGAAATGTCACCTATTTTGTAAACGAGCCGATAACGTTCAAGAGTACAAACAAGAGTTCTACATTCAAAAACTTTGAAAGCCAACAGAGGCTCATGCTTCAGACCTCTCAGGAAACTTTTTTATGACAAATTACCTTTGATCTTCAATTTTGAGCGGGTTTCAACAATTGCAATTTGGCCGTCCCAAAATGAGTTGACAAGCTAAATATCTCGAATAATTATATGCAATACTTACGATAAAAAGTCAGCATACTTTGCTCTCATTTAAGGTATTCCTGGAGGCCAATTTGCATATTTTTCTGCCATATTTGCTTGCATCAAATCAGTAAAAATATTGGCTCAAAAATGATCAAATTTTTACATCTAAAACGTTGTTCTATGTATTTACTTTAAAAAATAATTTTATTCAGCCAGAATGAAAGTAGTCCCTGAAATTTGATATTTAAATGGGTGTGGTTGAAACCCTCTTGTTTTGATTATTGCAAAATAACTCAAAGAATATTCCTTCAATGTTACAAAGGTTTGGCCAATTTATGCACAAGGTTGAAAACTAAAATTCCATGCGAGTATGTCAAAGAAAAGGAAAACGGGAAAAATTGTCTAGAAATATGATTTCACACCCTTATAAAAATGGTAATGCTTCTGCAAGTCTTGTATTCAGAGGCATTTGACGTACTCGCACAAAAAAGTCCATTCACATACGTAGTCTTTGTCTGCCAAGTTTTAAGTCGTAGCAATTGACCTACGCAAAGAAAATGAAATGAACAATCTCCCACATTTATTTGTACCATTTATTTAGACACAAAATCAAACTTTAATTCGAAAATTACCAGTTGGAAAGCTCTCCTTTTGTTGTTTTCCTCAGCAGCCATCTTCTAAATGCCTACAATAATAGTTTCCAGTGGTATATCTTCTAAAACGGCCCTGTTTTGGGCCCTTTTTTCCTTGTACGGGGTGCTATTTTTCCCGCAAAACCAATCAGAAAAAGCGATTACAAACAATAACACCTTTGCATAGCAACGGCACCAGCAACGGCATCCAACTGTTAGTGTTGACAGTGTGAATGCGAGAATTGACATTCAAAGCAAGCGAAAGATAGGATGCACGAGAGAATATAGCGGAAAAAAAAGGAAAGAAACAAAGAAGTAGTGGGAGTGATGCCGCCGAGAAAGCAACAGAAAGAAACTAGCGAGAAAGCGGCGAAGGCGGCGAAGGGTAATGCGATTCGTGGTTCTGGAACACAATCAAGAATTGTGCTAGATTTGGATAAGTTGAGGGAAGCTGGCTGGACGATAAAACAGGAGGAGAGGGAGTCGTCCTCAGGAGTTAAGGTCTACCTACGCTACACAAACCCTGGTGGAAAGACACTAAAAAGTGCGAAAGATGTAGAACGGCAACTGAGAGATCAAGGGGTCTTGGAGACCTTTCAAAACTAAAATCATTGTCAACACCAAACAAGAGCAGAAATCAACGACCGATTCTTCCCACGATGACTCTGACTACGAACCATTGCTAAAGGATTTTCGTGAGGAAAGCAATAGTGAATGGTGAGACTTCTGCTTATATCTTGATTTGTAGCTTACAACAAACCGTCTCAATTTCATAACTTTTTTCATTGAAGATTGATGGTTCGATTAGTTGTCTAGCTTTGAGATTTTCTGACATTTCTGTGATCTGTGAACAATGAATACATTCTCATTACATAAGTGTCCATAACTTACGTTTATTTCACTTCCCCTTGGTGCTTTCCAGTGAAATTTTTGATTCATGTTTCGTTAGCTTGTGTAGCTACAAATGTTATGTGAAAATATTAGCTAACCTTGACCGATGATTTTCCAGTGCGAGTTTCTTTACTGTAATTACAATGACTCTGCGAAACCGCTGTTACTTACAATTGCTGTTATCTTTTAGCATCCGTATCCCAGAAGGACTGTTTGTGGCCACGACGCCAAGCATTATTTCTTTTGTCCGTGAGTTCAATGCCTATTTTAAATGCCCTTCAAAAGGAGGAAGATGTAGAGGTAAATTTTACTTATGTGTGTGGGGTTATGCATGCAGTCAGGTGCAATAATGGTTTTGGAAATATATAGCCCTGTAAATATCTTTTTTGGGTTGCTGATAAGCATTGTGCTCCATTTCAATGATTGAAAAATTATTTCACTCTCCATCAAACAATTATATCTGTAAAGTTGTCTCTGCAATGGTTATATTTTTTTGCAAAAGGGGAAATGATAGTTGTATTTAATTTGGCAATTTTTAATAAAAAAGAAAAAAAATTTTGGCGTTACAGTCCTGTCACTTCATGTAGTGGACGAATTCAATTATTTTTGTTTCCAAATTTAAAACAATCTGCTGCAAAACCAAAACAGATATATTTGTGTGACATAAAAAACAAATACAGTAACAGTTATGTAGTCTTCATGCTCTCAACTTATATGTTGTTGGTCTATAACAGAACTATGGCTAAACTTTCCCTTAGGCAAACTTGTACTTGTGGCCTCTGAGAAGAAAGGTCTGGGAGGATCGATGAAATTTTTGTTCCGTTGCAATGGTTGCTGGAAAGAAGAAATAAAATTACCCAGACTGCCATTGCTGATGGGACAGCTCAACCACCACCAGTCCCGGAGGAAGTTGCTGCACCCGAAGGAGCTGAAGTGGAAGTGGGTGGGAAATCATGCAAGTGGTGTGGAAGTAGAACCCACTCGAGGAGAAGCCACAAAGACTGTCCAACAAATAAAAATAAAAACTAAATTTTAAGAAACTTAGGTTGTTTACTTGGGGTCACAAAGAAATTGTGTGATTATCAATGATATTACCCTCCTGGTACCTAGTAAGGAAAGCTTCATATAATGTGTCATGTATGACAAACCTCAGTGAAACTTTATGTCATATGAATAATAATTTGCCATATACAAAGTACTTACCAGAACAGTTTAGCATTTTCTCATCCAAATACAGCGTTGTGTTATATTTTAGTACAAAATTTGAGTTGCTAGTGGATCCTAGTACATAATAATCACTACCACTAAAAAGAAATTGAAGAGTAGTAGATTCTATTATCTTAATTTTGAATTTTCCTATTCATTGGAAAATTTTGTAGAGCAGTTTTCATGTGACTGCGGAAAGTATTTTTGCAATTTCTTTGAACTTGAAAATGTTTAGGCCTCTTTGAATGGCTAGAAAGCCTTGCATTAATCAACTGATCAAATTAAAAATAAAGTTCAATCATGGGTTCCATTTCTTACTCAATGTTGATTACTTGTATTAACTTCCTTTTTGTGAGGATGATTATATTTTTATAGGTTGGATGACAGGTTAAGTTTTACAGAGAAGTAAATTTTTCAAAGAGTAGGCCAGACAATTGGATGTGCAAGTTTTTACCTAGTGATACTTTGAATATATAGCTTGTCATGTAAGTCCTCAAATTTTTCATCTTCATTTTCCACCTTTTTCTTGGGGGTGAGGTTTAGGGTATCAAAATGAAGCATAGGTACCTAGGGAAGATTTTGCATGGGTGGGTGTGATTATTCTTAGGGCCTTGGGGGTATGGTCCCCTGGGTCCCTGGAAACTTCGAAAAATCAAGCTTTTGAGTGCTCATTACCTACATTCTCCATGTATTATATCCCCACTCCATGGTTATGAGAATTTTTGTGGCTCATGGGAGTGCAATACATCCATCGAAAGTGCTCACTATGGTACTGGAGCATGTGACTAGTAAACATGGCATTAAATTGAAAGAAACACCAGAGGTCCAATTTGCTCCTAAGGAATTGATGCTGTCTATATGGGTGAATGGAATTATTTGTGCATGATTTTAAACATAGTCATTTTGTTCCACATCATTTTATTACAAATAAAAGAATTCTTTAAAATTACAATCATAAAAAAAATTCTTCTCCTGGGCTAGACCTATGCACCTAGGCATCTCCGGGCCATCTTGCATCCCGCAAGTCTATCAAAGTCACCCTGTAAACCTAAAGGCAAGATAAAAGCAAAGAAATTACATTTTGCTCAAAGGGAACCATTAATTTAAGAAAAATTGGTGTGGATATAACAAGACAAAAAAAAAACTCACCGCTGACGTCTGGGGATTTGGGTAATCCTGCAGTGATGCATTTATGATGGTCCAGATTGCCTAAAAGAGGCAATCCGGATACACGTAAGTCGGGAGGGCTTTCCCCCGAAACCGGTCTAGGCCAATTTTGTTTCCAAACTGTTGAGGAAAAAAAAACCTTTTCACAAACATGTTTTGTGAACCTCGTCACACGAGGCAAAGCACCAAAATGATGGGAAAAATGAAATGGTTTTCAAGTAAACTATAGGCTACTCAGATACCCGGTCAGCAAAATAGAATGACACAAGTCAACATAAAAGTCGATATAAAACCGCGTACAAACGCTAAGAAACGGGGCAAACGCAAACAACAAAGACAAATCTATACATTTTAACGTTTCTCAGTGTTAAGCAATTATATTTGTCCGTTGCTAGTGAAAACTTGGCTCCATCAAGACCATAAACCACATACAAAACTGCCACGTGGAAGATTGAAATCATACATTACCTTCAAATACGCACCAAACAAAGGCAGAAATGGCATTAAAGAGGTAAACGTGGCATCAAAGGTCCTTGTGAATATCATAGGGCAAAAGTCACTGAGGTACTTACCCACAATATGCCGAATACTTGGCGAAAAAACGCCTTCTTGCCTGCTCCGCAGTCTTGTCCAGTCTCTGGCGAAAACCGCGAAGAAACCTCACCAGGCCAGGAGGAGTTCCCTGAAATCTGGACGACAGAAAAGCCATTGTAAATCTCTTAACAAGTACAGAAAAGCAACAAAATTCAGTACATGAAGCGATTTATTTACCCGTTCTCTCTGAGAGTACGGTTGAGCGCATTTACTGCTTCCTCGGCTGCCATCACGATCAAAGAGGGTGTCACATTTCAGATTACCAGGGTTTGTTGCGTTGAGCTGTCAACAAGACCATCCTTTGGGAGATCCACAGCAGGGCATTTTTTCGTATTTTTACCACGAAAACCTACATAGAAACGAAACTTCGCATGCCAATATCTCAGATGGGTTTGGTTTTTCCGACCTAAAACTTAGCATATGTTTGTGTTTTAAAATTATTTTCCAGTGGACAAAAAATTTTGGCAAAACAAAAATGTCACTTTAGCCTCCAGGAATACCTTAAGACCAATTAACGGTTTGATTACATTTGGTTAATTTTGATCCAGATGGCCCTATTCAAGTAGTTGCACTGTAAAATATGTTTTAGACGTCTAATGGCTAGTTTTTACGAGAACACATTGACAATGTCAATAGCACACGCCCTCATTGCTGTTTCATACTTAAAACAGTCCTTGAGGATGTTCTGAAGGGAAGCAGCCATTGTGGTTGGTAGGGACTCTGAGTGAGGACATTCTTTTTCATGACAGCAATTATTGCCTTAATATCGCTATCTGAACCATCACTTTCTGTTCCAGCAGCTGCTTTCTTATCTTCCAACAGATGTTCCCAGCAGTCCTCCTCTGTGAAAAGTTCAGCTAACATGCATGCTAATGACCAGACATCTGAATGGACGGTGGCTTTCTTTCTCTCAAGCAGACATTCAGGAGCCTTATAGGAGGGAGTTCCTGGGATTCCTGTGCTAGTGGTCTGACTGAGGGACTGCACAGACTTCAACTTGCTCAAACCCATGTCACACAGCTTAGTGATGTGTGTTGCCTTGGCCATCAGCACATTGGCAGGTTTTATGTCCCTGTGAACCAATGGAGGTAAATTATGCAAGTAGATGACAGCTAATGAAATTTACTTTCCAACATTGAGCTTGTTACAGCTTTGAATGGAAAATGTTTCAGAGTTTTCATCATCGCTGAATAGTAATTCCTCTAAATTGCGCCCTTTGATAAGTTCGGAGACCAGGTAAATTGAGTTCTTGAGATATGAAATTGCCATAAGTTGGACGATGTTTGGGTGGCGAACGATGCTGTGAAGTCATACCTCCGTTTCCATGACTGACCGAAGACGCTTGGCATTTCATATTTTCACATGGTTCACTGCAACTTCGGTTCCAGCCCATACACCTTTGTAAACAATGCCAAAAGAAACTCAACCAATTTTGTCTGTAGCTGAGAAGTTTATCTTTTCCTTTTCCACTACAGGCAACTGAGTGATGTTCTCGTTAGCAGTTGTGTCGGCAGCAGAGAAGCTTGGAGATCCCAAATCACTCAAATTGGAAACCAAAACTGGCTCTGATGTCTTCTTGTGTTCCCCACTGTGCACCTCCACTCTATAGCTACCAGGTGAAGAAACCGGCAAACAGCAATTTTTGTTTCCCTCTTTTATCTTGATTCCATAACAGTACCAGGCGTACCATGCATTTGGTGACATGTAGCACAATGATACAACTCCCGGTGTCAGCTGGTTTCCATCATAGCCTCAGACCTCGTATGGAGGGTGTAGGATAAGGCTACTAGGTTGGGCATCAGCCTGTGAAAAGACTATCTTGGACTCGTTTCCCTCTTCCAAAGTTGGTTTGTCACTCCTTTCAAAAAAGCATTTTTCACCACGGTGAAGCCACATTCCAATGGGTCAAAATCTGTCAATGCCACTTCTTGAATTGAAAAATCATTACAAGAATAAAGGTCATAGCAATCTGCTCTTGAAAATGACAGGTTTCACTATCATCAGAATATGAAGACACTGCCACTGCTTCATCTTGGGAATCGCCGATCTGTGGCCTTTCTGCTCTGTTTCCTGTGGGTGCTGACATCAAGTAAACATGAAACCTGTTTGCATAAAGGCCCTGGGATTTTAGATACTCTTGAAAAGTACATGTTTTTCCATCGGTGTCAGTAAATGCTCATCCTTTCCTGTGCGTAGTTACCTAATTTGAAACACATATCATCTACGGCACCAAACTTTGACACTTCTTCAGGGAGATTAACTTCATGCCTTTTGCTGTGAGAAAATCCACTGAGATCTCATTGTCATCACTGTTGGTGAACTCACGAACGCCTCCACCATCTTTCAGTCTTACTTGTTTATACTGAAAGTTGTCGGAGGATCGGTGAAGCCATTCGATAAACATCTTACGTTGCGTCACTGTTTTCTTTGCCACTTGGACACAAGCCACATGAGATTTCTGTTTCCCATCCTTGCTTCCACTTTTTCTGATCTTGTCCACCAGATTCCTAATCCTTTTCTCTCTTTGAACTGATGAGAAAATATGTATCAACGTTATATTGGATACAGTTAGTGTTGGTTTTTTCCATTGAAAGAAAATGTGACAAACTAGAAGAAGTTAATAACTAGTCGAAGCTGTACTAAGTGACCACCTCAGAAACTGGAAAAAGTGATCGTAATCATGATTAGAGCTGGTCGCCTACAAGAATGAGCTCTCGTAAGCAACCGCATGGTTAAAACAATAGAGGGTACCCATTTATACTCCTGGGTGGAGAAAGGCACTCTGAGAGTTAAGTGTCTTGCCCAAGAAAACAACACAGTGTCCCCAGTCAGGGCTCGAACCCGGACCGCTTGATCCATGGACGAGTGCACTAACCATGAGGCCACTGCGCCTCCACACATTGACATACATTGACAAACCTTTGGATATCTCTGCTCCTTTGTTTTCGGATAACATTAAGGCTTTTATCTTTGCTATCTGGCCAATGGCTAGTCCCATACTTTCAATTTGTGAATCTGAAATCATTTTTACAGTCTGCATACTGTAAACCTGTCAAAAATAATTCAGACATAGGTTAATCATGGAACATAGCCGAAAATAGACTGTTTACCATATTTTCTACACAGCAATACTCCATCATACAGCTGAGTATCTTGTGATAATGGTTCTCTCAGTTCTCTTTTTTAATGCCCCTGTTTTTCCCTCTGCCCCTGTGATTGAAGTATGCCATTGATGGAGAGGCTTATTTTAACCTTTTCTGAAATTTTTGGTCTTAAAAACATACAACAATTTCACTTAGTTGTAGAAAAGCCTACTGGCATTTTGATATTTTCGTGGCATTTGGGTCTCCTGCAAGTAGCAGTTTTTCAGTTACCTTATGCAGCTCAAATATTGCCTTCAATTCCTTCAAGTTGGAGTTTTCCTCCAAAAAAAGAGCGAGCTGTAAGACAAAATGGGGGCTGTCATTACACATCCTTTGTCATCCAACACTAGTAAGCGTAGAAAATAAAGTGCTGAAAAATTTGGCTTTCATAGCGATTTAGACACATGGGAACTGCTTAAATTTAGAAATCACAATGCTAACATTCACAAGTATCCTTTACCATATATAGTATTGTAAAGCATGCAAAAAAATATTTCACAAGTTAAATTGTAAGACGTTCTCATAGCATTCAAAACTATAAACATTTGTGGAGCAGATCCAAGGCCAATAAGGACAAATGTAAATAAATAAAGAGATTTGGAAATACTACATCCCTTAAAATGTTTGAGAACGATCAATGAATTAATGAAAAACCTGTGTTTTCACTCATTCCATATATAGCCGAATATATCAGTAATACAGCGATCAGTGTAAAATGCAGACTAGGGTAAAATCTAGAGTGCAGACTTTTAAAGTAATGTCATACTCTCATTTCAACGAAAAGCTCGTAAATCCAATGGGCGCAGAAGTACATGCGTGAACAAACGTTTCAACACAGATTCCGAGTTCGTGACAGCCGTGACATGACTAAACACACAATATGACACTGGTGACTAGAGGAAAAATTTGGCTAAGAAAAAAATTGGTCGTAGACATTGTTATCACAGTGACAACATTCCGTGTTTAAACTACTATTGCAGAACAGGTGCAACTGTCTACGAGTTTTTGAAGGAGAGCTATGTAAGGTGCTTTACGTCTAACTTGCGGGGATGGTACTTCCAACTCCAGGCTCTCACACAAGACTTGTAACAGCGCCACCTTCAGTTTCTTCACTGCCCTGCTCTTAACCAAAGCACAGATGTCTTATTGGTCAACGACAATAGGATGGCAGATTTGCAAGGACGATAGCACTGAATCTCTGGCTGAACAGAAGTTCACTTGTTCTTCTACCGCAAGCACGTCCTGATCTGTAACCGGCTGCTGACGTGCTTTAGCTGCCATGCGTGAAAAAAATGAAGATATCTGCTGGGGGACAGGAATTCCTCCACAAGAAATAACCTCTCCCCATCTGTAGCACGAGCACGCCACATTTCTTTTGCAACAACCTCTGGATCCAGCTTCCTCCCGGTGGCCTGGCTGATGTTGAACTTGGCCTGTAGGTAGGACTTCTGATTTTCATTAAATCTTTCAACCTGTTTCGCTTCTTTTAAAGCCCAGCTCTCACTGGCTGTCTGCTTGCAGCTCGAAGAAACAGCTGAGCCTAGTGTTTTGGGAGAAGGAAGAGTGTAAAATGGGGTTGACAGGCCTGCATGACTCTCAAGCGTGTGTTTTAGCCTTTTATAGTTTGGCTCTCACAAGTATATCTTTGAGCGAAGCCCTCTTTTGTATGAAACGAGGGGCGGATCCTTGTAGATTTCGCTCAGTAATGGTTGTTCTATTAAATGCCATTTTTTCATTAGGATTTGTTTTAGGTTTGGCACTGATTGTTGATATTGTGTGACAAAAGGCAAGATTCGTTTGTTTTCTCTCTGTTTTGGTTGGAGGGCTAGTTTCCTCTCTTCAAAGTTCACTTCAGAGAGGGTTGCTTGGATAAGATTCTCTGGGTAACCTCTCTCAATAAGGTGTGACTTGAAGGTTTTGATTTTCTCTTCAAATATTTTCTTAGAAGAGTTTGTTCTGAGAAGTCTTAAAGCCTCTCCTTTGATGAAACCTTTTTTAACTCCCGGTAGGTGGGATGAAGTAAAGTGTATATATTGGAACGTTTCAGTAGGCTTGAAGTGGGTACGCACATCAAGAACTGAGTCTTTTTTGAATCTTTCGCCTTTAGAAATGTTCGTATCCAGGAATGTCGTTTCTGTTTCAGAAACCTCAGCCGTGAATTTTATTGTCGGGTGGTGGTTGTTTGCTTGTTCAATGAACTGTAATATTTCATCCCTGTTTATAGTCCAGAGTGAAAATATGTCGTCTATATATCGTTTCCAGATGAGCGGTTGAAATGCGCTTTGGCTTATGATTTCTGTTTCTACATTACTCATGAAGATGTTAGCAAATGCTACTGCCATCTTTGTGCCCATGGCTGTGCCATGTATTTGGAGGTAGTTTTTTCCAGCGAACTGGAATGAGTTTTCCTGTAGAATTAGCCTTAGCGATTGCTCTAGTAGTGGTGTTGGGATAGGAGGTTTGTTTACGTAGAATGTTTCGTATGCTCTGAATACTGTTTGGATTCCCTCCTCTTGTGGTATGTTCATATAGAGGCTCGTTACGTCCATTGAAACAAGTATAACGTCCGCTGGGACTTTCGTTTTTTCTATGAAATTAATGAAGTCTGTTGAATCTTTGAGATAAGACTTCTGTTGTTTTGCAATAGGCTGAAGTAGTTTGTCAACAAATGATGATAATTTCTCTGTTGGGCCTTCACACCCTGATATTATTGGTCTACCAACCGGGGTCAGTTTGTGTATGTTAGTAAGGGTGTAGAATTCTGGAATGCGAGGTGGTTTTGGCGTTTCACAAAGCCATTTTTTAGTGATTTCGTCTATATGGTTTCTACGGTAGAGCTCGTTGATGAGTTGTTCAACCCTATGTTGTGTATAAATTACCATGGGTGTTTCAAGAGTCCTGTAGTGGTTTATGTTGTCTAGGTGGATTTGACCTTCTTGTTTTTTGTCTCCTGTATTCATCACAACAGTGGTTGTTCCTTTGTCTGCCTTTTTAATATTAATTCCGCTGTCACGCTTTAAGGCTTTGAGAGCCGTGCGTTCCGTCAGTGATAGATTATTTTTAGGCTTTGTGAGTTTTAAGTCTGCGAGTTCACTCTTCACCTCTTCTAGGTAGCTTTCAAGGGCAACTGATTGTTGTATTGGTGGTTCCCATGTAGATTTTACATGGAAAGGATGTGGTTCGTTGTTTTGCCCGTGAAATATGTACACGAGGCGCATTCTTCTTGCGTACTGATCGGAGTCACGCAAGATTTGACGCTTTATTTGTGTTTGTTTTGTCACGGGTGTTGGGATAAATTTGAGCCCTTTTGCCAGCAAATTGATCTGGTCATTTGAGAGTCCTTTGTTTGAGAGGTTTTTTATATGTTTTTGGTTCGCCTCTATTTGTATGTGTGATTGTTTCTTTTGTTTGATCTTTCTGCGCTCTTTGCGCTTTTTGTTCGTTAGAATACTTTTTGCATTCCTTCCTTGTGTTGTTTTTGCATTATTTTTGGCCCCTGTGTTGTAGTGGGAGTCAGAGAATACACATTTGTACTTTTGAACTTGTTTATTCTCAATGTCTCCTAATTTTTCCATCATTTTGCTGAACTGGGCAATACTAGCCTGGATACTGCCAGCAATTTCTTTAACATTCGTGATTGTTACATCAGTGTTACATGCAGCTGGCGCCGAGCATGCTGGTTTGTTGTTACAATTCTCATTTTCAGTTGGCGTTTGCACTACTTTTGGTCTCTTTGATTTTTTTAATTCGACCCTAGCGCAGTCGATTTCATGGTAGTGAAAACATGTTAGTACTCTGACGAATTCTTGCTCAGCATTCTTTCTGAGACACTTAATGTCCGTTTTAAATTCATTGTCTGCTCTTATCTGAGCCCTCGCCCTGTATTGTAGGGATTCTGGGCAAGTTCCTTTGTCTGTGTGCCTTTTCAATGACTCGATGGCTGATTCCGCGTGGAAGATTTTGCTTTCTGCTGACTGTGGTGGTTGACTGTGGCGACGTTTTCTAGGGTTCTCGTTCGTTCTGGCGGCTTTCTTTGGTTCATGGTTTTTTCCTCCTGCTCTGGCGTGTGGTTTGTTTTTGTGGGCTGGTGTCGTTTGGCACTTGAAAGGATGGTAGTTTGTCATCTCCGGACTGGTCAAGAAGATTGTCTTCAAGAATGCTTGAGGTGTCCATGTTTTCCTCTTCAATGGCTTTAGAATTACCAGGGACTGCTATTAGCCCTTCTGACGTTAGTAGGTTTTCTGACATGGTCTTATCAGGTATTGGTCAGGCAAGACCGCGGTTTCGATCCTATCGTGTGGATCTCTTCAGTTGCCGATTATTTGGAAGGACTGATAGAGATGAGTTCTCGTTATCAATCCGGAGAGGGGGTGTTCCCCATCCTACTTATACTCGTGTGGAGGATCCAAAATTCTGTGTTGTCATTGGCTATTTAGTTTTAGCCAATTGTATTCATGTTGTTTTGATCCTTGTGAGCTCAGCTTGACGCTGTTTCTTGTAGTGGCTAATATGTAGAATTTTGAGCTTGTACTGGTATATATTGCAGAAACAACCAGTTCTGCAAGAATGTGCTTACCGTAATTTCTGGCAGTTTACCCGCACGACAGATTACCCGCACCGGTTGTTTTTTGCCAAAATGAGAAAAAAGATTCAGCAGATTACCCGCACTGGCAGATAAACCACACCAAAAACAAAAGAAAGTTATGCTAAATAGTTCGAGAACTCACAAATTTGAAGTGATCGAGCGAGACAGCCTTTCATGTTTGTGTCCATTTGGAATAAGATAAAAGTTTCTGCTGACCATTGGTTTGAGCTTTTTCCCTGACTCCGAGCACGTAAGTACAACAGTGAAGCCAGTTTTCTCGTGACCGGTGGTTGAAACAGGAACGCTTTCAGCACCGGTTGAATCAACAGTTCTGGAATGAGGAGCATCAAATGACATCGGAACTTCATCCATGTTGAAAACACAATCTGCTTGAATGCCAAGCTCCTCTTTTCTTCGCGAAACAAACTTGCGAAAGTTCACAACTTTCTCCTCCCAGTCATCTGGCAGCTTCTGGCCAACACTGGTTCTCGCACGCACGGATAGACGATTTCGGCGCATGAATCTGCTACACCAGCTCGGACCACCAACAAATTCAGCGACATTCATCTGTTTTGCCAACTCCTTTGCTTTGAAACGGATCATAACGGTGGTGACTGCACGGCTCTTTTCTCTTTGGCTGATGACCCACTCTTTCAAAGTTCTCTCCAATGCAGGAAACTTCACTTTACCAGTACGGCAGGTGCGTTGACGCTTTGGCATTTTCGTCATTACAGCCTTCTTCTTTCGCCAGTAACGGATCATGGATTCGTCGATCTCAAACTCTCGTGCTGCTGCTCTGTTACCGATTTCATCTGCCCGGGCGATAACTCTCAGCTTGTACTCAAATGTGAAACTTTGTCGTGGGTGTTTCAAACCAGGCATTTTTAAATTGAACTCGTATTAAACTCGTAACTGACTCGTGGATGCACTTATCGTAAATGATTGATGTTTGTAAAACTTATTGAGTCAGTTAGCCTTTTATAACGATTTTGCATCGAAGAAAACTTTATTCATTGTTTTTGTTAGCAAAGCAATTTCCAGCGTGCAATTAGTAAATTTTCCCACCCATTGTTTTCGATATTCATTGAGAGTTGAACTGACTTGAAAAATTCGGCCCGCAATTTTCTCAAAAAAACAATATCTTGGGATCTACTTGGTCTTACTTTTTAAATCAAGGCAGTACTAACTGTAAATTTTCCACTGATGCGTCGAGTATTTTTGTATTATTTCTTCACTTGTCAGTGTTTTGTTTACACTCGTGCCGACAATTATATTTTTTATCATGTTCCACTAATTATGCGGCGCCATGAATTCAACAGATCACCAAGATATTTATGGTATCTCAGGTTCTACTGGGTCTAAGAAATTGCTTGAAACGGGAAAATACTCTATAACTCAAGGCAGCGCTAGCTAGGAATATTTCGCTGATGCGTCGAGTATTGCATTTTTTTTATCACAGTCAATGCTATTTTTTCACTGCACGCGTGCCGACAAACATCGGCATCATGTTTCAGTTAGGCTTTGTGTTTTCCACAATAAAAGACATGTTAAAAGGTTTAAGTGAGAATTTTTCTAAGCAAAAAAAAACTAGCTGTGAAATTGACAAGGTAAGAAAACTATCAAAGCACAAACACGTAGCGAAGAATTTGTTTGTATGGAATTTTTTTGGTATGATTTCATCCAACTTGCATCAGCTATAATCAATCAACGTTTAAAAGAATTTTATAGCAAATAAAGCATGATACAAGATATTGATAGGACGTGTTTCTCATTTAAATGAGGCATTACAGAGGTTTGTTGCAAGCGTATATTTAATGACTCTTATCTTTGTTTTATCTTCTGTCAGTACTATAATAATTACTGTTAAATACTTACGGGAAGATTAAAAAATTATCAGATAACCCGCACCACCCTATTACCCGCAGCAACAGTAGTTTACTGAAAAATTAACGCATTACCTGCGGGTAATCTGCCAGAAATTACGGTATGTGTTTTGTTAGGTCTCTAGTTTTGGAGACTGCACATGGTTGGTTTTGCGCATTAAATGTTGTTTTGTTTTGTACGTGCTTGGCTCAAATGATATTAACAATGTGTACGTGATCTCACTGCTTGTGACGGGGCCTGTCTGGTAAAAATCAACAGTGTAAAATGGGGTTGACAGGCCTGCACGACTCTCAAGCACGTGTTTTAGCCTTTTATAGTTTGGCTCTCACAAGTATATCTTTGAGCGAACGCCCTCTTTTGTATGAAACGAGGGGCAGATCCTTGTAGATTTTGCTCAGTAATGGTTGTTCCATTAAATGCCATTTTTTTCATTAGGATTTGTTTTAGGTTTGGCACTGATGGTTGATATTGTGTGACAAAAGGCAAGATTCGTTTGTTTTCTCTCTGTTTTGGTTGGAGGGCTAGTTTCCTCTCTTCAAAGTTCACTTCAGAGAGGGTTGCTTGGATAAGATTCTCTGGGTAACCTCTCTCAATAAGGTGTGACTTGAAGGTTTTGATTTTCTCTTCAAATATTTTCTTAGAAGAGTTTGTTCTGAGAAGTCTTAAAGCCTCTCCTTTGATGAAACCTTTTTTAACTCCCGGTAGGTGGGATGAAGTAAAGTGTATATATTGGAACGTTTCAGTAGGCTTGAAGTGGGTATGCACATTAAGACATTCCTGGATACCAACATTTCTAAAGGCGAAAGATTCAAAAAAGACTCAGTTCTTGATGTGCGTACCCACTTCAAGGCTACTGAAATGTTCCAATATATACACTTTACTTCATCCCACCCACCGGGAGTTAAAAAAGGTTTCATCAAAGGAGAGGCTTTAAGACTTCTCAGAACAAACTCTTCTAAGAAAATATTTGAAGAGAAAATCAAAACCTTCAAGTCACACCTTATTGAGAGAGGTTACCCAGAGAATCTTATCCAAGCAACCCTCTCTGAAGTGAACTTTGAAGAGAGGAAACTAGCCCTCCAACCAAAACAGAGAAAACAAACGAATCTTGCCTTTTGTCACACAATATCAACCATCAGTGCCAAACCTAAAACAAATCCTAATGAAAAAATGGCATTTAATAGAACAACAACCATTACTGAGCGAAATCTACAAGGATCCGCCCCTCGTTTCATACAAAAGAGGGCGTTCGCTCAAAGATATACTTGTGAGAGCCAAACTATAAAAGGCTAAAACACGCGCTTGAGAGTCGTGCAGGCCTGTCAACCCCATTTTACACTGCTTGTGTTCCCTCAGCTACGAAATAATCTAATCCCTGGAGAGATTTCCGAACAGATGCACTGCATTCCTGCAAAATCCTCAGCAGTGTACTGTGACTGAGTGCCTTGAAGCTGGTCTCCGTGCAATGCTGGATATACTGTGTTACAATGCATTCCGGAATCATCGTACGGATAACGTTTGGCACAGCGATCATCTTACCGGAAGAGAGCTCTAAATTCCTTGCCAAACGGCAGAACCTGTACAAGGTGCGGGCTGGTTATAAAACCAAGGAAGTGATCCAGCTGTTGAAGGTCTATTTTGATTCGTGGGGCTCTCTGCGAAGGCACTAGAGCACTTCGCCCATATTGCACACGGTGGAGGTTTTCCATGGTGTACCGATATTGTGTCAAGCCTGGTATAAACTCAGAAATGGCACCAAAACTAGCCACTCCAGACATAACTGATAGCACTTGTCGTCGGGTGTCCCAACTAGACGAATTTGCGTA
The DNA here is from genome assembly GCF_964199315.1 of Orbicella franksi. Lineage (NCBI taxonomy): Eukaryota > Metazoa > Cnidaria > Anthozoa > Scleractinia > Merulinidae > Orbicella > Orbicella franksi. The sequence goes on along the minus strand of NC_138148.1, from coordinate 13,559,279 downwards.
GCCCTCTGCCATGGCTTGTAGATATGCCCTTTCTGAAGGGAGAAAAGGCTGGTGAGCACGTAGCTGCTGGTTTACCATACTGGAGGACTGTAGTGCGTTCCAAATTTTGGGCGCATTGGCTGGTGAAATGACCTTAATTACTATTGAAACAATCTCACCAGATCTCTGAGTGTAATGCTTCCGAGTTCTTTCATTAACTTTGTCCCAGTCTGTCCATGACCGCCTGAGTGGTTGAATCTGACACTGGTTTAAGAGTGCATTTAAGGTTTCACGCGGCTCAGAAGAAGCCCTTGGAGCTGTTTCGTTACCATCTCCAGAGGAAGACACCCTGCTGCCTGTTTCGGGGGAGAGAACGTAGCTGTCATCCGTCACATTAAAATGCCCAAAACTGACTGCAAGGTCCTCGCACGAAGCATTTCCCTCATCATGCTGGATGGATAAGATTAAAAGCACTTCTCAGCTCAATGTTCATTCAATTGGCACCATCAGCATTATATAATCACAGTGTTGAATGGTTGTTTCACATTTTGCATTCCGGTATGACTAATGTAAACACTCAACTGCTCCTGGATGGGCGGGTCAGGACTGACTTTTAATTCTACTGGTGAGGTAGGCTGCTGCTGGTATGGATCCGGGATCATCTCTGGTTGGGCAACAGGCTCAGTAATATGCTGTCGACACTGCCTGCAGATGGCTTCAAGTAAAAGGAAATTTAAGATCAATATCAGGCAAAGGAAAACGATTGTCCTTGTAAGGCAAAACTCGTTTATTTTAGGTCTCCTTCTTACCAACCCCCTGGCTAGATTGTTGTCTGTAGTGATGCTACAGTCCCGCATAGTGGTATGGTATGGAAGGTGAACGAAAAACTGAGGAAAGTTCGATTTTTTTGTTTTCTAACCCCTGCATCACTTTACATCGATCTTTCGTTTCTTATCATACATCTGTCTCGAAATAGGCAGATGGCATATAGGAAGTCTTCTTTCATTTGCATCTAGATGGGAATTGAAGGGCAGGAGAGAAGATCCTCAAATAGGTCTTTTTCTTAGGGTAATCCCTCTTCTGTTCTTTTCAATCTCTCCTCAGAAATCGTGAAAAGATCTAGAGAGCCAATCCCGTGACCAGAGATTTGCCCACGCGGAGAGACCAAGCGGCTTTATAGTTTCATCTTCCACAAAAACATCCAGGCACCGCGCATGGTAACATTATCCTTGGGATAGCTTGATACCGTATCTAAAAATAGCGAGTGGGATTTTCCTTATCCTTTCTTGCTCGCATGTTGTTTACGTCCCTCTTGGACGTCTTAGGACCTGTTTGCAAGGAGAGATGGTTACCCTAGCAGGCGGGTTACCCTAGCACTCACGCATTTCCTCTTTTTTTCTTCGTCCTGTTTACAAAGCAGTTAGGGTTACCCAGGTAGGCGGGTTACCCTATCTGCGTGCTTGGGCTACCCTGGCAGGCGGGTTAACTTTCTTAATTGTAAAAACTCCAGGTAGTTAACCCACCTACCCGGGTTAACTTTCTAATTGTTTCCAGACCCTTTGAGTGTAACCGCGCATTAAGTTGTCCCGGGTTGTAAGGTTACCCTACCTGTGAAATTTTGCTTGTAAATCCGGACTATCTTTTGCCCTCCAGCTAGGGTTACCCTGTTTGCTAGGGTAACCCTCCCTCCTTGTGAACAGGCCCTTAAAAAGAAACTGAGAACCCCAATAAAAAAACCTTGCCCAAATCTTTCATCCAAATGAAAACGCCATGAAAATTTATAACCTCGTTAAGTTCAGAGTTTTCAAGTATCAAACCCATAATAGGTTTTCGCACCTTCCTGTCACTTAACTGAGTGAACCTGGGGGTTTTTGTTGTCTTTCCAGGTGTTCGGTGGGTTGAGGAACCAATAAGATACATACGCGACCCAACTGGGACAAGAATTTTCGCTGAACGAAAGATGTATGCAGACTGTACACTCTTAAGCCCACACTGACCGGTTGATCCTGCGAGTCCATGGCTGCTATCGAAGAAGGAATAGTGTACCGTGTTTTGTTGCACTACCAACAAATTTCAAACAAGTTGCGATGATGGGGACACACCGTAATTGTTAAATGAGACTCTTCAACTTCAAAAATGCCTAAAATATTGTACAAAATGAGGGATGATTATTTTGTGGAATGACAAAAGTCAAAAAGCTGGACCAAATAAGGGTGACAATTAGGAAATTTTTTTAAAAACGATTCATTCAAATCATTTGCATTACTTGCAAAAAAAGTGGGGAGGAGGGAGAAATCAGAGAAAAAAGTGGAGGGAAGGGAGAAAAGGTACTGCTGGGGGTAGGGAGAACTGGATGGACCCAGATGGGGAAATAATTTTATGGAATATTTAAAGTAGGGAGGAGGGAAAAATTGGCTCAAAAAGCTAGGGAGATGGGAGATTTACCCCCTGTTCCTCCCCCATATGCAGCCAGCTCTAATTGCTTGTTTCAGAGAAGGGTTGAGGCGACCAGGCCTGACCACTAAGAAGCCTTTAAGGCCGGGTTGCTCACATAGATTTCAGCTAGATAGGCATATAGGAACTGAAAAGAGTTTTTGTTCTTCGAATCGATAAGGTATAATAATATTCTACTGCCGTATGCGGTAGTTTGCCATACCTGTGACTTTTGAAGGTAAAATTGAATTTTCACCAAATTTTGATTTACAAATTAATTTTCCCGTCTAAAACAGGCAGTACAGGCGTATATAGTCTGTTTAGTTTAACAGAAAGTAACAGTGTATGTAAACTCACACCCACAAATCTAAAATTTGGTGTTTTTTAGGGCCTATACGGTGATCCATGGCATGCTTAGTTAGGCCTAAGTAGTAATATACGCTTGTTGGGGCCGTAACCAATCAGGAGCCAGGGATTGTACCACGTGACCACTTTTTTCCCATACATTCTCTTAAATTGTAAAATCCAAGATGGCCGCCAGGTAGGTCAAAAATGGCGCCCATGCCCAAATAAGGGCAACATGTCCAAATAAGGAGATAGACAGGAAGTGAGTTTCAAAATTGATTTTTATTGATTTACAGGAAGTAAAAATTACAATGGTGTGTATCCGTATGGAAATGACATGAAAGTGTTCGTGTCAACGACGCGTTTGTCGAAGACGAGTCCGTAGCGTTTAGTCCGTGTGATGACTTTGAGATGTTTGGTGGCTGGGTTTCTCCAGAAGAAGTTGGGGTTGACGACGTGGATATTGCGTCGTTCCTCGAGAGGTTGTGTGAGTTCGTCGAGTAGATTTTCTCGCATGACGTCATAATTGAGTTGGCGTGATCCTCGTACATTGAGTGAGAAGCCTCGGACTTTGCAGCAGACTTTCCCTTGGTGGGTTCTGTAACCGTAATTCTTGGGTCCAGCGGCAGTGAAATCTGTGATGAAATCGCCATCGTCGAGTTCGTTGGTCATCTCGCCCAGGTAATCGCCAAGGGGGACATCGGCTTGACCTGGTTTGTGAGAGTAGATGACGGAGTCAGTGTCAAAGTAGAGAACTTGTTTTAATTGTTCCAGGTAGCTGTATAATTTGAGCCGAGCCCAGCAGGTGGTGAAAGCGGCGACGAAGATGTTGATTTGTCCGTTATCGGGTTGATTGTCTTTGAGTTCGGTGTGTACGACCTCTAGGGCTTCGTCGTTGGCGATTCTGACTTGTCGTATGTCGTTGAAGGGATTGGAAACGAGGTCAAAGAGTTGCGTGGCATTGTAGACGTCTTGGGTAGTGGGTTTGTGTAGGTTTTCGCCGAACTTGCCCCAGAAGGAGTTGAGCATGAGTTTGGCGGTGGCTTTGCGTCCGGGGTTTTTCTGGATCATGGTCGGATCGAGAGCGATGCCTTCCTTCTGTTGGTATTGTAGCAGGTACCGTGCCTTGTCTTCGGGGGTGTGACACCAGTTCGGGTAGCCAGCGGATTCCTGTTTGATTTTTAGCCAGGTGTTCACGTAATCGGCGAAGAGTCCTTTACGGCGTTGTTCTGGCGGGAAATGGTGGACTTCGTGTATTTTGTTGAGCGTGTATCCCATGGCAACGGCTTTCTGGATTTCGGGTGTGCACCAGGTCCCTCGTAGCGTGCGTTGCCCGGCCGTGTGAGGGCAACAATGCGATTTCTCTAGGAGGGGTTTGGTCATTTCGTGTTCCACGCACAATCGGCAGAGTGGGAAGGTGAGTTTACCCCCGTGCCGAAAAGGTAGAACGGGATGGTAAAGTTCGTGAGGTGGTAGTATGTCCACTTTGGCCATACCGAAGTAGTGGTGGATGTCTTGGTCGTCGGGGTTGACGATGACTTGTGGGTGTCCTATGGGGTATTCACCTTCCTTGTTGGCCCAGGGGTAGAGCGAGGTTACGTCGACGTACTTGGTTTGTTCTCCTGTGGTCACGTCGGTCACGTGATGCAATTTGACAGCGTTCGTGCGCCCTCCGAAGAAGGCTTCTCTGGGTTGGAGCGGGTGTACGATTTCGAACGTGTCCAGGAACCGACGGAGATCTGGGTCGGTTTTGACTTCTAGGTCCCAGTCGCATTCCCACTTGACGCAGAGCTGGTAGCCTTGACGACTGAGAAGGTCGTGTTTGCGGAGTGTGGACTCGTAGACTTCATGTAGGTTGCGATCGGTGTGGTAGATGGGATATCTGTCTCGTTTGCTTGGGAAACAGCGAGGGCATCCGTGCCATAGACATCCGTGGAATTCGTAGACGGTTCGAGTGGTTGGATCGTATCCGTCCACGAGATGATTGGCTAGTCGGATTTCGCCTCCGTTTCGCACGGTGCGTATACGATCGCCTTGGTCGGTGTGTTGCAACGAGTGTTCTTGCCAGGCTAGCCATTTCAGGGCTTTGACGGACTGATTGGATCGTGCGCCATGCCATCCTCGAGGGGGTCTGGAGGCGATGGTGTTGAGCGGGACGAGTTTCTTGCGCCAGAATCGGTTGCAGGCGGAGGCGATGGTGACGCATTTCTCCATGGGGTCAAAGTCCGCTTTTTGTTTGAATTCTTGCCGGAACTTTTGACAGCCCGCTTTGAGGAGTTTGACGTCCGACTCGCAGTAGGCTTCCATTTCTTGCCGTAAGACGAAATGGTAGTTATCGTTGACTTTCTCTTGGTACCACTGTTCGAATTCGGCTTTCTTTTTGGCGGACATGCCGTCGGGATCGTACATGTCTCGCGGTGGCATGGGACCGTCGTACTCTTGATTTTCTAGAGTGTTGAATTTGTGCGGGAAGAATCCCTTGCACAGTTCGTGGATTCCGAAGGTGGCGGGAAAGTTGGCCAGCGGGAACGGAAGAAAGCATAGGGAATCTTTGAAAGTCAGTCTGTCGGATTTTAGGGACAGTATCTTGGTGCCTACGGTGATTTGGTCTGTGACTTCTCGATGCGTGGCGTAACAGTGTTGTAAGATGAACATTCCGTCGTAGCCTTTGAGATTGTGGAATATGACGATGACGTCCCGATCGTCACCGTCCACGTCGACGGCGAAGGATTCGAGGTGGTCAAACATGTCGGCGGTGCAGTTGGGACCATAGAAGGAGCAGAATTGCTCCTCTTCATCGTCTTCTAGGCAGAGTAGAATGGGTGTCTGATTCCCTTCGGCGTCGGTGATGGCTTCGTAGTCGCAGTACACTTGAAGGGGCGGATCTCTGGCTACCCAGACGCGTGTGTCTGGATCATCGGGTTCGGGTTCTTCGAAGGGTCAACCTTTGACTTCGTCGCGGGGGACGCGTTTCTTTTTGGGTTCGTCTTCGTCTTCGGGGATGCGTTGGATGTAACATCGGTGCGTTTGGAGAAAGACTTTCTTTTCGCAGATGTGGCATTCGCCCCATCCACACTTGTGATCGGGGGTACGACGGTCACCTCCTTGCCCTGTCCTGTGTTTTGATTCGTAGACGTGGCAACAGTCCGGACACTTTTTGTAAGTGTCGCAGATGGATTGGATGTTCAAGGTCCGCCGTTGCAAGTGGTAGTTGTAGCATTGGTCTCCGAAGAATTTTCTGTGGCACAATCGGCATATGGAGGTGGGTTCGGGAAACTTGCCTCGTGCTAGGGGTCGTTTTTTTCCGATGAAATCGGGGCAGTCCTTTCGTTTGCAGGCGGTGCACCATTTACCGTTGCAGGAATGATTTTTAAAGTCGTCGTGATCGTAGCCTCGATTGCATTCGTCGCAGAAGTAGGATTTGCTTAGGAATCCCTTAAACGAATTGCATCCGTCGTAGTGACTGTCTTCTTTGATGAGACGAATGATCTTGTCCGAGGGTTCGGGTCCCACGTAGATGAGCATGTGGGGTGGATCGATGGAAAGGACCTTGAGCTGGTAGCCGGGTAACGCGGCCTGAAACTGCTGCAGTTCTGGAATGCCACAAGGTCCTTCGGGGACGTTGGCTAAACGGTGGAGTTCTTTGGCCAATCGTTCTTGGACGGGCCGCCCCTGTTTGAGATTGTGGTAATCTTGGTCACGCGGATTCATGTCAGCATCTACCAGGGCTTTCATGGTAACGATGGCGCGAGCGCAGCAGAGATTGTCTTTGTTTTGGATGGTCACGCGCGACTTTTTGACGATTCCCCGTACGGCGGGGCAACTCGGTTTGTATCGTTTTCCGTTCCCACGCCCACGACCTGGGGTACGTATGAAGGTGGTTTCCATGGTAAACGTGTCGTCGGGGGTGAATTCTTCGTTGGAATTGAGTTTGGTCGCGAGAGACTGGAGATAAGTGTCTAGTCTTTCACTCCCTTCTTCGAATTCGCGCACAGTGAAGGTGGTGGATTGAAAGGCGTGCGTGAAGGCACTGGACTGCATGGTGAAATGGACCGTGGAGTTGGGTGTCAGGGTAGGATCCAGAGCGATTTGTTGCTCGATGGATCGTTGAAGGGCCTGAGTCAATTCTTGACCTAGATTGTCCCTGGGAGTCACGTCTCTGTGTTGTCTGAGTGTGGCTTCGTACCGTTGTTTGTTGAGGACGTTTCTCCAGTTACGTCGAGCGCCTACGGGTCTTAATTCAAATTCTAGGAGGGGTCTTGTATTGCTACCACCACCTCCGGTTTGGATCATCACTCGATCGAGAGCCGGATCGAACATCCAGTCGTCATCGTCGTCGAAGGGGAAGGCTTCGTCGTGGGTCCGTCTGTTCTGTGAATAGAAATGAACACAACGTTTTTTATTGGTCAGTTTTTTACTCCCAGGTTTCCAACCAAAGGGTCTGACAATAACGCTTTTTTACCTTCTAAGAGACAGAAAACGTTTATGAAACTAAATCCTAAATAGAGTCTCTTTTTCTCGTTACGCTTGTTGACATAACCATAGAAAGCTGGGAAATGAGATCTGCCTCCGTAATTAAATCTACGTGTATATTTCTGTCTTTTGATTTGTATGTGGCCGTAGCCCCATAGTCTTTTCAGTTTGGCATAATCCAAGATTCTTCTATGAAGTCGACTCAATTGTTTATTGTTCCTCCGATCGCGTATGCACTGCCAGGTTGCTAAGTCAATCACGTAACACTTTAGTTCTTCCGGTAGCCTATCCCAGCGACTCTGTAAGAGAGTGGTTACTCATAATTCATAATGGTCCGCATGTTGTATTTGATAAAAGGTAGGGTAGATGAAAGTCTTTGCTGTGGGGGCGTTTATCTTAGCCTCTTTTATATCGTGACCTAAACACGTCTCTTTAGGTTTGTCGTAAATGTCAATATAACATCCTATTATTTTGGTATCTATGTGTCTGTCTTTTTTCTCCTTCTTTATACAACATCCTGCATCACATGGAACCCTGACAATCTTAATGTGTCCTATGCCCCATTGTTCTTTCAGTTTGTCGTATTCTATTATTTCCTTGAGAAGACGCCGTAACTTTTTGTTTCTTCTACGCTCGAGTAGGATTTGATTCCTGGCTAAGCGCATGATGTAGTCCTGTAGTTCATGAGGTAATCGATGCCAGTCATTGTTAATCTGTGGGAGGTGAGGATATCGATCTCTTAACGTCAGGTATTCTGAGATGAGCATGATCTAACCCGTACCCTAAAAATACGACTCGCTCAAAGTTGCGTTCGTCTGTGTAAATTCCATTCACGACCATGTGCTTATTGTTCATTCCTGGAATTCTTCCTTTGGGACAATAATCTAACAGACATGTCTCTAGAACTACTTGGATTGCCCCTAGTCCCCATTCTTCTTTGACCTGAGCGAAGGCTCGTATCTCGTTACAAAGGTCTCTCCTCATTTCACGTTCGCACCTCTCGACGAGAGATTGGGACTCTCTGAGGTAAAGGATATAGGTCTGTATCTCAGGGGGAAGACAATCCCAGTGGCTCTGTAATTAGATGGAGCGTGATCACGGAGAATGATAGGTGGGGTGTCGATCATGATGGGTCTCGGGTTGAACGGTACGGGTTTCGGTCTGCCTAACCATGCGGCCATTCTGAGTGCTTTTCCAAGTTCCCTATCGTAAGCGAGTTGGGACTTGGCCAGTGAGATGATGTACGCTTGGATATCGGGAGGTAACCAATCCCAGTAACTCTATGAAAGGAAGGTGATGAACCAGGCGTGACAAAGATGTCGTGATAATTTGTAACCGCAAAACACAACGAAACAAAATCTCAAATCCAAACGGAGGTAGAACTCTAGGGTAAAGGAGGCGACGACGAGTCTCAGTTCCATGGGGTCAGTTGTCTAGGGAAGCCACGAACTGGGTTAGATAACACGGTGTGCGACAGATTTGACAGTACAACTTCTCAGCGGTCACTCCCTTGTTCATCAACTGATGATCGAGTTCCCTGACGAAGCAATCGTAATGCACGTAGTGACGACAGCACTTGGTACGAGCACAGGTTTCGGTTCTAAGGATGACTTTCTTACATAGGGTGCATGTTATACTCACTGCTTCTTCATGTTGATCCATCTGTTGGTTCATCTCCTCGTCGGTCAGCTCTTGTGCCATGATTTTTTTTCCAGCGCTCGATACAAGTCAAAAACTCAGAGTGACCTGAAACGGTTCGAACCGATCTTTTTATACCTACGGTAAAATTGGATCCCAGGTTCACACTCGACCCGGACCCAGTCCCCGACCGAGAGGGGGATACCCCCTATCCCCCGGGTCTGCCTAGATCATGTGATGTCGGCCTTTTTCGTTTGATTGGTGCATGACGGGCATAAAGCGAGATGCGCCTTTGGCATTTCTTCGGTTTTTTGGTGATGGAGACCGAATCTGGGCACGTCAGTCGCCGAACTCGAAGTCAGTCTCCCGAGGGATCACCGAGACGAGGACGTCGTCGGCGTCGTGCCCGATCACACGATGACGACGACAAACCACCGAGACGCAGTCGTCGCCTTCGGGGTCAGATACCCGAAGAAACACCGATTCATCAAGTGTGTTTTATTTGTCAGAGAGATATTCACATTGATTCTCTGGCATCGTGCTGACGTACTCCTTGCTGCGGCGTGTTCATGCATCGGCGATGCTACGGGGAGATGGAGAGACGGGTTTTGACCTGCAGCAACTGCCGACGTGTGATCGACGATATTCAGCCTGAGGTCGTGTTGGAAACCGACGAGGAAATGGAGGAAGAGGATGATAACGATGAGGAGTACCCGTTAACGGCAGGTGCGAATGGTCGTTTAGTTAGAATGGATCAAGAGTTGGAGCGATATCGCAGTGAGGGTAGACCTTATCACTGTCATCACGAGGGATCGTACCTGTGGAATGATTTACCGTATGCCATCGACCCCGGCATTTGGACACGTTATTATACCTTTATCAGAAATTTCGTGACTCTGTATCGGGATCGAGACCTGTACATTCACGGTTGCGTGCGTCTCCCCGTGGAACCGACCCGAGAGATTAGAAGTTATCTGTACCGTCTGTTCATTTACAACACTCCGTACTATACGTATAACTTGATCCGAATTCAAAGGTTCAGACTCTACTTTAGACGCGTGGAGGGACAAAGGGATATTGAGATTCGACAGCTGTGTCTCTTACCCTTTCCCGGCGGCCCCTCGTTTTACCACGAGGACGGACTATGGACCTGACACTGTTTTTTTTATTTTTTTCATTCGCAGTGGACGAGCAACGCAGATTGATTCATGAGGACCTTGGACATTTCAGAGATAATGGAAAACCCTTCGAGACGCACAATTCCTTGACGCGTTCGTGGAATCATTTGCCTTATCACCTTCCTGTCACGGTGTGGTTCCAGTACTACCGCGAGATGGAGAACTTTGTGCGATCCTCGGAGGAACGAAGTCCCATGTACATTCACGGCACCGTGTTCTTTCCCTTCAGTGTCATTTCGTACGATCACATACGCATGGAGGTGTATCGCATGTTTTATTTCAACACCCCTTATAGAGTGTTCAATTTCACCTCCAGAATTAGGTTTCGGTTGTTATTCATCTCTTCGTCGACGTTCGGGGACCAAATAAGGATCGAACGACTGTTTGTGACATCGAATGCCTCGGATACTCTGTACCACGATGGCATGGCGTGTGAGACTTGAAGAAGACAAAAAACAAGAGACTCTTTTTTGAAAAAAACAACAAAGCGTGTAACTTTAATGATTACAACATCAACAATAAAAAGTTTTCCAACGTTTTTTTCTTGTCTTATTTAGTGTCGTCATATTTCAGTCCCTTTCTCCAAGGTTCGAAATCTTCCCATCCTTCTTGTAACTTTTGGGCTTCTGTCTGCTTGACCTTCTTGTACGTCTTGCCCTTGCCCTTGCCTTTGGGACTGTAACCACCGTCGTCGTCTATGTATTTCTCGGCGACACCGATGGATCTTAAGAACTCTTTTTGCGCTTCGGTCATGAGTTTACCTGGGGCTGATTTGGCAGCAGCTGGTTTGGGTGGCACGGGTGGCTTCTTCCCTGGGGCTGATTTGGCAGCAGATGGTTTGGTATATTTGAACTCCTTTTTGAAACCTGACGTGGAAGGTGTGGCGGGTTCTTGTTTGATGACCACGGGGGCTGCACGGGGTTGGTTGACGCCCTTCATGATCTGTTTCAACAGACGTTCGAGGGGTGCGTCGGCCATGCCTTCGGGTTCTATCGTTCCTTGGTACGTGGGAGTTTCGCGTATGCCCGTCCGTATACGTTTCACCAGTTTGACTTCATCGTTTGCCATGGGTTTGGTCATCTTGACAGCCATGCTGGCAGGGATACGTTTGTCTTTCAGGATGAGATCTTCTTCGGCGGCCAAACGTCCCGCTTTGTTCAACAGGGCGCTCTGGGTGATCTTACCCTTGTAATAATCTTGCAAACGATTGAATTCGTGAACGGGTACCATCATGACTTCGTTCATACCTTCTGCTGACTCAGGGTCGTGTCGGGAAACTCGGACAATTCTCTCAAGGCCGTCTCGTAACAGTCTTGCCAGTACCGTATGGATTCGTCTTTCTTTTCCAACTCGAGTTCAAGACTTTGAACGGTTCGCTTGCCTTTACCGCACAGTGGTATCTCGTTTCGTTTGACAGGTTTGGCAGAAGTCACTGAACTTTAAAGCCATGTACTCTTGATACAGGTCGTGGTACCTCTTGTTCAAGTAATCGTACGAGTCTTTCCATCGGGCTTCGCGACGATTGGCATCTTGCAGCAACTGCACGAGTTTAGGAATGGTATTGTTGGACTCGTCTTCTCTCGGTGGGAAATTGGATATGACGTCGATCCCCTCCAAAGGGTAACCGTCTTCGCCGCGTCCTTTCACCGTACACAACATGCTTTGAAACAACCGTGTAATCCGCTCCAGAACCCCGCTCCGTTCTGACTCAGGAGATGCTCTCTTCGACGCTTGAGAGAGTTTTTGCGTCTACCCACTTCGCGCAGAACCTTTTTATGTCTTTTCAGTTTCCCATAAGTCGTCGCGTCGATGGGGATCCTCTTTTTCGGCAAATTGAGAACCATCTCGCTGATGGCGTTGATCTGATCTCTGTCGGCGTAATGCAACATCCGTTGACGTTTATTCTGATTGGCTTCTTTCAGGACGCCCGTCAAGAAACGACGTTGTCGTCGCAACTGCTTCATCGTTCGCGTCTAACGTCTGGTCGACTCGTCACGCTCTTTTATTCACAAGTCTTGGAGAAGGTCCAACACTGTACTGGCCACGGTGGTGACCAGTTTACCGAGACCCTTTCCCCTTTGGACCCTCCTCCTTCTTCCTACTCCCACTCGACGTAATCCCACTCGACGTCTCCTTCGCCTTCGTCTCACCATGACGTGTTCTGACATGCACGCGCTTTTCCCATTGAATGACGTAGGCAAGTGATCACGTGTCCTTTTTATAGAGGCTCGTCTGAACGTTTCAGGGAATCCAATGATTCATATCCATCCACTTTTCAATCGCGGAGTCACTCTTCTTCGAATGGCTAAATAATGCTTCCATCCTTTTTTCAATTTTTCTCTATTTAGACCGCTAGTTAAACTGTCGAGAAACCCTTTTCCCGTTTGGGCCCTCCTTCTTCTACGTACTCCCACTCGCCGTCGTCTCCTTCGACTTCTCCTCGCCATGTCGGGTTTCCACCTTGAAATGATTTACGAAGGGATCGCATGACCGTTTTTATAGAGGCGCGTGAACGAATCGTGTTTCGTAGTCTCTAAGGTACCGGTCGTACGTGGGAGGTGTGAAATCCGTCACCACGTCGTCCAACGTTTGCATCTTGATCAAAAACCCATCCAATTCCTCCACACCGCCCAGAGCGTAGTTCCGCAGTTCAGTCAACGTCTTTTCGTACGTCGTGTAAGCGAATTGGGTCATGTCCATCTTGAGCGAATACTTCTTTAATTCGTTCCATCCTTTCAGCACCGTGGCCAAAGCCGTCAATCCTACCGCCACGTACCCGTCTTTCCACACGGATCCCACAACGATGCTCGCTGCCGCAGTCAGTAAGGCCAGTCCGTTGAGAATGGCGTTGCACAATTTGTAGTAACCGAACATCTGCCTTTGACACCACCAATACTTGTGGTAGAAAGCGTACAGTCCATCCAAACGTCTCAACATGTCCAAATCCACCACAGAGGTGAAAGGTTCATCCAATAAACAGACCGAAGTACTCATGACTCTTTTCCAACCACTGCCAAACATAGTCTGACTTTCTGTCGGGACGTTCGATCCTTTTAGCTTGTTGCTTGTATTCCCAGATCTCGTCCTTGAAGGCGGTTTCGACGGATTGGTTCAGGATATCCTGGACTTGTCTGTAACTATCGCACTCGTCCGCGACACGTTTCATGTCTTCGTGATCCATGCTGGTCGCATCCCAGTAAGAGCGGGAGCATCGACATAGATGCAGGAAGTAGGGGAACCACTTGACTTCGCTTCTCATCATGTTGACGTTCTCAGTTTCGTACACTGGTCGAATTGCGAGTCACCGTAGGACGTTGTCCGTTCTTATAGGTAGTCGTGATCGTATTCCTAGTGGTGATGCCTGCGATTCGTCGACCCGCCGCCGTCTGTTGTTGTTGGCGCAAAATCTCCTCCAATTGTTGCTGCATCTGGGCTTGGTCGAGAACACGGGTGCCTCGCCTTCTTCCTCCGCGACCCGATCGAATCGACGAAGGCGGTGTGGAGTCACCGCCACTTCCACCACCACCACCACCGCCTCCGCCTCCGCCTCTGCCTCTTCCACCGCTACCACTAGCGCTACTTCTTCTGTGGCTTCCGGAATCGCTGGAGGACGTCGGTGTATTTTGACGTGGGACGCGTCTCGGTCGTTTCCCTCCTCGAACGGCTCGTGACAAAGGGGTGGACATTGTTATCCTGGGTGCCCCGACACCCGTCGTGACATTGGCGTGCGACACAGATCCAGCGCTGCCGACACCCACCGTGACGTTGGTCTGTGGCGCAGCCGCGCCAGCGGTGCCTACTCCGACGGGCGAGACGTTGGGCAGGGGTGGTGTCGGCAGTGACGATAGCGGTGAAGGAGGCGTGTTCAGACTCGTACCCACACCCGCTGCAGACGGAATGGGTGTACTCGTTCGAGCCAAGGGAGACCAAGGCGAATAATCTTCCAGAGCCGAGAAGTTGAAATCATCACTACCATAAGAGCTCATTTTTATCCATGTGCCTCTCTCTTTCTATCTTCTTCTCGGCGAGTTCTCGTTGCTTATGAACCAAATAATCGAAACCTTCCCCATTATATGCGTTTAGGATGGACCGTACTTGACGGTAACTCTCGCATTCCGTGACCTGTCTCATCGGTTCGTAGTCCATCTCGTGGGGATTCATGATGTATTTGAGCCTGTTTTTACACAGGTGAATGAATAGCGGAAACCACTCGACCTCGCTCCTCAACATGTCGCAAACTGATGGCATCGGACGAATCCTTCGTCTTTTAATACGTGACTGAGAACGCGTTGATCGTCCTGACTTGCTGGATGAAGATCCAATAGCATGTAACCGTAAGGTCGATCGGTGACCTTGCGAAACGTGTCCAACACCTCCTGCCATTGCGTGGGAAACGATTGCAGAAGTAAATTCCGTATCCCCAACTGATCCCGAGGGTTCTTGAAGGCCGCGATGTAATGCGCGTTGCGGGAAATGGTCTTGGCGAATTTTCCGTTGGGGAATAGATCTTGACACAAGTAAAGTACCGTGATGTTCCGATGATGCGAATGTTTGGTGAAGAGATCCAACACGCGCTTGTCGTTACCGCCCTCGTCCATCAGGTCGTCCAACACCAACACACCCCCGCCAGGAAACCATCGGGGTAACTGGTCGCTGTCGGGGATGCCTTCGTAAAACTTGACCCCACCCTTCTTGAGCTTTTGGAAACCGTCTTGCCACGATCCGTAGCAGTAATGAATACTCTCCGGTGTCTGTTGGAACAAGTCGCTGTTCTCCAAGAGCAGTTTGGTCGTGAACACCATCTTGCCGCACCCCGACGGACCCGCTATCAAAAAACTCGACGGAGTGTGAAATCGAAACGCTTTGCGTCGTTCCATGATCTTGAAAAAATGGTCCAGGGTTTCGAGACGTTCCGTTTTTTATCTGAACAACTTGGCCAATGGGGTCTTGACGGCTGGGATGCGTTTCAACAGACCCAATAGGGTGACCTTACGATTGAAACAGATGGGTTTTTTCTTGGCACGACTCTTGATCTTGGCCATGGCCCTCTGGGCAGCGGCTCTCTTGGGACGTCCTTTTTTCTTGGCAGGCGCCGATCTCTTTTTTCGAGGTTTTTTCTTGGCGAATTTACTCAAGTCTCCGAACTTGTCTTCATACCAATGCCTCTTTTTCATTCTTCTTTTCCTATCTTCTTTCACGGAAAGCTTCGGCTTGGCAGGGGCGGCTCTCTTGGGTTTCCTACGCGTGGTCACCGTCGCCGGTAATTCGCCGGTGTCCAGGACAGACGGCGGTTGAAAAGACACTTGTCTTTTGGCGGGTTGAAGTATTTTCAGATCGAGCTTCCGTTTTGGCGGTTGGTTTTTCTTGAAATGAGCCTCACTGGGTTGAGGCGTCTTTCCGCCCGCTTTTCCATAGTGTTTCTCCAACCGGGCTATCACGTCGTCCAAATGTCTATGCCCTTGAAACTGAAGAGCCATGATGTGTCTTGTTTTGTCAGTAAATCCATAATGAATCGTTTTATTTTCCACCGCCCCTTTTTATGCACTCGCAAAGTGATGGCGTAAGGACTTAGTGTCGTAGCGAAGCACGTGCCAATACGGGTAACACTTGTAATCTCGTCTAGCGTTTGTTTGAAGTCTGGCTTCAACGCGTAAGTGGAACAGAACGTATCGAAGCCAATGATCTTTTTCCAGGTCCAGTATGAATCGGACTCGACGGTAACTATCGCAATCCAAAATGCGTTCCATGACCTGCCGAAGAGGATTGTCCGAGGACAATTTCGCACTCTCTTTTCGACACAGTTCTAAGAATCGAGGGAACCATCGGACTTCACCACGCAACATCCTTTTCTCGAAAAAAATGAACCTCTTTTATTTCGAACAGCTTACTTTATAACAAATGACGCACTCCTCTGGAGGAACTGCACGTGTCCTGGTGACACGTGGTTTTACAAATCTTGCGCCAATCCAACTCGTCCACGATCAGACGTTCTAACATCTGTCCTACTTTACGATCGTTCTCCACAAACTCGTTTTTTTTAAAACGATTCAAGAACTCGTTCATGTCACGACCTTCGGGTCGGTCGATCAGGAACATCAGGGCTAACTACCGCAACTCTGACTGAACAGGGACTGTAGACTCTTGCCGTTGTGAATCTGGTACTTGAAATGATGGTCCAACCAGGCTTGGATCGGTCCGGCGGTTCCGTACGTGTCCAACGATAGACCGTAACTGTCCAGGATCTCGCACTTGTTCTTGTCTGCCCACAAAGCGATCCAATGAAATCCCGGTTTGTCGTGAGGGTCCGTGTTCACGATGTAAGCGGTCGGTCCCTCTTGAGGTACCCTCCTCGGAAGCCGATCGCAAGGGACCGTGCCGTGAAAAACACAGCAGAGCGACGGATTCGTCCGTGCCAAATAATCCAACTGTAAATTATTCAAGGCTACTGTCTCCATTTTTTCTTCTTTCTTCTCACTGGTACACGTCGTAGAGGACGACTCGGTTCTCGTTGATCTCCAGCATGTTCTCGAATTCGCCGTACAACAAGATGGTCAGGTTTGCTCCCGGATCGGCTGCAAAATCGATCACCAGACGCAGTTCACCTTCCTGCTGGGGGTTCAACACCGGACTGTCCAAACATCCATTGGCCGTGTTATCAAATACAAACAGGTTGCATCTCTTGTCGTGCCCCCAGTCCTCTTTCTGGACCATGTGTCCTTTTCCTCTGCACAACGCTCCCGAGGCTTTGAGGAATCTTTGGTAACCTCTCAGATCTTTACTGGTATCATCGTGTTTGAGCTCCAAGGTCTCATAGGGGTACTCTTCACCTCTCACCAATTGTTTGATGGAAGAGAGATTGAATTGTTCAAAACTGAACGGATTGACCGTCACAGTTCCATTGAAGGCTGTTTGTCTCATCAACACCACCACCAACCTATTAGGCAATTTACTGTGGAAAGGATTGCTGCACTCGAAATGACGATTGTCAGTTGGATGCGAGTAAGTGCGAATTTCACCTCTCACCGTGGGGTAAGTAGCCACTCTTCCGCCTTTCATGCTGGTCATGAGTTCTCGGTACACCGAGGGAGTCACTCTCACTTGAGACAGGAACAATCTCACTTTCACGTCGGCTTCAGTCAGTCTGAGACTAGTGGCACCGTCCAATCGGACTGTCCACATGGCTGGGGCATTGAAGTACATGTCGATCTGGATCTGTACACCGGGTACCAGTAACTTGCTGAGATAAAACACTTCCAGGTAAGGTTTGAACCTCAAGGTCACTCTCTTTCCACCAAAAAACTGAATTCGACTTTGAACCATGTTCTTGAGATCTTGGGGTAAAGCTTTGTAATCGTCGTGAGTAGGATCCAACTTATTGGCCGTCATAACATCGGCTTCTCCGCGACTGGGTACACCGAGACAATTGTACCAACCTTCGGGTGCCAGGATCGTGTCACCGTCGTCTCGGTCATGGTTCAACAACGCTTCGATGTAGGCTTTGTAGTGGTAAGTATCGGTCTGGGGGCTGAGAGTCCCATTCAATCTCACATTGATCTGTTTGAAGAGGGTGTGGACCAGATTGTTGGCGAGTCCGATCAGAGTCGCTTGTGCCAAATTAGCTCCAGCAGCCGTCTTGACGGCCAACTCCACTTCGAAGAAACTCTCGTTCAAGTCGATGAAGTCTTCTTGAGGATCGATTTGGAAGGTCACGGGGTTGATCCCCATATTGAACGGATTGATTCTCACCTCACGTCGCGAGGACATACTGAGATCCGTGGGAGGCGTGGTGAACAAGTCCAGGCGAGCGTTACGAACGCCCGCCGATC
Organism: Orbicella franksi; assembly: GCF_964199315.1. Taxonomy (NCBI): domain Eukaryota; kingdom Metazoa; phylum Cnidaria; class Anthozoa; order Scleractinia; family Merulinidae; genus Orbicella; species Orbicella franksi. The sequence continues at coordinate 13,541,407 of NC_138148.1, read as the reverse complement.
TAGCGTGAGCCACGAGGTCCGTCATCGTCGCCTACGGCGTCTTTTTCGTCGCTGAAAGCTTCTCAGTGCCGACTTTACCCAACGGTAGTCTGGTAGTTTTGAACGTCTCCGGAAGAGCGAACCCCCTTTATACGTACGTATCCCTCCGGGGAGACGTGTCACGCGTCTCGAGTAGATGGGAATCATGATCCAAACAGGTCTTTTCTTCTTCTCTTACCACCAAACACGCGTTGGAACTCTTCCGTCGCTTTACGTTTCCCGGAGCGTATGGCTCCCCGCTTTAACCCGGCGAGTGCACCTTTCCAATTGGGCTTTCCTCCCTTGCCACCCGATTTTAAACCTTTCAGACCCTCCATGGCCGATTCTTTCAGAACGTCCTTGAGAATGCCGGGACCGCGTTTCTTGAGTCCTTTCCAAACCTGACCGAATATGCCAGATCCCGATTGGTATCCGTCGGGATGAAACCGTACCAAAGTTCCCCCGATCATGATTTCATAAAGTGTAACGTCACGATCGTATTGCCGGCTCCAAAGGTCGTCAGTTCTCCAGTTGCCTCAACCACTTGCACCTCTATAATGTCCAGTACCTCACTGCGCACGGGAATATACTGAATGTGAACGGGATCGAAGTACTGAGTACCGTTGCCGCTTCGAATCAAGTTGACCTGCCTCAGTAAATCCGTGACTTGATTTCCCACCACACTTCTACCTCCCGCGTTAGTGTAGACGAGCACGGATCGTGACCTGTCTCCCAGCACCATCTCGAAGGCTTCGTTCAGGTTCAGAAAACGCCAATTGCAATAGATGCTGAGTGTTAGAAAATCTGCATCTCCTCTATCCGAGTGAACATTCCAAAAGACATATTTTCCGTCTTTGTCTTTTATGTCCCCTTGGGCGCTGATGTTCGGAATGACATCGTCGATAAATTCTACCTGCAAGTTAGGTCCCAGATCGTAACCACCACCGTCTTTCTTTTCGAGCCACCCCATTTTCAAAGCCATTTCAACATGGATGTTGAGTTCAGGGATCATATTATCGTGAGGACGTACGATGTCTTTGTTGTCCATGACTAGGTCTTCACCCTCCCACTTGAACTTGATGTAGGATCTTTTCCCGTCGTTTCCAACATATTTGGCGCCCATTTTGGGACCGTCGAACGCGAAGATGCGTTGTCGCTCGAAATAGGCGATCATGGATTTCATGAGTCCAACACCGTTCACGTCGTAGAACACCTTTTTGAGTTCAACCGTGTCGAAGTATGCTTCCGCATAGATGATGCGACCAGTCGGATCGTATCGCCTCCAGGTCATATGAATCCAGGTGGTGTCACCCCCAGAATCGATGAAGGAAGGCAGCGTCACTCGCGCATCTGGCATGGAGATGCTAAACAACCCCACTTTCCATCCATGACCCTCCAGGTGTATGGGATTGGGTAACCTGATCTTGAAACTGTTCGACTTGTTCTCCGGAAACTTGTTCTTACTGCCGTTACTGGGTAAAGTGATGTAAAAATCACGCATCCTCTCTCTTGAAATGCAACGTGATCGTGGTCACACCCGACGCAAAGTCCACCAGTTGTCTGTCTTCCTCGGACACTTCAGTCTCGATAATGTCCAAAACGGCCGTACGCACCGGTAGATATAGGCTGTGTCTCGGTTGAAGGTCGACCACGTCCGGATCGTAACGCACTTGTTTCAACAGGGCCGTGACTTGATTTCCCGTCACCATACTCTGTGCCACATTCGAATACACGAACAAGGAACGACGATTGTTACCAAACGCTTCCGCGTAACTGCGATCCAGGTCCGTGAAGACCCAATTGATGAAACAACTCAAACGTAAGGTGTCTGGGTCGATCTTGTAAAATAGTTCGTCCCCGTCATTCTGGCCTACGATCAAGTCCGTGGCCGTAGGGACGACTCCCTTGGGAAATTCTTTCCTCAAGTGGGGTCCCAAGACGTAACCCGGTCGTCCGTTCTGTAATTTTCCCATCTTGACCCATTTCATCTTCTCGGCCAATTCGATGCCGATGTTCATCTGAGGGTAGACGCGTTTACCATTGATCAGGAGACTGCGGCACGTTCTCAAATTGTCCAGGACGCATTCTCCCTGCTCGGCCCGATGCATGACCGTGTACAGCAATTCGTTGGGACTGTCTTTCTTGTACAGGGTCACGTCGACATCCGTTCGATCTCCCAAATGATGCAAGTATCGATCACGTATCATGTTCATTAACTCGGTACCACTCCGGCGTGAATTCCAAATCGCCTTCTCGCGTCACTCCAGGGACCCGCGTGTATAGGTTTATGGACGCGTTCACCATATCGATCCACCAGAATTCAAACAGAATAGATCTCTTCAAACCCATCTTACGTGTCGCGGACGGAAACGAGAGGTCGCTGATACCCACTTTCCAGTCAGGTTCTCTCAAATGCAACGGGTTCGGCAGACGGTTCTTGAAACTGTTGGCCTTGTTGTCCGCGAACTCGCTCGTGCTGGCATTGCTCATCAACTGCATGTAAAAGTCCTTCATTTTTTCGTCTTGGGCTTTTGGGTCACGTACAAGCCCCTTTTATCCACCCAACTGTCGTACTTGACTGGCCAACCTTTCCAACGCACCAAGACTTTATCCCCTTTTCGTTTGACGATCTTGTCGATGCGGAACAGATCGTCGTCTTTCACGTTCACCTTTTGCAAATCCTGCGCGTAAAACGTACCCTCGACCGCCGTACCGTCCCATTCTTCCACCTTGTACGTGGTGACCCTCCCAGGACGCACTCGACGTATCACAAACACCTCTTCGGTCCATCCGGGTAAATACCCTTTCTTGAACTGACCGAACTTCTTGTTCAGTCTCACACGATCCCCGACTTTGAGTTGCGGTTTCTTCAATGTCCCTTTTTTCTTTTTTCCGTAAAGAGTCTCCCACACGTCCTCGCTATTGCCCAAAGTCACTTGATCGGGAGCCATCTTGATACTGCGATGATACGAGCGATTGTACCCTCGGACCAACTCTTGTAACACGGGCACATACGTCATCGTATTCTTCACGGTGAAGTACCGGTACATACGGTCCTTCAGGGTCCGATTGAACCGTTCCACCACACTGGATTTCGTATCCCCGCGCGTCGAAAAATGATGAATGCCTTTCTGCTTCATCAAATCCTGAAATGTCTTGTTGTAGAATTCCTTCCTGTCGTCCGTCTGGAGATTGAGGGGTTTTCTACCTCCTTTCAGGATCTTGGCCATGGCTTCCGTCACCGCTTTACCCGTCTTGCTCTTCAAGGCTTGGACCCAGGCGTGCTTGGAAAACACGTCCACCACCGTCAAGAGGTAACGATACCCTCGATTGTACCTCGAAATATTGATCACCTCGATCAGGTCGGCCGTCCACTGCTCGTCGATGCCGAACACCACCACCGGGACCGTGGGAAAACGACGACGTCTGGGTTTGTGCAACGTGTACCCCAAATCCCGTTGCAAGACCTCGCGAGCACGTCGTACCGAGATCTTATTGGCCCGGGCGAACCGCGTCAGACCGCCTAGACTACCGGGTCTAGAAGGATCCCGGTACCGTCCCAATAACGTTCCGGTCGAAAGCGGCTTTTGCTTCTTCTTTTGACCTTTCTTCTTCATAGTCGATAAAGTTTATACACGCACTGTCTCCACAACTCGAAACGTTGCTCCTGTACCTCGAGATACTTCTTAAATGAATCGGGTTGCCGTTTCAACCACAAGATATAAACCACAAAACGCATCACGTTGGGTTCGACGTCGGTATAGTCAAACACCTCCAAGGGCGAATCGCTGAAATTGTAGGGGATGGGTTCACCCTTACCGTATCGCTCGTAGACACTAGTGCACTTGGAGCACAAGGTCGTCCAACACCATCGATCGTTCATGGTCGTACACATTCTCGAGATCAACCAACTCAAGACATGAGACATAATGATTTGAACCCAATTCTTTATTCACACTTTCTTATATGTACAAAAAACGTTGTGCCTGATTGGTTCTTACGTAAAAATCGACTCTGATTGGTTAAAAAACGAAAAAGAAGGCGAAAAAAAGACTTAGTCCAAATCTGAAAAGTAATGAGCATAGTCCATGTCCTTACAAGACTGCCCGTACTCATTATCACAGTCTTCCTCATAGGTATCCATGGCATAATATTTACAATTTCTCCAATCGCATTTACCGGGTCTCCACTTCAGGGCTTCCTCCTCGTCCCCCTTCACATAGAATGCTTGGCGCATACTCTCTCTACAATCACCACACAGGTCATCCTCATCGGCTTCAAGGGCACAGAAGAAAAACCGATCCTTCCACAGATCACGCTGACGCATGACATCGTAGATCAACTCTTCCAACTTCAGACACGTTTCCTTGTGAGCGCACCTGTTGAACGTCAGTATCTCCTCCACCTTGGGACTCTTGTCTGACTCCCTTACCCGTCGTGACAGGTCGCGAGCGAACTGCAAGGGTTCAAACAGATCACGGATGACATCGCTCATCATGTACGTGAGGTGATCCGTGGCGATAAAACAGGCACGCTCGGCGTCCAGGGTGGGATCCCGACAATGAATGAATTTGAACTGACCGCTACCACTTCTATACATCACACGACACCACTCACCACAGAACAAAAACACATGTTCGTTCTTCATCATCTCCAAAATCGTACCACCCCAGTCAGGACGACGTCTCATCAAGAGCTCAAAAGACCACAGACTATCGGGTATTTGACCTAACGGTTCGAAGAGATTGTCAAAAATGTACATGTCCACTCTGACATCCGGAATGGCATCGAGATCTCTTAAAGTGTATACCTTCTGATCCACGATCTGCTCCACGAGGTCCCGAATCTGGTTCGAGTTGCTATAGTAAGTCATCTTGAAACCCACCCTCAGACAAACTCGTTAAACTTCTTTCCTTCTCGATCCGCTCGCTTCGTGATCTCCAAGCCCGACAAATGAGGATAGCAACTACGGTCGCACCAGTCAATCAAGTGCCTCTGGAGCCTATAGTACAAAGGAGAGACAAGACGTAACTCCAAGTCAATTATCTTCCCGTGAAACGGTCTTTCGCCTTCTTTTTCGATTGTATCCAAAACGTCAGAAGCTCGATTCAACTGTTGTCTAAGATCTTCAAGGATCTCTTCAAAGTCCTTGTCAGTCAAAATCCTATAGGTCATCACCGCGTCGAGAGCAAGTCGAGAATGATTCGCTGCGTCCAACGGGCTCCTTTTATACCCGCGCTGTGGATCCACTTTCACTCCGTACTTTTCCCGAATCACGCGTCCTTTTTCAGATCCACCAATCAGAACGAAGACCGTCACATGATCCCATCACACCACACGGCACTGATTGGTCGTCAAAAACGTCCATAAAGTCGAACCACGCATTCCATCACGAGTCACTTTTCTCAGCAGTCGTCATGGATTCACACGTCGAACCCGACAGGAAAAAGAGAAAATCGTCCAAAAAGAAGGAGGCGCATAAGAAACTGGAACTGCTCCTGCCCAAGAGAGTGGAAAGAGAAGGTAAACTACAATCCACTTTAGATAGATGGTTATTCAAAAAACCTAGTTCCAGACTACGTTTCAAAGAACGCGTCCTCTTCAAAGAAATCACCCCGGACTCGGTCAGTTGGACCACCGTCCCTCTCAAAGGCTTCTCGCTTCCATGGAGCGCCTTCTCGATCAAACGCCAAGAATGTAAAAGCCAAATGAAAAGTAACCATTACAAGCGAAGGCAAAGACTGACTCCCAAAAACGTGCGAAAAACCACCCACGTCCTAGAAACCATGCTACGAGAAAACACCTTGGTGGGATACTAACTCTATCTTCCTCATATAGACTCTGAAAAGCTACCTGCCATTCAAGGCGGATGCATGACCGTGATCAGAGACTCACCTCCTCGAACCGTGCAAGTCCTGGAAGCCATGGGACTCGACAGATTCAAGAAAGACAACCTTGTAGAAGTACCCCCTGAAGTGGACGACCGAGGAGAATCCACCGAAGTCCAAGTGTTGGAGGAATTCGACCCCGATCAGTTCCTGAACCAACTGAAACCCCAAGATTCCATCTGCCCACGTTGCATGGTACCCCTGACATACGGAAGTGTGCGAACCCCAGACGGTGGTACCTGGGAGTATTACCGATGCCCCTCTTCCAGATTCTACACCAAGTGTTATGTGACCTGTGGCGTCAAAGAGGTGGGCACTTACCTGAGACGCGTCGAAGAACAGACCCACCCCTGCTACAGGAACATCGACCCGGCTCGTTTCCGATGTCTATGCAACAAGTCCCTGGTCTTAGCCACCTCCCACTCCCAGTCCAACCCAGACAGGCTCTATCTCAAGTGTCCCAAGCGTACCTGCAAGTTCTTTCAATGGATCGACGAATACCCGCGAGGAATCGCCGAAGCCATACTGATTAACGGACAGGACCCAGACTAAGAAAGGCAGGGTAGCGCAGTGGAAGCGCGTTGGGCTCATAACCCAGAGGTCCGAGGATCGAAACCTCGCCCCGCCCATTTTTTCCAAAAACACAGACACAGTTTTTTTTGTAAAAAAACACACTCCGATTTTTATTTCACAATAGTTACACGTTTGGTAATCTATCCTCAGCGTCGATCATGGCTCTCATTGTCACTTGATTACAATGGTTAAACGTACTGTAATAAAAGTCAATTGTGAGGACATACCGTCTCGCTGTCTTCTTCTGTCTCTTAGTCCACGTGGACTGAAAGGGCTCAAACCCGTAACACAGCATCAGTCTATGAAATGTAATCCTGTCCACAGGCGGCTTCACCTTAATGTCCCATACAATGTTCTTATATATAGTACGGATCGAGTTGAATAAAGTTCTCCCGAAACACTTGTCGATTCTACGGTACTGGTACATACTTCGGGTCCAGTTCTCCCTCTGCTCGTCCATGAAAAATAAAATCTGGTGAAGCATCACCTCGAGCTGACTGGAATCTTTGAGCTGTGTCAGCCATCGTCGACCCACCAACAAATCCCGGATGGGAAAGTTCATGTCCTCATAAAATCTGGTCCAGGGTGCCTGCATTTGATTAATGGCTTCCTCATACGTAGTATCAGGCTTTCTAGGTCTGAAATCGTTCTGCAAGTATATCTCCCTCAAGGCCATAATGATGCTCAATACAAGTTCAAAACTCAGAGTGAGGATCGGGGGCAGCGCGGATTCGCCTTATGAAGATCCGTCCAGCCAATCACAGATCGAGACCAAGTCACGTGTTACCTAGACCCAGGGGATAGGGGGTATCCCCCTACCACACCCCCTCACGGTAGGAGACTGGACACCATTATAACGTGTGTATAAAATAAGCGAGTCGGACCGTCAAAGGCACTGAGTTATTTCAACTTGTATGAGCGCCCATTACAGAAGACTGTGGATACTCTCGTTGCTGTGGCTTCTCAAAGTACCAAGTGAGTATGGAAATATTAGAGCGGTGTAAAGCAGAGTTGACTACCTGGGAAAAGCGGGTGAGAGAGTGGATGAAGGACGAAGAAGAGACCCCTTTGTACAGGGACTTAGAACGACTTTCAGATTTTATCAGGGTGGCCCTGGACCAACTAGATCTCCTGGGGCTGGAAGAGAGGTTGGGCGTACTTGACGAGGACGATACCAATGATTTGGTGATTCATGTAGACTGGGTACGCAACACTTACCGACAATTACTTCAATTTTAGACATGGAAGCCGAACCCCAGTGTTACGTATGCAAACAAACCAGACCATGCTGCCGCCTACCGCTCCTACAGTTGGGTAAACGTGGGACCCACGACAAATTCGTACGTACACTGTTGGGACCCCTGAGAGAAGCCTGGGGGTAGGGTGCGTCTGGGCTACCTGTTGCGGAGCCATCTACGGCATCTATCCCAATCAGGAAAACCAAAAATACGAAGCCATCTTTCTGGGAAGCCATTATGAAGAAGCCCTGTCACGTGTCAAGCATGTGAAATCGTTCTTGTAACATGGGCGCCAGTCATCAGGACTGTGCACACGTCCCACTCTGTAATAACAAGTGGAATGTCAAATAAAAAGTTGTTTTTTGCTCTATTTTTCAGACTCCATGTCTCGATTTCCTAAATACGAATGTCTGGTGTAAGGAAGGATTCACTCCCAATCACAGTATCCAAGACTACTTCCTGACACCCTGTTGCAACCAATTCTTTCACGGATCCTGTAAAGCCCTACACACCTGGTGGTTGAAACCCTCCGAAAGACACTGCCCTCATTGCAATACCGTGAATTTCGGACTTCCTCCCGATGACACTCCCAAAACCAAGTCCTAAAGAGGTAAGCGCTTCGGTGGTCTAATGGTTAAGACGTTGAGTTGTGGCCTCAAAGACCCAGGTTCGATTCCTGGTCGGGGCATTAAAAATTCTTTTTTTCTTTTTTAGAGACCCCTGGCCTGTAAAATCCGTTTGGACGCACCCCACCCCGACGAAGACGTTACGCTCCTCTTCCTAGCCCAACACTTACCCTACCCCTGGTACATGCGAAGAGACCTCACCAAAGTCTGGCCCTTCGGACGCGTGTTCGAATCCTCCTCAGGCCTTCACAGAGAATTTCTCACCCCACAAACCATGATGCTATCCCTCGTACATCTAGGAACCAATGACCTGCAAGCCCTAGAGACGATGAAAAAAATCACGCAACAAACCATGTACATTCTCTCTTTAAAGGATCTTTATTAGTTTTTGTTACAAGCATAAAATAAAAAAAATGTTTTTTCACTCTGATTCTGGTGACGTCATCGTTTCGATAAAGGCTTTGTACGCCAACTCTTCTCTGTTGTCCCAAGCGCTCTTCCACTCCTTCCATCCGGCCTCAAAACTCTTCGGCAACCTCTCCAAACGCACAGGATCCTTTTCCTCCAGAGACTCGTCCTCCAACATCTTCCTCGACATGACCTGTCTGAACTGGATCACCTCATCCGCCAGCTTCGTCATCTCTTTCTTCAGGAGGATATCCGTACTGTCCCTAACGGAGCTTTTCATAATCTTTCCAAGAAGACTATCCCGCACGGCATCCAACACTCTCTCTGCAAACTCCCCTCTCGGAATGTCCTTTGGCAACGTCCCCGCAGGAATACTAATCACCTCCACCTTCGTCTTGCTCTCCTCCTCTGAAGACATCTTGTCGCCGATCTCAAAACAACAATACTCACTCCACACTCACGCAAACCATTTTATTCCCATACGAACCTCGATTTCATGCACGTAACAACCTCGATCTCATGTTCTCCTTATTTGGACATGCACGTGACAACCTCGATCTCATGTTCTCCTTATTTGGACATGTTGCCCTTATTTGGGCATGGGCGCCATTTTTACCTACCTGGCGGCCATCTTGGATTTTACAATTTAAGAGAATGTATGGGAAAAAAGTGGTCACGTGGTACAATCCCTGGCTCCTGATTGGTTACGGCCCCAACAAGCGTATATTACTACTGGCCTACAATGCGAAACACCCTACCTGCACGAGCAAGCCACAGTTTGGATTCACTGTCCACGCCACCATCGTCACTTACTTTACAAAACGTCAGATGGCCATTGACTTCTTGTGTACATTGACTGATCGTTATACACTCCACATTTGCTAGATTTTCTGAACTGGGGCCACAATTACCACCAACCAAAGTCGAGTACTTACAAAACGCCATGGCAGGGCGCGTAAGCGTGCTTATCAAGAAACAAGCAGTTATTCGAAGCTGGACAGCTTTTGTCTCGTTTTGCGATTGACCAGAAAGCCTTTTATGGTAAAGTTCTATCAGAATTCGCTGGTGGGGAGAAGTCCCCAGGACTTGTCCCTGGGACAAGTCCCTTTCTGAGATTACATGATGAGCCGGGACTGGTTGCGAGGGCTTGTCCGCTCATGTGTAACCGTGAACATTTTGCAAATGGTGTAATACACTGGAGAACTTCAAGGAAAATTATGCCACATTAGAAGTTTCTATTCAGAGCCATGTGTCATATTAGGGAATAGGAAACATGACTCATCTGGTCATGAAAGATGGCCAGACAGGCAATTGTATGCGGTGCAAGAACTGACAGTTCACGGGTGAGAAATAAATATGTTGATATTAATTTCTTTGTGTCAAATTTTCGACAGTTGATTAGTTTCTTTTAACTGCTCGTGCTTTGTTACCATTACCTGGTTGCACCTGGTCACAGAGCAGGACTGACTGTTATTGTTAAAGTAGATTTTAAGTTTACATAAAATGGTCGAGTTCGAATATTTACCCCAAACATGATCAATGCAAATGCAATCTATTGTTTACTCAAGCTTCATGCTCATGTTTCAAATTTCCTTTTTCTTGAAGTCAGGTTTCGTCTGTGGATTTCCACAGAAATTAGAACTGCCGATATTGATTAAAGGATATGTGCGCTAGTTTTCACCTTCAGAAAAATTACTGGCGGAAGGAAAATAAACTTTTTACCAGAAATATATGCATGTGCTTTGTTTAATGTTGATCGAAGAATTTGCATAACATTACATGTACTCAAACCCAGCCTCTATTTTCATTTTACTGCAAATGTTTCCAAAAATTTAACGATGTTATTATCTACAGGGAATACAACCTTGTGTAATAACAATGTTGAGGCATCCAAATGACAAAAATGGTCTTTATTTGCCTATTTTCATTCTTGATGAAAGTCACTGCATAAGTTCCATGTTCGTTTCACTCATGACGAATACTCCAAAATGTACCTCACATTTATGTCTCTCCATGGGGTACTTTTTTCGGGCCGCAAAAGCGACTTTCACACAACAGAATATAAAGCAGGGGCTTTCAGAAAATTTTAGTTTCGACTTCAAATTCAATGTACCAGTGGGCTTTTCAAGGCATTGAAATTACCTAAAATTAGCCTTTTCGCTCAAGAGCTTCGATAATGGTATTTGGATCGGCCTAAAATATTATAATAAAAACAGCTTTTCCAAATCAAATTAGTGCTTTGGAAACATCAAGACATGAACTATGATATACCCAAAGTTCATTGATAGATGTCATCACGTTGATCTGTACGAGTGAAACGAAAATGCACAATTTTCGGCCATTTTCGGTAGCCGCTGGGAGTTAAAATGGCGATTTTCAAACTTTCCTCGATTTCGAAAAAACTAAAGCGCTTCAGGACCTTTGAATGGTATTTTCAAAAACAACTGACTATAGAGGTTATCTGAGCAAAATATGAAAAAATCCGAAATTTCATGACTGTCATCTCATTCTCGGTATTTAGGGGAATTGGCTCTTAAATTCTCATTTGCACTTTTACCTCATTTTCTGTTTTTGTCAGACTATGTTGCTGAACTGTATGAAACATTGACCACAACACCAAGGGAAGTGCTAAAAGGAATAAGGGAGGAACTTGCAGAAGAGGAACCACAGGCTCTACACACCATGCTGCTAGAAAAGGAGGACAAAGAAACAGCAGAAAACAAATACAAACAAAGAAAAGCAAAGGAAACAGTTTTATGCCCTCCAACCTGTTCTGGTATTTGAAAATTTGATTTTGCAAATAAGCATGCAATTAGGAAAACCTCCAGCATCCCCCCCTCTTCCCATCCGAAGCATGATCACCCGCACGTACTGTGTTATACACTTTCAGGTGGAATAATGCATTTGAAGTGAAATCTTTATTTTATGAGGGTGATGCTAAATAGCTAACAAGGGCCTAACAAACCCGTGGCCCTCCAAATTACAATATCATAATAAGACTATGCAACGGTATAAAAAATTATCTTGTTGAAAATAACTGTTCAAATAATCTAATTGAAAGGTCTTAGTGCTCAGCAGCAACTTGACCTTAATGTCTGAATGATGTGTTCACCAGGCACTTCACTGGCCAAATTTCAAAAAAAAACCACATCAACAGTAAGATGTTTTAAGTGAGTAATCTTAACTATATGTATTGCTGCAACTTCTCCATTTTACCATGTATGGATGCACTGAATCTCCATTACATGATGAGTTCCTTGGTGGGGTGTGCTTTCCTTTTAAACAGATGCAGAGCTTGAAGCTTTGACACAACAGACCACAGTTGCTGGCAGAAGGAGGACGCCTATGTGCAGAAAGTGTGGCAATCCAAGGAGAAGACATAAAAAGGGCCAATGCAGCAGTACCAGCGCAACATAGTGCATTATTTTACTCCCAATCAGTTATAAGAAGGTGTAATCAATAAATATCCCACCTTCCTACCAATTTACCTATCTGTACCTTACCTGCCTGCCTGCCTGCCTACCTACCTACCTACCTAAGTACCCACCAACCTATCTACCTTCCTACCCATCTTAATAAAAGTTAATTTTCTTATAAATTAATCCTCTTCCTCATATCTTTGATAGCCCTCAGTTTCAGTTGGAAATGTTTTTCAAATACTGTTGTATACACAACAGGGAAGTGGAACACGATTTGATGCCCCAACATATTCCCACACAAGTCAAACAAATTGCCTGTAGGCAACAGACTGGAGGAATTTGTGGAAATAGAAGCCAAGAATTGGAAGTGGGGACATGCAAATGGAATAAATCAACACAAACTGATATTATATGGTTAAAGTATTACCATTTATGCAGGTTTTAATATGTGAATGAATGTTTATTCATGTTTTTCATGCATGTTTACTTGATCAACAGCAGAACAAATTTCAAAACAATGCCAACTGTAGTATCTTCAAGGACAAAGTACATGTATATACAGTGGAATCCCAATTTCTCGAACCTATTAGGCCAGGGAAACAAAAATAATTGTGCGAGAAATCGGGGATTAAAGACCGAGGGATGTGAAACGATTTTTGGCTCAAGTTATCGGGAGTTTCAATCAAAGGTTTGAGAAATCAGGATTCCACTGTACTATATAAATTGTTACGATGATAGTGTAGGAAGTACTGGATTAACTAACAGCTTCAGTGTGAATTTTAGATAAGAAGGTTTGACGCTACAGATAATAAACTTTTAAAATTAGTTTGAGACAGAACTTACTTGTGCTCAGCAGGGTCGCCCTGAGCCAACATGGTCGTGTAGGACTTCTTATTCTTGGTTTTAATGCCTATGCCCGCAGTGTGTAGCACCCAGCAATTTAAACAAACATCAGAGAAGCTGTGATGCGAAGTGATGCAGTCGCCTTGCCTCTCTAACTCCTCCATCCTTTCAACACATCTGATCGCTTCCATGCAGCATCTACACTCTTCGTGCTTCACCACAAACTCTAGCGAACAATTTGAACATTTGCACCTAAAACAGAGGCAGGAAAAATTTAGAGTGATGGTTTGAAAAAGATCTGTTTATACCGCTTGAATAAATACAGCCATGTGCAGCCCAAGCGTTATGAGCAAATTAATTTCTGCATAAAATCACCAAGTAAGCACTTTCTTCTATAAAATTAAATGAAGAGTACATAAGTAAGATTTGCATCTATCAGTGACAAAAATATCACAAATAGTAATACAGACCAACTTTCCACCCCCTCTTCCCCAGAAAACCTGCTCCAAAGAATCTCTTCTTCCTCTTCTTCCCGGGCAACTTGCTCAACATAAGCGGCTGCTTCTTGTTCGTTTGCCATCGGCTCCAAGTTTTCATCGTATGGCAAAAAGTCATCAGTTGTTGAATGAAAGTTATCCTCGGAGGCTTCAGAAGACTGTTCCTCAGTACTTTCAAAGGAATGATCCGAAATTTTGTCTCTGGAGACACAAGCCATTTCACAAAAACACCATAAAACAGACAAAAGCAGCTAAAACAGCGACCAATTGCAAATGAATGTGAAGCCTTTGACATCATAACCAACGAGTCCGCTGGAAAATTGCATGCTCATCTGGAACAAGTTTTTGTAATGGCAGACGCTCTTTAGGCGACTTTTAGAGCCGAAAATTTTGAGGATAGAAGGTTTGATGTTCGTGTTTTTTGGCAAATATAGTTACTACTTAACATAAATAGATATTGTATGAGGAAACATGCGCAAAAGAAAAGTATTGATTTTCATCTCAGGGGCACTTCAAATTTTGGTAATCAAAGACCATGTACCCTGGAAGACGAGTAAACATAACTAACTATAAACTATATATGTTGTCGCTGGACAAATTAATCATTTATCTAACTGAGTTACAACTCCTTCACTGTTGCAACTTTCAGATAATTATGAAAACTATTGTGAAAATAATTGTTTTGGGTCTTCAGGAAATAGATGTTTGTTGTTCAGATATTTGTCCCATAATGTCTGGCTTAATTTACACTGCAGCTGTAGATCACAACAATCGCTATTAGGGAACTTACCAGGATAACAACACGTAGATGCCACTTTTTCATGCAGTCTTCATTTTCTTTTATCAACTTGTTGTACTCTTGTTTCAGTGCTGCTATAGCTTGAGGGGAAGCATCGTTGACTTGATCTGCCACAGTCTCTGTGGATTTTGTTGTGCCTACTGGAAGAAATGTGCGGATAGTCATCTAATAATAAGAAATCATCTGCCATGTTGAGAGCAGCGCAGAAGATTTCTGTTGTGTCTGTCAGTCGGGTTTGGAATGGGGATGGCTGAAGTTGAAGATATGATGATGATGATTCATTGTCATTCTGTAATGGCATCGATGACCGTCTTAATGGTGGGTTAGGAGATAGCAACTGGATTTGGGGATTAGGAAATTGCAAGGGCAGCTTGTTAAGAGGCAGAGTCGATTGTGCTGACAGCTGGTTAGGATGTACTGGAGTAGAGTGAACGGGAGACTGGTTTGGTGGTACAGAATGCACAGGTAGCTGGTTTGAGAGTAAAGTAGATGGTACGGACATCTGGTTAGTATGTCGAGTAGACTGAACAGGAAGCTGGTTTTGGAGAACTGATTGAATTGGCTGGTTTGGTGGTACAGAGTATACGGGCAGCTGGTTTGAGGGTGAAGTATATGGTACGGACAGCTGGTTAGGATGTGGAGTAGACTGAACAGGAGGCTGGTTTTGCAGAACTGATTGAATTGGCTTGTTTTGTGGTACAGAATGTACGGGCAGCTGGTTTGAGGGTTGAGCAGATTTTATGGGCAGCTCTCTCTGTTGTAGAACACTAAACTGAGGGCAACACTAAGGGGAACTGACTCTGTTGTGGAGTAGTATGTACTGATGGTAGCTGACTCAGATTTGGAGATGATCGTACTAAGGATAGCTGACTATTTTGCAAAGCTGTGGATTCCTGGCTCCTGGAAGGAAAATTCATCTGAAGTACTAGTAAGCTGTTTAGTATCTCTATGCCACCTAGGATAGCAGATCCTTCTTCAGCTTTCTTGGCTAAACCTTTTTTCGATTGTCTTTTACCATCTTTTGAAGTCAGCTCTTTTCTCTTTTGTGTTTTCTTTGGCGAGGGCTCCTCTTCTTGGTGTAGACTTTCTGTCATCAGAGCTGTTTGCTTGCGAGGCCGCTTTGATTTTGAGCCGCTGTTGGGTAATTGTTCCTTTACACTTAGAGCTGTCAAGACTTGTCAGGGAATTGAAATGTTGCTAAGTTGGTCGAGATTATCATTGGGGGCTTTTATATCATTCAACAATATCCGAATATTCTTGTCGACAAGGTCTGCATACTCTTCTAGTGCTTTTTTTTGGTCTGAAAAATGTAAAAAAGGAAAACTTCAATTACCTTTAGCTACCCGTGTATTCCTTTAATCGCAATTTAATTGGTGTATTTGAGAATCTATTTCATTTGCCACATAGATGCTGTGTACGTGCCAGCCTTCGGCTCAAGAAATAAAGTAAAGCGGAATTTACTGTTACAGTACTCTAGTCTCGTTTATTTTTGTGAAAAGGTTGTCATATTAGCATGATAGTGCGACCCTAAGTGACCTCAAACAAAGCTGTTGAACTTAATTAGCATAATTACAGAATTAAGCGTGAATACTGAAGAGCGCGCGTCTGCGAGAACACTTCTCAAAATGGGAAAAAATTGTAAAGCTGATTTGAAAACAATAAATGTAAAATGTTCTCAATAAGACTAGATAGAAAAAGTTGAACACCTGATGTAATTTTGTGTACAGATCACTTGGGTCCACTTGACAGTGAGAGCACATGAAATAAATGCGAAACTGGGGCAGTTGATATCAGTGAAAATATATTGCAGCCGGTTTTAGATTGCTTCAAATTTGATCTAACAAATATAGTGACTCAAAGCAAGCTACCTGAGTGCTAGATGACTTCTATATTTTACTGCAAACAAAATGCTTACCTTTGTCCCCAACTTTTAATATGGTGGCTATGAGCTGTTCCTTTTTTCCCTTCCATCACACCAATGTACATCCACCTCATTTCTTGCCTCAAATGTCGAGTCAATTCTTACTTAACATTTGCTCTGGCAAGACACTAATGCTTTTGTCCGAATCGAAATAGAGACAAGTGTACATTATGCTGCAGAGCGACCTTCTGAAGGACCTGAAGTGAGACTAAAGCCTAGCTGTGATCCTCCGTATGCGTGCACTATAAAGTCAACTATAAAATAAGCGCCAGAAGTTTTTTGTAATGGCAGCAATTTGATGCAACCAACAAAAGGAATGCAAGGTAAGTTGACACGTGCAAAGCAAACATTCTTTCATAGAAGGTGTTGATTGAGACCATGCTCATTCTTGCTTAACCAAGTTATCTAGACTTCTGTCCCGAGCTGAACTGATACAAAGAGTTTAATTATTCCAGTTTGAAATGTTGTCAGGATTTAAAGAGATCAAAAATACCCCTTATGGCTGTTGCTTCAGGTTGGAAAAGTACTGAGGATGCAAGTAATACTGAGCCTACACACTCTACATGAGCGGGAAATGATCTTACGAAAGGCACATGTAACGGTGGCACCTTACCGTCTTTGTTTCAAGATGTTTCTGTTCCTATTTTCAGAGAAAAGAGTATTAACAGCAGTGCAGGTGTCTTTGACGGTGACAGTCAATTAGATAGTGGTCATATTGCTGGGGTTTCATCCTCATATCACCACGAAGAAATATTTCAACAGATACAAGAGCCTTTGCGCAAAATGCCAAAGCTTGACGACACTGGAGGCTGTCGTGACGAGTTTAGATTGCGTGAACTGGAAACCTCCACAGGTCACGATCAATTTATGGAAACCTCCGACGAAGTCTTGGAAACTTTGTTTAGAAACGTTTCAACATGGGAGCAATGTTCCCCATCTATTATCTCATCGTAAATGATGTCAATGAAGAGGAGGCAAGCCACTGTGATTCATGCAGTGAATGTGGCCTGAGTGGAGAGTACAACAGAGAAGATGTCTATGTTGATGTGAAGGAAAACCTAGCTTTTGAACTGCATGAAACTGAAACTTTAAGAGAAGTGAGTTCAAATTCTCTGCCTCCGCACCAAGAAGCCCGCGAGTCCAGTGACGACGACAAAGCTCCCCTTTATCCTTTGGCAAAAATTACAATTGGAAGCACCATTGTTTTATTGGTTTTGTTCACTATTAAGTATAACTTTCATTATTATTGTTCATTCTGTTTAACTTATGTAAGTAAAAACAAGCACACTGAGACTGTTTGTCCAAATGGCGGCTGTCTCAAGGACTTGACCACGAAAGGAGCTTTATCATATTTTATTGAAATCCCTGTTATTCATCAGCTATGTACATTTTTCTCAAGGGAAATCTTTTACGAAGAAATTCAACATTGTTTTTCAAGGAGAAAAAGTTCAGATGATACGATAACTGATGTCTGTGATGGTGTTCTCTATAAAGAACTTTGCGATAAGGGGATTTTGAATTGTAAAGACAGTATTTCATTCATAATGAATACTGATGGTGTCTCTGCATTTAAATCATCCCAAGTATCCATTTGGCCAGTCTTTATAATTATACATGAGCTTCCTTACAGGAAGTGAATGGCCAAGGAAAACATGCTGTTGACTGGTGTATGGTTTGGAGAATGAAAACCAGTGATGTGTACATTTCTCAAACCTCAATCTAAAAGTCTTTGAGAACTGGAAAGGGGAGTTGAACTTGAGGCCCCAAGACATGATCAATTTGGCCATCTCTGAGGGGCACTCCCTGTAGGAGTGCCCCCGTCCACTGCATGTAAAGCATTTTACTGAGAAAAAGACAATGACATTTATTAACGCAAAATTTTTTTCATTTAAAAAACTCTTGTATGACCATTTGCAAATATTGATAAAGTCAGTGTGTGTGCACGTGACGTCATCAAATTCTCAAATTCAAAACTAAAGAGCCACTAAAGGTTTTATCCTCTTCAGGCAAAAGGAGGATAAACCATATATCCCAGAATGCATCACTTCTAACCATATTAACGGTCCGAGGTCATGCGATTCTGTCATTTCAAGATGGACGCGATCGAGGAGGATATGTGGTAAGTGGCAATGTTCCAGAAATCTAAGTTATTTTATTTGTATTGTGTCGATCCCGGATATGTTTCTGAACTCACGATACCTAACTTACCTTTTCTGAAGCTAAAATGTTTGTTTGGACATGTGAGTTTCCCTGAATCTCTGTCGGAACGGCGCATGGTTGTTTCCCCCGAGTGCAAATGAGTGCTTGATGAAGTAAAAGATGTTGTCTTACCTTGCGTTATAGAGGTTATATCCAGTGTTAAATTCCAGGTACCCGGTAAGAATTTCAAAATATAATAAAAAATTTACTGCCTGTTTAGGAAAATATTGTTGGTGAGTTCATGTGCAATTTTTTGACCGATTTGCAGATTCACCCAGATGAAGTTGAAGATGATGGCGAAGTGATCCTGATTTGGGATTTTAATAAAATTAATCTTTCTTTCTTTGCTTCACAGTGTTCAGTTAAAGCCAAGATTCCATCTTCTGATAACAAGATCTATTCTATGCCTTATTTAGACCTGAACAGAGTGAATTGCAACTGTGCCAAGTCTTCAAAGCAGGGAAAAGTTTTGTTGTCATGTGCTGCTACTTCAGCTACAACAGCTGCTTCCAGATTACAAAGGCTGTTGTTATTTGACTTATCTCATATAAACAAAGAAGACGGCTTAGAAGAAGAAGGAGAAGAAGCAGAAGAATTAGAACTACAGTATGTTGATGAAGAATTCGACCTTGTATCCAATCGTGTCAATGACAGTGAAACCGCTGAATTATTGGCTCCTGAAAACACTGTTTGTGATTGTGGAGAAACATTATTCACAGAAACATTTACTTTGAAAGGCAGCTCATTTCATGAACATTTTCAAAATGCCCTTAAAATTTGCAAACAAAAAATGATTAACAAGGAGCCAGTGCCAGTCAAGTTAAGTTTTGAACCAGTGAACAGAAGAGAGGAGAATGCCATACTTGTGCGTGCTTCTACTGAAGATTCGTGAAAACCAATTGGTTATGTTCCTGGCATAAAAGTTGCCAAAGCCACCCAGGCCATCAAGAACAAGGAAATTACAAACATGTCAATTAATTCCATCAAATATCAGTACATTTTTCCTATAGCTAGTTTCAAGTACTTTGCTACAGTGACAATAACCAAGATAGGATAATGGATGAAAAACAGGGATGACTATAAATATAATGAGGATATTTGACTTCCTATCATTCATGTGATGTTGGTTCTAGTTTTCTAGTTCTGGTTTTCACCAGCATAGTAGGTCCAACTTGCAATGTGCAGCAACAGAAAATATGCATACTCCCCCCACAGAAGGGATTGGAATTTCCTGGGGGGGGTAGGGGGTTCTCTAAGACCAACAATTTAAAGAAATGTATCAAGTTTAATCTGAATTTCCAGAGGAGTGGAGGGGTCTTGGAAAAAATCCCTTCTGTGGGGGAGGTATGAATATTTTCTGGAAGTACAAAATGCAAGTAAAAGTGGCTTTCACTTCTTTTAGGGGACCCACTTGGTTGCGTGAGCGAATAAATACATGTATGACATATGCAGAGATAAAGAACTGCTATTCCACAACCGAAACCCTAAACTTTTACCATCAGTCACGTGGGCTCCTAGCAGTAACCGCCATATATTTCTTGTATCTGAGAGATTAAGAATGTGTGAAATTTTCAGTGGTAATTTGTTCAGTTTATACTGCCTTCATTTTTCGTGTAGTGATGATCGAAAATTAGGGTTGATGAATGTTAGCTGATGAGCTGGTTGATGAGTTAAATAAAAGAACAGTACAGAAAATGTAAGTCATATACAGCATTCAATTTCACAATTTTATTTTTATCATTTCCTACGTGTATTTATCCAAAGTATAAATTCTGTCTTCTCTTTGAAAGGTATCTGTACTTTTACCCAAAAAATCCCGGACTTTGTCCACTTTAAATAGATATACTCTAATGCAATCAAATTTCCAGGGTAATTGTTACTTAACAGAGGCCATCCCAGGTAACCCAGACCAGACCCAATGCCATTTGGAATCTGGTATTAACAAATCTCCTGTCATCAAGTGGATGTACAATAGTTGTGGTTACACATACCAAGGTAAATAGCATTCCCAAGGTAAATAACACCAAGGTAAACTTACTGCAGGAATTATGTTACCGAGGTGTTTGTGGTCACATGAAATACTTTACCAAGGTCAATCTTACAAACTTGACTGGTTTTGGCGCAAAATGCGAAAATGGATAATTCAAGGGAGCTTGCAAGCATCGTCTCGCTACTGTTATGTATACTGTTTCAACAGTCCTCTAATGCCTTGCTTTATCAGCTTTTTATACAGTGAAGAATTAGAAGGCAAAGACTCTGTTTGCGCTTTATTAACGCCATAGCGCCCAGTATCAACTACCTAATAGCACAGCGAAATAATCAAGCATGTGCACACGCTCCCAGAAGTGTTTGGGTTCTTCCACATCCATACATGTGGTTTCAGCAGCTGCTGAACGATCATGCACTGGATCATTGGTGGAAAGAAAATTTCAGAGTTACTAGGGGAACTTTTGAGTACATATGCCAGCTTGTTGGACCAGCACTTCAACGACAAGATACCCATATGAGAAATGCCATCCCTGTCGAGAAAAGATTGGGAGCAAGTTTATGGAGATTGGCGACTGGTGAATGTTACCGCTCATGTAGATTGATGATTGGACTTTCCAAATCAGCTGTTGTTGAATGCTGTCATGAATTTGTTCAGCAGCTTTGTCTGTTGAAGGGCAATTACATTAAGTTTCCAACTACTAGGGCTGAAGTGCAAGCCAAAGTAAACGGATTCTCTGAATGGAGCAAGATTCCAAATATAACGGGGGCAGATGGTGGCACTCATGTTCCTATAAAAGCTCCCAAAACAAACCATGAGGACTATTTCAACCGTAAATATTTCTACAGTTATGTTTTGCAAGGTGTTGTCAATTCTACAGGACTATTTTTATCTGTTTCAACCGGGTATCCCGGGAGTTAACGTGATGGAAGGGTCCTCAGACTAAGTCAGCTGTTTGACACTGCAGAAAATGACTTGATTTTAACTGAACCAACAGTAGATGTTAATGGTACTATTATACGTCCACTCATTGTTGGCGACTGTATCACCCATAAATGTAATAAAAACCATAAATGTAATACCAACCATAAATGTGATAAAAATTAACCATAAATGTAATACTAACCATAAATGTAATAACTTTTAACCACAAATGTAATAAAACCACTAACCATAAATGTAATAAAATTTGCCCATAAATGTAACAAACTGAACAACCATAAATGTAATAAGGCTTAACCATAAATGTAATAAACTGGCTGTGACTTCCAAATCAAGGGGCTACAAACTTGCCATTCTCATTCTTCGTGAAATTGACTTGAAATTTTCAATAAGACCCCTAAAGGCCTGACTCCTTAAAGAAACAAAAATACTATTTCTTTGTGTGCAGTCCTAAACGAGGCCCATACGGCGTGAAATATCGCGGTTTTTCCCGAGACACCCTAACGAGACCAAACTTACTAAAGAAATTTAGACCCCAAAGTATAGGTCCAGTAAGGTTTTGCTATAAAGAGTGACATAGTGTGTGTGACACCTCTATAATACAGACAACGGACTCTTAATCTCGGCCCAGAGATCAAAGTAGACCTTATTCCGGACAAATCCGTCTGTCGTGTGATTTCCGGATGAAGTCCGTTTTGTTCCAGAATTCCAGAATGTATATATAAGAATTAATGAGGCACTCAAGAGTGGGCGTAAATTAAGAGAACCTCAATCTCTTTCAAATGGATGGAATATCATCAACCACCAGCACTTCAAACGCTCTGGTATATAGACTTTCTAATCATACTTGGGTACTTCCTTAATGTTCGCAGACCATAATTATAACTTCTTCGGTTTTGGTCTCTGGGTTAATTAAAATACTAACTTGATGCAAGAGGCCCGTGTCCTGAAGTAAGAAGTGCACAAAGAGAATGACAAGTTTGTAGCCCCTTGATTTGGAAGTCATAGCCAGTTTATTACATTTATGGTTAAGCCATATTACATTTATGGTTGTTCAGTTTGTTACATTTATGGGCAAATTTTATTACATTTATGGTTAGTGGTTTTATTACATTTGTGGTTAAAAGTTATTACATTTATGGTTAGTATTACATTTATGGTTATTTTTTATTACATTTATGGTTGGTATTACATTCATGGTTTTTATTACATTTATGGGTGATACAGGCGACTCTGCATATCTGTTAAAACCATGGCTGCTTTGTCCCTTTAAAGATAACGGAGCACTCAATCGAGAACAAAAGAAATTTAACGAGGAGTTGTCAAAAGCTATAATTGTTTCCAAGCACGCATATGGCTTAACAAAGGGAAGACAGAGTCCTACAAAAATGGTTAAACAAAGACAGTGACTGAATTCCAGACACTATAATTGCTTGCTGTATTCTTCATAACATTTGCATTATAAGAGGGGATCGCTATGAAATCGACAATGATGACGATGATGATGATGATGACGACAATGATGATAATGGAGTACCCTCGCGAGGAGCTCAAGGCATTAGAAGAGCACTGGTAGACTACTTAGCTAATCTTTAGACGAGGAACACACTTTAGTGGTAAAATACAATACCCCAAGAAATAGAAACATTTTAAAAGTGTTTTATATTTTTAATGCACTGAGTAGTACATATTTCATCCAAAAATATCAATGCTTTGATACTAATTTTATAAAAATATATCTCTAAAATCGAAACGAACTGTCGTTTTTTTACTATTAACTTGTAACTGGTCATGTTTGAAATGAATGTTCTCGTGTCGTATATATCATCATGTAAATATAAAGGATGGTTACATCATCAAGATATTAGTAACAAGTTCACAAATCCCATGTAGTGCAAGGACAATAACCAATTAAAATTTGTAGACAGCACTCATAGCGATGGGTTTATTTTTTAGTGGCAAAAATGTCTCCAATCTTCCCAAGAACGGAAACAAAGAGTTGCTGATGGTATTGTTCGGATTCCCCTTGAAACTTAAGCATTGCTTCCATAATTTTCTGGTCTTTTTCTTCCAATTTCGTGATCACTTCTTGTTGTGCTTTTAACAGAATTGTTTACATTTAACTGCAGACCACTAGTTTGGAACAAAGAGTTTATTGTCAGACTAAAAACTATGATACAAGAGCTGATGACAATATAACTCCAACACCTTAGGGTGGGAGGGAATTAGGGTAACAAAATTAGCTTGACTGCGATTACAAGAGACTATGACTGATTACATGTTACTTGTACAAAGATAATATAATGCTTATGACGTCATAACATTTAACAATGAACCATCCTCCTAAGATGACGATTGACACAATTGTTTACATTTAACCACAGACCACTAGTTTGGAACAAAGAGTTTATTGTCAGACTAAAAACTAAGATACAAGAGCTGATGACAATGTAACTCCAACACCAAACCCAAACAAGAAGTGGTATGTGGTTAAAGGTAAAATGATAAGAAAAATATATATTGAAATTGACTGAGATGTGAAAGAAAACAAAATAAAAATTTACGGGAACAAAATTACTGCGATGACAACTGATGAATTTTAGTAGCCATAGAATTTACTGACGATGTGTCTGAGCTGGAGACATCTCTAAATAAACTAAATATGCGTCGCTGCTCCAATCACCCTGAAACTTAATATGCTCGGCGGGAACATTGCAATCGAAAGCAAAAGTCGCACTGCCACGCTAAAAACTATGAGGCGAGTAATCTTGCAAGGCTAAGCCTAGCGCTGCAACAACCCGGGCTAGAAAACTGGAAAAATGAGAAAAAGTAAGAGGACACGTTGACTGAGTAGAACCTGACCTAACTGAAAAAAGTGGGTCTGATAGGCCAACCACATTAATACGAAGGTGGTGTGCAAGAGCCACAACGAGACAAAGGGGAGAACCCAGAATACTAGGAAGTGGAACGCATAAAGCCCGCTGGAAGAACTGAATGGTCTTAGTCGCACGAATATTGAGAAAAGCCCCGTACTGCGACACATGAAAGTCGGAGCGCAGCGGTACTTTAGGGGAAATAATGCGATCCGATTGAGCAACTAAATTAGACTTCGTAAAAAGGAAAAGAATGCTACCAAAAACAAAGCTTGGATAGCCGCCTGAAGTGGCTTGCTGGTGTCAAACAAAGAAACCATACACAAAAGTAGAATGGGAGTAATGGGTAGTTTGCCCGCTGTGGCCACCCCCAAAAAATGCTTACACTCACGTAACACTAGCTGAAAGGAATACAAAGTGTCCCACCCAGGAGGAAAACCTAACAAACAATGAAAATGCTTAATACTGGCAACATGGTTTTGGACGGTGCTGTAAGACCGACCTGTAACTCAGAGGAAAGCGCTTGAACGGGAAACGGGTGCAAACCGAGACTGTGACAGAACTCAGTAAAAACTCGAAGATGCAACTGCATATTTTTATGCATTGAATTAGCATGAGCTAACCTAATTAGCCTATGTGCAAAATCATCCCAAAATTGGAGACCTTGTGGACTACCTAAAAAAAAGAGAAAAGGAAAAAAAATGAGCGAATAGCGCCACTAAAACGCCTGAAACACTAACTGTGGAAAGTGAAAAAAAATAATCGATGCACAACCTAGAAAAGCTACGAGATTACGTGACTTGAAAAGTAAAACAATCAGGAGGCACAGTTCTAAATGTATACTGTCTGCTTAAACTAGCAGCAGAGGCATAAAAGATCTCGTGGTAAGACAAGTCTGCGTGCCAACAGCTTAATACATCAGCCAAAACATTATGAACACCTGGAATATGGCAAGCAGTCAGTTCACAATCATACACAGCAGCTGTAAACCATAGTTGGCGTAAACAACGTTGCATGAAAGGATCTTTCGATTTACCAGAGTTTACCACTGTCACAGTGGCTTCGTTGTCACAAGAAACAATAAATTTGCGCTGGTGAAGCTTGGTAGCCCAAAACTTGACCACGACCACAATGGTGTAAAGTTCCAAGGCAGTGATGTGCTGTGCACTGCGAACAATGTCTTCTGGGAACTCGCAAGTAAAACATTTGTTGAGACAAGTCGCACTGCCAGCGTGCAAGGATGCATCTGTGGTGAACTGCAAATCGTCAAACTCCCAATGCAGGGGTTTGATTAAAAAAGTGCCATTGAAAATAGGTAGGAAATCCAGCCACCAGGCGATGTTGGCTTTCATATCTGCTGAAACCTTGAGCCTTCCATGCATTGATGGAAAAACGTGTAGACTGTTCAATAAGCATGACATAAAAATGCGACCTGGTTTGACACAAGCAGCCACAAATGGAGTTTTCCGAGAAGAGACTTCAACTGCTTTAAAGTGTAAAATTCTCGCGAAGACCAAGAAGACAGTTCAGCAAGAAGATCCTGAACTCGATCTTCAGTAACGGAGAGGGTAAGATGTTCCGCATCAACCTCCACGCCGAGGCAAACCATGTTGGTGGAAGGTGGACAATCTTTGTTGGGTGACGTTTGGAGTCCGAGTTCGTGTAGCAGCTCCTTTAACCTCTGGAAAGCCTGTGGAGCCCTGGCTGGAACATCTGCGCTGTAAAAATCATCAAGATAAACATCAACGAAAAAACAGATTTTGTAAAACAATAAAGCACTGCTTTAGTTGTTCTCTGGCAAATCATTGTGGAAGTCCTTAATCCGAAAGGACAGCGTGTGTCAAAGTAAAGCATGTTGTGTCGAAAGCCAAGGTAAAAGTAATCCTTGGGGTCGATAGGTAGCTGTCTGTAAGCTCGTTGAAGGTCAAGTTTGTACAATAAACAACCCTGGCCATGTTGTAAGATAAATTGACAAAGCCGGTCAATGTCACTCCATAGTGAGCTTCTCTTTTTGAAGTTGGACCAGGCAAATCTCTTGGTTGAGGTCACATTTGGGAGGTGCTGGTGACAATGAATGGCTCTTTGGGCCGTTGCTTGTAGATGGAGAAGTATCCGCCAGTTTAGGATCAGACGAAGGGGATGCCTCTTGATCTTGATCGGGTAGATGAATTCCGTATAGCCGACTTTGGATATCTGCATATGGAAAGTCGGGATCTAGAATCTGTGGACTTTTTGTGGAGATTGAATGCTTCATTTTCCTTTTAGTTCCTTTTAGCATTGAGACATCCTGGAAGTCGGCAACCAAAGATGCTGCTGGGAGATCACGTTCGTCGTCTAGGTTGGCTAAAGGCATTGAAAATCTGTATAAATGAACTGAGGATCCCTCCTAGCTGGTTTAGGCTGTCTTGTGGAGCGCCCTGGCTGAAGATTCATTGAAGATGCTGAGGGATCTGCTTGAGCCATGAGAAAAGAGCTTGGTCTAACGAAATTAACTTGAACGCGATTACAAGAGATTAAGACTGATTACACGTTACTTGTACAAAGATAATATAATGCTTATGATGTCATAACATTTAACAATTAACCATCTTCATGAAGTGACGATTGACACTTGGATGACTTCACTTTCCTCATCACGGTCTCCTAAATCTGTCGGCCCATGCTTTCTCTTCCGTCCCTTATTTACGCTTGCTTTCTGCTGTTTGGTGCTTGCAGCTGCCGTTGCTCTTCGTGCTTCATCGTGGGATACTTCTTGCTGATTTTCAGTGTTGCCCCTCTCACTCAACTCACTGCTAGTTGATTCCTCCCAGGCACTTGAACTGGCATTATCTGTATTTCGTATAGCTGTTTCACATACAACGCAGGGTCTGCGTTATCGGAGCAACCTAGAAACTCATCCATAACTTCGTAAAATTCAAAGGACTCTCAGCCTCGTCCGGTTTTTGAATTATTGTGACAAACAGTTTTATATTTTTCAAAAAGTGCCTGCCATTTCTCTTTTTCCTGAGCCAAGGTTTTTTCCGTGCAGATGCTGGCTTCTTCGCAGGCTTGTTTAAACTCTGCGTATATTTTCTCCCATATTGCTTTCTTTCCTGTGCTGCTCTTGGCAGATTTAAGGCCATCGTAATGTGTTCTGAATGCTCCCACAAGTATTTTTACCTCTGCGCTGTCCCAGCATTTGCTGCTTGCGCGGAAATCACCTTGAGCAGTGGCTCCCGGACTTTGCGACTGAGGTGATCCTGAACTTTCTGAAGCTACAGGCGAAGAAGATGTATAATCCTGGAGATCAGCTGGATATGAAGACGGTCCTGGCCCATAAATGTTGCCATAGTTCGTAGGGTAAAAAAACAGGAGCACTTTGAAAAGCATCTTGAAAACTGGGCATTTCACTGGTCCCATCAAGCTGGCGGTTTCGATTGAATAAAAATCCATTGTACAAATCTCCTTGTTGGTTGTTTCTAGGCCTAGGGATGGAATCAAAACACATGTAAGAAAATGTACTATAGATCTTCCTTGGCTTCTGTTATATTTAAACGCAAAATGAGCAAAAAAGAAAAGCTTTGTTCTTTTTGATGTATCCATGGAAATAGACCACAGTAAATTTACCTTGGGAAATGGCGGTCACACATGATTTATGAGTTTCCAGAGGTAAAGAGCCTTTTAACCATGGTAAAAGGACGATGTGTAACCGCAACTAATAAGTCTGTATTGCGATCAATCTCCACAATCCCTCATGCGCAGATTAAGGCCCAGTTCAAACGTCGAACTTTTCATGAGCTGAACCTAATAGCCCCAATTAAGTACATGACGAGATCGACGTTTGAATCAATTAAGTTCGACTCATGTTATTTGGGTCGACCCAAGAATAAAGTTCGACATGGCCAGTCGGTCAGTTCGACTACGGGGCGACTCCGATTCAAACGTCGAACTTTTCATGTACCGAACCTAATGCATACATTACAAATACATTAAATTAATTAATTTTTACCCAGAGTTCTGCATGTTTCCCATTTTGTCATGCGTACACAGCTTGTTTTGATCTTTTGGAACAAAATGGCGGGAAGAGCGGGAAGATATGTGTTCCTCTTGCTTCGAGAGTACAAAAAATACTCGCTTCATGTGCATAAACCACTTTTGTTTGCGGTGTTCCGTATTTGAAAGCGATAAGAGTGTAGCGGGTTGGAAAGCAGGCAGTCCGGTGGCGTACTGCGAGTCATGTTTTTGAGAGAAAATGACAAAATAAATGAATCTTGAAGAAACCGACGACAGGAACGAATTGAACTGGACGAGACTCGTCACAGTTGAACTGTGATGTTCCTTCGGGAATAAGCAATAATACAAGGCAAACCAAATTTAAAAATCGTCTTCGGTTGTCAAAGGCTAACTGCATCTGGAGTCGCCTTCTTCGACTTGTGCTACCCTCCTTGATCGCACTTGCAAGAAAAGCAAGCTCTTCATTTCCACAATTCGTCTTTCCCACACTGTTCGTGCCATTTTGGTCAGCAATAACCGCCGTTTGCATTAGTGTCTCTTTTATTTTTGCAATTAAGTTCGACTAAATAAGGTTCGACGTTTGAATCAACTGCCGAACTTAATTATTTGGGTCGACCCAAATTGGTATTAGGTTCGGCACATGTAAAGTTCGACGTTTGAACCGGGCCTAAAAGCAGAAATTCAAACCTGGTGGATTCCTGTCTATGTCTCAGACTACCTTACCCGAGTAAAACAGCTATGCAATGCAACAAAGTGAGGACCGGGGGGTGGGGTCACATTACAAATTCCTTGTTTGCATTTAAAACTACAAATACAAGAAAAAATATCACAAGTGTCACAAAAGCAACAGATACTTGAAACTGTGTATACATATCTAAATTGCAAGGTTAAATAAAATATACTTAATTTCAACCTTTGTCACAGCACAATAAACATGTCTAAGTCAAATCAAAGTGTTCCTGCCTTTACTCGCGGAGTAAATACATTTCATTTCAACTACTTTATATTTTGTCTTTGCATAATATACAACTTTTACCACCCACACAAAACATTTCTTCAAACAAAATTGCTCCTCCACATACCAGATTATCTATATTGTGATTTTAATTTATTCTTGGTTGGATTTTTTCCTTTCTTTTACATACATAATCATGGAAAGCTATAATTGCAAAGGAAAACAAAAACAAACCAAAGCATTTACAAAGTTGACTTGTACAAACAAGCCACCTCACCGGGGTGAGGCAAGGTAATATCCTGGCCTGTAAAATGACTGATGGATGGTCTGCCAATGTCGAGCAGGGAGATGGACTCTTCCAACTACAAAGATGGAGCCGTCTTCTCTCTGATTGATGCGCAGTCTGTAGGCGCAGTGGGTGGTTATGTGCATCATTTCCATCCTCATCAAACTCTGGCCTTATGTCAAATGAAGGATAGGACTCTTCAGAGTAGCGCTCATTTAATGTCCAATAACAGAACGGTAAATCTGCGTTCATCCTCTTGCAAAATTCCCTGAAATTAAAAAAGAAAGCAATGTTCCAAATAAGACCATACACCCCACCAATAACAATTTATGTTTTAACTTGTGGATATTTATCAGAGGGAAACATTTGTGTGTTCATGAAAGTTGCCTGCTATGCAGGTGTGATGAGGGGAAGTTGTCTTTTTTTGCACCCTAGACCTCATGGGTATAGTGTTTTTGTAGGCAACATACAGCAGGGGAACAATTATAATCATTATTGATTCAAAGTAGTTTCTGTACCCTCATCTTGATTAACACTTTACCATACTAAAGGAAAGATTATGAATGTTTTTACCTTACACTCTTTGGCCAGTAGGCCTTGAACATTTTCAAAGTGAAAATTTAACCAAGGTCTCGATGGGTGACACAGAAGTAGGATTCGAAGTCATCTGTCTCAGCAGCATAGGGGTGTTCCTCGTACCCAATTTTCTTGATTCTGAGTGCGCCTGAGCTCCTGGCTCTCAATATTTGTTGTAGCTTCTACAACAGTCTCCCTTGAGAATCCTCTTATACCAGCAACAGGCCTTGAAACCAACACTATTAAGTCAGCTGTAAATTTTTCTGTATATTGTCCATTAATTCCTTGAAACAATTTTGTAGCTGCAGTATATAAGCTATACGTATATATATGTATATATAACAGTAAAAACTTAAGAGCTAGGTTATATGGTCATTAAATCGCTACTCCGAGTTTCATGCCTCATGCGAGGCAATCATCAGGCGACTGCCAGAAAAAACGGTTACATTCAAAGATATTTGAAAATACAGAACAATACAATTACATACTAGATGTGTTGTGTGTCACGTGTCACGTCACGTGGGATCTTAATCGCTGATTAGATGATAACATTTTTCAGCAAGAATTTCCTAGCATGTCTGCAACACAATGCAAGCTCATTTCTGCTGTTCAGAGTTGACATTTCCGGTTTACATAAGGTGAGAAATCTCTCCCACAAACACAAATTACATCTCTTGGTAACATTCGAATAAGACCTAGCCTGTTTAACTATGTGCCACTTGATGTCATACTTAATGTTCTGATCTTTCAGGCTCCATATGTATTTACTTAGTTCAGTAGCGTGTTTGTACCACTCATTTCGAAAAGAACATACATGAGTACGATATCTTAATTTGAATGCAGTGTCACAGAGTCCAATGTATGTCTCTTTCGTGGTTGGTGTGGTGACTTTGGCCTGGTAAATTACGCTTTTTATGCTACAATTTCCATCCATGGAACACTTGGTACATTTCTGGCTGTTGCAATTTTTCATTTGGTCATTAGTGCATGTGGATTTGTTAATGTCAGCTTTGTTATGGTTAGATATGATTGTTTAGATGTTACCCATGCAGCTGTAGCTTAATTTGAGTGTGTTACGGTTAAAAATTTTATGAAGTGGGTTAGATTTGGGGAAGTGCTTATCAATAAGTGAAAGGAAGCGTTTCCCGACGTTTGTTTCCACGTTCTTGCTGTATGGTGGATTGAACCACAGGATGTTTCGTTGTCTGTTTATTCGTGGGCGGGGTGTCTGGTTCGGTGTGGCATTGAATGATAGGTTTTAGTGGTATACGCTTTTGTTAAGCGCCTCTTGATAGACGCCCTTAGCATTATCGAAGCATTCTTTATCAGAGGATATTTTGGAGAGCCTCGATCTCAGAGTTGTTTGGGGTCTGTACCTGATCAATACATTGGAACGAAAAGTCACCTAGAGTGTGTGGGGTTTTGTTAAAATGTATTGCTTCTTCACAAGTTGTTTTGTTTGTGAGCATAGCAGACTTATGATTGCAAAACCTAATTCTAAAATCAGTAGTGGTAGATCCCAAGTATTGCAAGGGACATTTCTTGCAAGAAGCCAAATAAATTACATTTTTTGAATCACAAGAAAGCCTAGAATGAATGGTGTATTTTTTGCCCGTCTGAAAACTAAGAAATGATTTGGATTCAACAAAGAAATTTTGACACAGGTCGCATCTATTCCTATCACATTTGAAACAACCATTGTTTTGATGAATTATTTGTCCCTCTTCGACAGTTTTGAAACGAGATAGTGCTAATAATTCTTTGAGATTTTTTGACCGATGACAAGATGGTATGAGAGAACTTGGAGGGAAAAGTTCTTTTAATTTGGGGTTGGATTGTAGAATGAACAAATGCTTTCTGATTATGTTGCCCACGTCGGGTAAATTTGGATTAAATGTAATCACAAATGGAAACAATTTCTTCGCTTCCTTTCCACGAGTCTTAAGTAAATCATTTCTAGGAATGGTGGAGGCTTTGGAGAATTGATCAGAAACTAATTTAGAGGGATGACCCTGGTTAACAAGGTACCCTTTGTACTCAGCTGTTCTCTCGGCGAGAAAAATTTCCTCCAAGCAATTTCTTTTTAATCTTGTGGCTACTCCAAAAGTAGCCACAAGATTAAAAAGAAATTGCTCGGAGGAGATTTTTTTATTAGCTGTCACTTGTAATTACATAATCACTACCACCTTAATCTTATTTAAAGCTCGTTTTTATTAAAAAGTTGTAATAAATGAAGGTCTCTGACCGAAACGTTTTTATTAAATTTTTTAATCTTTTTTACGTCAGAAGTTGTCCGTCCTCACAATTTTTTAACTTTCTATATATAAACAATTAGGTGAACTACTCAAATCGTGAGTGGATGGATGTTTAATACAGAACTGTTTCGTAGGTCACCGAAAAGGTAACCCACTCCTCAGTTAAACTCCATTTCACACTGAAGCGTTAGGTCTACATCAACAATATGATCGCGTGATGACAACAGTTAACATAACGGTTGAAATAATATGCTCGCGTGATGAAAACAGTTGAAATGAACAGCGCACGCTTGCAATACCTAAGTCGCACCGAGTGCTCGTGCTAAATTTACAAACTTTGATTTGTGCTTTGATTAACTGTACCTTAGAATGAACTTGTGCCGGTGCCTGCATGTTGAAATCAGCTCATTGCACATGTTTAGGGTTGCCATGTGTGGCTTAGTTATTAAAAAGAACTTCTCAGTAGTGCAAAGATTACAACGTTTTGTAAGGTTCGTGTATGGCTTTGCTTTAGCGAGGATCTTCCACGTGACTGTGAAGTCTTTGTTTTCCTCCTTTAACTTCCACAGGTGCTTGCTGAGCTCAGTCTCATTTCTTCTCCTTTCATGCCTGAATGGCATTTGGTGGTTTCTGTATCTTGCCTTAAACTGGTTTGCTGTGAGACTGATGTATGTTTCCTTTGTGTCTTGGGTATTAACCGTGACTTGATACACAACTTCATTCACCAGGCATTCTCCATCCAGTGGGCATTCTTCTTTTTTCCTACAGTTGCACTTTTTCCCTTCGTCTTGCTGTGGTTGTGCTGTTTCGGTGTTCTTCAATATGGCTTTGTTGTGGCCATCTATAAACTGCTTGACGTTGGGCATGTAGCTGTACCTGAATTTCAAAGTATTTCTGTTAAATATTTTCCTCAGTTTGTGGCCCGTAGGAGAAGATCTATTTTATATATTATATATATATAAGTTACACACATTGTACTACGTCACACAATTAACCAATTAAGACTCTGTAACAATTACATGTGAAGACCCCTGAGGAAGGTTAGTGCCGAAATGTGTCGGGTCTTGAATAAAGTGTTGAAAACGGAAGCCCATTCTCCATTGTGTGAGTTTATATATATTTATATATATATGCAAATTGGCAAAAACATGCCTGCTAGGTTTTTGAATCCAGGCTAAGCCAGTGACCTTAAACCCAGGGCGGGCTACATCAGGGCTAGGCTGGGCACATGGCCCAATGACTGGCCTATCTGCTGGTGGCTTGCTGGGGACCAGCTGTCAAAAGCAGGAGGGAGGGGAGAGTGTCTTTTACTAACACCCTGAACTAGTTAGAACTTGAGTTTTCAGTGTTAAATAAGCTTGATGTTGACTGTGTTTCTGGGTATTTTACCCAGTTGTTTGACCTTGTTTGAGGCTTCTGTGTTGACATGGCACCCTGCTGGAGTGATCCACGCCACGTGCATGCGTGATTTGCCAATCTCCTAGCCAGGGGGGTGGTCAGAGGACTTCTGGCCGCTGGGACTGTCTGAGTCAATGTGGGCATGTTTTTGCAAATTCGGTTAGATATATATATAGAGTGAATAAATGTTTGAAAGAAAATTCGCCCTGAGTGGGATTTGAACCCACGTCCCCCCACACACTAGTCGGGTGTGATATCCACTACACCATCAGGACAACCATGCTGGCAACACGGCAATCGAAGATGTGATTTTATGTGGAATAGAACGTGGTCTCCGAGGAGATTTTCTTTCAAGGTGACAAGGTAGGGGATAGGGTGTAGTGAATATCACACCTGACTAGTATGTGGGGGGACGTGGGTTCAAATCCCACTCGGGGCAAATTTTCTTTCAAACATTTATTCACCCTGAAATATGATTATCTGGGGTGTACAGGGTCAGGGGTTCTTTCATATACAGTGTATATACATGTATATAAAATGGAAAAAATAAAACTGCAATGTCATTGCAATCATTTGTATTTCGCTTTCTTTAGTAATAAAAACTGAATGTGTGCATTGCTGAGTGACACTTTTGTTCACCATCATTGCCCAGTTGGTTTTAAAAACTTAAGGCAAATGTAAGGGTATAACAAAGACGAAAATGTTTGTCTCATTAGATTTCTGTTATTGTTATTGTTCAGCGTTTTTTTTAAATTCCAAACTCTCAAGATACCTGTTAATGTCAATGGTAGAGATGGTAATTCTCACTATGCCAAGGCATCCACTCATCTAGAATGAAGTTGAGCATCTGGTAGTTATATCGGGACCTCTGCAGCTGGCTCGAGTGTCTGCCATCTGATGCCTCATGCCATTGTGCAATGGTCTGCACATAACAAGCTTCTGAGTTATGACCATGCCTCTCAAGAGAATTTACCACATGGTATGACAAGAGCCTCTCTGCATCCTTCACACTTTGCTTTTGCTTACCAACCAAAGCAGCATACGTCAGGCCACTCGGGATCAGCCAGAACATCTGAAAATGATTTATAGTTGAGTGCACTGTAACTCCCATTCCTTAAATGCTGTGCAATCCTTTTGAGAAGGTGGTTGTGGTCAGCTCTATCATGGTGTACCAGGCCCGTGACAGGATCAACTTCCGTGACATAAAGGTGAGATGTGAAATCTACACCCTGTAGCTTGAGCTCTGCAACCCTCATGCAGAAAGTGTATGTAGACAATTGACCGGAGCTTGTCAAGAAGCGACGCGGTTGTGTTACTCCAGAAGGGATAGGGGGTGTATCCAGCAGGTACTAGACTGCCCCTAAGGTGTCCACGTGCTCATGGTGGGTGGACGGCCATTATTGTGCTCTACCAAACTTCACTTATACTTCGCTTTAATTTTGATAATTTTAATAATTTTGGGTCCTTCTGGGCTACTTTCGGTATCAAACACTAGGACAAGCTGCTTGGAACTCTACCACTCTCAGGTAATATGCCATGTTCCTGGTGCGCTTTGCCTTAGTGTCAGGTGCACTTTGCCTACATCTGTGCACTTTGCCTGAGTTGTGCGCTTTGCCTAACCTCCAAGGTGCGCTTTGCCTAATCGTTTACTGCACCATGCCTAAGTGCACTTTGCCTTTAGGTGCGCTTTGCCTAACAACCCATAATCCTTTCTGGAATGGCTTGGTTTTTAGGGTTTATGTAGTGCTTGTTGTGTGACTTGCTATGGTTTTAATTTAATTCCATTCCTATGTAATCTGAAATTTTTATGAATTTTTAAAAAGTGCCCTTTTTGCGTCCACTTCTGTTTTGCTAGTTGATTTTTCGGGCGCACATGCGCTTTCAAAGCCTATTTTTGTTTTTGTTAGGGCACAAGAACGACAGGCCTTCAGGATGAGTTATTAATATTTTATTCTTAAACAGTATTGTGGAAGAAAAAGGACCTCAAATGTAAGGAGCAGGGAAGTGAAGGAGATGTTGGACAGGCTTTCATTGGGTATGTCTCGCTACTTCTCTGCCGCCTATGCGCAGCTCAACCTATATTTTTGTTGATCTTTGACACCCGAAGAATGGCTCCCTTTCTTGCTGTTGTTTTTTATGGGGTGGCATCAATATAGCCAACACCCAACCGTCCTCCTGTGTCATCCTGGACTTGGGACCAGGCAATGGTGGAGTTAAAAACGCAACAGTTATTTTATTTTTAATATTCTTATTTTAACAACAATGACATTTATTTTATAATATTTTTTTGTTTACTTTTCAGAACTCAACAACAGAACAGAACAATATTTCTTATATTTTTTGTTTTCTTTCAGAACAAAACGATAGTACAAC
Source organism: Orbicella franksi (assembly GCF_964199315.1). Taxonomy (NCBI): domain Eukaryota; kingdom Metazoa; phylum Cnidaria; class Anthozoa; order Scleractinia; family Merulinidae; genus Orbicella; species Orbicella franksi. The sequence goes on along the minus strand of NC_138148.1, from coordinate 13,505,340 downwards.
AACAATAAGGTAATTTCAAAATTACGTTTCACTATTTCTTAGAACGCTTCTTGCACAATGTGTCTTCTCTTAAGAACTAAACGATAGTAAAATAACGATAGAGTAATGTCACAATTAGGTTTCACTACTTCTGAGAACGCTAGTTGTACAATCGTGCGTCTTCTTTTCAGAACTAAACGATAGCAAAGTAACAATAGAGTAATTTAACAATTACATTTCACTACTTCTGAGAAGGCTTCTTGTACAATGTTGTATTTTGTTTTCAAAACTTAACGATAGTACAGGAACGATAGAGTAATTTTACAATTACATTTTACTATTTCTGAGAACACTTCTTGTACAATGTCTTTATTTTCTCGTAGCAGCGTTCTAAGCCTTCAGTGGCAGAGATGTGTTTGAGAACATTGTCGGTTTCAAATAGATGCATTATTTCTCTTCGCAGAGGCATAGTCTTAATTGGGTGAAAGAAGTTTTCTAAGACCTCCACGGCATCAGCATCCCATTGCCTACGTGACTTTGAGGACACTGAACCAGTGTCAGGTAGGGTTTTAACGCCATCATCATCTGGTTGATCAACTACATCTTTGAGAGTCCTGGCAAGCTTTGTGCGATACTGCACAAAGTCGTACACTTTCTTCACTTTACGCGGCTGCACCACCAGACTCTTGAGGTGGTTGTCATTTCGCATTTGTGCCAGCACTTCTTGCTCAGACAGAAACTCTCCTCGCTTGATCTCTTTCTTGAATACGCTCCTCGCCACAAGACAGTCTTCTGCAGTCAGGCTTGCAGGTTTGGAAGTGGACTTGGAGGTTGATGCCTCATCTGACTTGTCAGGAACAGTAGACTGTTGCTTTTTAAGTTTGAGGTCCTTAAAGGGGACATCATCGTCTTCATCATCAGACTCTACAGCCTTAGTTGCAGAAGTGGATGCTTTGGTTGGACTGCCTTTGGGAGAGTCTGTAGCTCCTTGTATAATTTTTTTCATGATGTGTGCTGAAGTGGCCTTTCTAGCATTAAGACTGAGGACGTAATTTCTATCAGCAGTTGTTGTTTTGTGCTTCATGTGAGATGCGACAACTCGCTTAGCATCCCCCGAAAGTTTGTCTGCTGCTGAGCTGAACAGTTTGAGTATACTTGTGGCTGTTACACGACGCTCTGTACATACTCCAGCGTGCTGAAACGTTTCAGCTACCCGACGCCCGATGGTGCCATGTGGAAATCGTTCGCCATTTTCTTTGACGAAAAGATGTTTTTCACTTTTGACAGCAAACTCTGGTTGTATAACATCTGCGTATACTTTCACCATATGGTAGAGTTGCGCATTAAGAACCAGCTCGGCAGGTCCCTGATGCTTGGTGGTCTTGTGCTCGTCAACTATCACTATGTACTGGTCATTGTCTTTCACGTGCGTGGCACGGCAAAACCTGTCTAGCAAGCAATCCTCTAATGGGTCAGGGCGAGCTGTATTCTCAAATAAGGTAGTGACCATTAGGTAATCACGCACTTGCACGAACTCGTTTTTGCTTAGACTTCTGAATCCATCCGACACGTCCCCAATCAGCCGTACTGCCGTTCGCACATATTCAGTCTGGGCAAATTTGCACACATCAGCTGTTTCCACTGCCGTAAATGATTCTTCGACTTTCCTAGTGGTTGTTTGGGTGGCTGTGAGACGGCGAATGGATTTGCTATAGTCTGACAACATTTGGCAAGGTGATGAGAGACTTTTTTTCCTTGTCAGTCAAGTACGTCTTTTTGTAAAAGACGCCTCTCGATGAACTGCCTGAAGAGTTCTAGAGATTTCAAGTATGCTTTCAATGTGTTCCCTTTCAAAGTTCCATCGTCAAGGTTTGGCTTAAGAAACTCTGTCCAGATGTCCATGCTGTCGTTGCAAATTAGACAGCAGAGGTCTTTGCCATCTGGGTCCATGGCCTCCAGGATCATGTGCACTTGCCGGACGTGTAACAGTGTTTGCTCTTCATGAATGTTGCCTCCGACACCATGCATGAGAAAGAAATAGAACTGGCTTAGAAAATGTCCCCGCTGGGTTTTGTTTCGGTCCGAAGTCATGCGGTAGTACTCCTTCCAGCGCCTGGCGGTCTCCGATAGTTGGCTGGGAACATCTGAGCCATCCCCGTCCTCCCTGTCCTCCTCAGTTGGAGTGTCGTCTTCAGCGGAGTCGTCATGAAGGGAGTAGTCACTCTCTTCAGTGGTGGTTGATGTCTCTGTCTCTTCACCCTCGCTCTTGTCAAGTAACGTGGCCTTTTTGATGGGAACAGCTGCAGTTTTCTTTTTGGCGCAGGTGCAACTGATGAAGACTTGTTCTTGATACTGGGAGATGGAAGCGGGCGTTTGGAGCCAGAGGGTTTCTTGATACTGACACTGGATTTGACCAATGACAATGATGGCGTGTTATTCTTCTTCTGAGATGGGCCTGATATACGAACAAAAGTCTTCTTGGCAGTCGCAATGGTGTCAGGGTCTCCAAGCTGGTGGAATTGATGCAAGTGTTGCGATATGTGCGTGACTTTTTCACATCCTCTGTAGCCACATTGACACCATGAAGTAGGCCTTTTATTACTCTTCTCTTTGGATTGACGCTTTGCCAGAAGATCAGCCTTTGCTACCCACACTTTGGCAGTTTTGGTGTCTGGCGATTCTACAGGATGATTCTTCAGGAGGTGTGCGAGCAGGAGAGTGCTAGTGTGAGGGCAGAGAGGGCATTTCCTCTTCTTGTTGTGGTTCCTCTTAGGAGCCTTCTTTGTTGCTTCCATCTCCTTTTCTTGGTCTCCTTTCTTCTCTGCAGTGCCACCTTCACCTTCATCTCTAGGATTAGCCTGGAAACAACATCTTCTGTCTTTTCTTTTGGGTCTCCTTTGCTCTCCACGGTGCCACCATCATCTCCATCTCTAGGGTTAGCAATGGAATCATTGTCATGTTCTCCCTCTTCATCTTTTTCAGCTTCATCCTCCGAAGACACGAGACCTTGCACGTCCATCTTTTCTTCCACCTCCCTCTTTTCTTCCACCAGTACTTCATCTCCATACTCCGCTATTTCTTCCTTTCCATCTCCCATCTGCTGGGAATTTTGCTCATCAATGTCTCCCAAGAGAGCTTTTAGGTCAATGTTCCGTTCTTGGGCACCTATCCCTTGATCCAATTCTTTAATAAGAGTACTGGCACACTCCGCCACATCCGAACCGTCAATGGTTGGCATCACCAGGTGTTCCTTGTGCGTCATTTGGCTAACCAGCTGTACGAAGCCCAGTGCAGTCCTTAGTGCTCTTTCAACAGTATAGAGACCAAGCACATTGGACGAGGCAGCTATGGTGCTTAAAGTGCCTATAACACCAAAAAAATTTTTCCGCTTAATTAAATCTCTGTACGGAATTGGGGAAAATGTCGCAAAAATTTTTTAATTCGGTTCAAACCGTGATTTTTTATGATTTTTTAAAGATCGGAAAAATGGCACTTTTTCAAAACACGACCGAGTCACAGAGTCACTGAAAAGGGTCTGGGTATAGCGAAACTTGTGAAGTCATTCCAGGCCATTGATCGCTTTCTTGTTTGGAACCGTGTTTGCTTCGCTTCGGAAGGTCAGAAATCTTGAAAATGCCAGATAAATGCGTTGTTTTCGGCTGTAATAATAAGCCAAGTAAGGCAGAAGGTATTTCGCTTCATCCCATACCTTTTGAAGGGGCTGATGAACCGCAGAAGCAAAAAAGAAGAAAGCAATGGGTTGACTTCGTAAAATCTAAGCGTGCTCATTGGGAGCCCATGAAGTACTCGGCAGTGTGCTCAAAGCATTTCCGAGAAGAGGACTACGAAGTAATGTTCCCTGGATTGACAAACGTCAATATGCAAAGAAGACTACGGAAAGATGAAATTGGCATTTGTGCTTGCCCGACGATCCAAGCGCCTTGTGTTTCGGGCAGAAGTAAACCAGAAAGCAAGCGAGCTGAGAGAAATAAGAAATAAAATACCAAACAAAATTTACAAAGAAGAACAGCTAAAATGATAGTAGAATATGCACCCGACAACCGTAAACTTGCAAATGGCGCATCGCCACGCATCGCTAGCAACGCAAAACAATGCCAACTAACCATTCTTTGATTTCCTCTGATCCACTCAATCGGTTTTGAAGCTTCTTCTCTAGTTCTTCCTCCGTTTTTCTTTCCTCTTCATATTGAACCAGCCATTCCTCATCTGCCATCGGCCCATTCGCATAGGCATCTGGTTCATCATCTGAGGTTTCGTGTTCGCTCGGGTTTGATGAACCCTTGACTTCTAAGTCGTACTCGACCTCGACCTCTGCGGCCTCAGAGTCCGAGCTAGAGTCATAGCTAGAATCGCTGGACAACATTATAAGTACGTTTGAATATTCAAACTTTTGTTGAGTCAAATAAAAGTTCTTTTGACGAAAAACTAACCCTCAGTACTCTATCCCACACACAAAACAACGTGAGAGTTTATACTGGAGCGACGCTGGCAATGGCCTGGAATGACGTCACTAGTCCCATTCTCCCGAATGCTCGGTCGTGCTCTTAACAGCGCCAACTTTAAAAATTCGTAAAAAATTCGGGTTTTAACCCAATTCAAAAATTTTTGCGACATTTTTCCCAATTCCATACAGAGATTTGATTAGGCGAAAAAAATGTTTTGGGGTTATAGGCACTTTAAAGTGTAGGCATCAGCTCGCAATTCAGATCTACGTGTTTTAACTTCCAGTGGTTCAGTGGTCTGGTCACTCATGCGTACAGCATCAGCCAACTCTTCATCCCCTTCCGCTACATTTTGAAGAACTATCTTTGCTTTGGGAAAAGCCGTTGTAGCTGTTGACACAATTCCATCATTAGACATCACCACCGATTCACTGGGAATCAGTTAGATATCAGTGTAATCATAAGATATCACAAACATGGGTCCTCACATAGAGGTCCACAATGAATCAATCAAATCAATCGTTTGTAGACCGTGAAACTCTTAAAATCACCTTCAAAATTAAGGGAGCAGGGTATGTTTGTATTTAGGGTAAGGGTTTCCGTTAGGGAATGGGTACAAGTAATTTAAGACAATGGGCAGGTAGGCCTTGAATGCTTCTATATACCTTCCAAATTTGAAGGCAAATGGTTAAAACCCCTTTGAGATATTAGCAGTTAAAGTTTTGTCTCGTTTTTATTTGCATATTTCGAGAGAGTATTGGATACTAGTTTACACGTCCGCCATATTGGACAAAACTTAAATCACTTATAACTCCTAGAGGTTTTAGCCATTTTCCATGATATTTACAGGGTAGATAGAAGACACTTAGGCCTATATAACAGTATATAAGTTTCATGATCTACTTACGTAATGGCCATGATATAAGCCAATCAAATAACACATCAAACTCATTCACTATTCATGCAATATTGAACCGATTTGCATAAAACTGGTAGCAAATGGTTCCAAACAATGCCAACTAACACATGGATAGCATAAAACATCAATCAGGGTCCTCCAAACATATCTACGAGGTCCCTTAATAACATAAATACGTAACGGAGCACCCTTGACTTTGTTATGGTTACCACACACAAGCCTTTGTTTCTATCTTAGGAAAAATGCATCAGGTAGTGTCTAGAACACCTTATGTACCTTGCCTGATAGTTGGATGGCTTCTATCTCGTCTCCTAAGGGTGCAAAATCCATCACAAAACGGAGCAAAAAAAGCATGTACTTACCCAATGAAGGCTTGAAGGGAGAATGGCCGAGGGGAGAATGGTACCAACCTTGTGTAAGCTGCAATAGTATGTTTTTTAAAAAATTAATAAAAAATTTAGGTTTTATGATTTTGAGTTGAATTTTTGTTTTTAGAGCTAAAGGCTTGGACTATCTAACTGGATAAAAAATGTTACATAACTGTCTTAGAGTTACCTGTCAATCAAACGATAACTTTTGCAAAAGTGATCCCTAACCTTCAGTAATAGCTTTGCTTAAAAAATTGTCAAAACTTCAGATTTTTATTAATAGACATTACATTGTACATGATTGTAGCATAGACTATGTGGCATGGTCCAAATGAAAAATCTGTAACCTAACTGCGCTTGCACGGAAAAAATGATCAGAGAAATTTACCCTTGCATTGTTACTACATTTTTAAACAGCGCATGCAAAATTTGAGTTATTTTTGACACGCAGATGCGTTCTATAGGGAGACAAACCATCCTATGTAATGTGGAATCTTTTAGTCGAAACCTGAATTTTTGACGATTTTTTAAGCAGAAACACTTCCAAAGCCCAAAATGGTTTAAGGAGAAAAAAATTGATGAAAAAAATCACATTTTGCTGGAAAAGAAAAAAAATCAGACGAATTATCGATAGCTGTCTATTTTAAGTCTTGTCAAAGTTTTAAGTCAATTGGATGATACACAAAGGAGTTATAGTAAAAAAACCTGTCATGAAGATGCTACCCTATTTTTGCGCTTTGCCTAAGTTTTAATGAGATGCAAGAGTATGGATAGGGGGTCACAAAAACATTTTTAAAATCTACAACTCTTAACAGATTAAGCTCAAATTTACACTGAATGTTGCCAAGGTATACTGCTACCTGTCATTAAAAAACTATTACTTTACCCTGTAAATTACAAAAGTTATAAGTAGTTAAGTCCAAAATATCAGAAACACTCGATTTCAGAGCTCATGATGCAGTGTACTCATAATATTTCAACCACGTTTTAATCAATTTTTTTTAACGGCTTTCCTTTAATTTCAGGGCAACGCTGTGGAATGCAGCAGCATCCCTGGGGAATCCCAACACCTTACTTGGCCAATTATTTTGAATTTCAGAGATTTTATCTAGCCTTAGTTCTCAAAATGTGCACTTTGCCTAACCTGAAAAATTTCAAAGTATTATAACTTCTAAAATTTTTATTAAAAAAATCTGAAACTCTATAGTAACATAGCGCATGAGCAACTCTATAAGTATATTAAATTTCAAAGGGTTATCCTAAAATCTCTTTAAGTTATTGGTTGCAGGGTAATTATTCATGAGCAGTTAGGCAAAGTGCAGTTTAATTCTCATGGTTAGTGGTTTAAAGGCAAGGGCTGCATTCGTGGCATAAACGCCATCTTGGGTTTGAGGCGCTCTTTGAAGCTACTATCAAATGCATCGCACTCAAGCATCAGTGTCCTACTACTGCAATTCAGTGGCAACTTTGCGTCTCATTAACCTTATTCATGACATCGAGCTTAATCCCAGACCTTATCAAGCAAGAGGCAACAACAAGAAGACTTCTTCCAGCTCACGGTCAACGGCGTTGACTCCAGTGCACATGCATAACCAACAAAGTCTACTTAGAAAAGATACTCAACAGAAACCTTGGATAATCCATTTCAATTGTAGAAGTCTTCTTCGCCACATCGATGAGTTATGCCTTATATTCTCTAGAAACCATCCTTTGGTGATCGCAATTTCTGAAACCTGGCTCAACGACACTCTTATAGACTCGGAAATACATACCTCTGGCTATCAAATGTTTCACTTAGATCGCTCCCATGGCCGTAAAGGCAGTGCTCCTGCTATCTATTTGCTCAATAAGAATGGACTTAAGTTTTCTCGACGATGTGATCTTGAGCATGAATACAAAACTCTCTGGCTGCAATTTGAGATAAATCACAAAAATTATTTACTTTGCTGTGCTTACCGAGCACCAAACGAGTCCCTCGAGATTTTTAATTACTTGGCAGATGTTTTACATAAAGCCACTAGGCACAATATGGGGGTAATTATTCTAGGCGACTTGAATTGCGATTGTTTAAAGAGTGCACTACATCAAACAGAAAGAATGGAGGAGTTCTTAACGGCAAATGAATCTACTGGTGTTCTATCAGCCTCCTTTAGTGACCATCTACCGATTTTTAAACTCATGGATACGCGAAGCGTAGAAATGTGTTTGTTGCGGGGACTCCAATATGCAAATGTGTCACTCACTCACTCACTCAGGTGTAGACACTGCTCATAATTAGTCGGCCCGAACAAGAGCGCCCAAGTCCAACGCCATATTGGAATAGTAACCTAGCCCGATGCCATATTGGAATAGTAACCGTGCAGTCAGTGCAAGCCTACTACCCAATGTGTGCATCATGCCAGCCCGAATATTGATGATTTTGTAGCTTTTACACGACCATTAATATTAGGTGTTTCGCTAAATTGAAGTGGAGTTGACTTCGAATGTTCGAATTAGTACTATGGCCAACTTGAAGGCTGAATTTTAGGAGCATTTGAGTCGTCCAGGTGTTCAAAATGACCACGAGATGTGCATTTGTTTGCTGGAAAGTGACCTGAAAAGCTAATCTGGTAAGCTTTGATGAGAATGTGTCTTATTTCTCGACCTTAATGAGCTTATATGAGCGAAACGAACAGCTTTTAATAAACGAAACAGGTATTGAATGCAAGACAAACATCGGCACCGTTGTATAATATTGTAATTTCATTTTTATAATTTAGTAACACCTAAACCTGAGGCCAGCCGAAATATTGTTTTAGCTCTACAACATTGTGTCAGCCTTGCAGTAGTGACGTATTATTGTTTTACTTTTCAAGTTTGGCTGATTAGATCTGCTGTGAGATCCAACGTTCAATCAAGCAGGACCTTCGTTCACCACTCTGCAGTTTAAACACTTAAGTTTTTATGTTGAGTTGTCCATGTTCAACCGGCATCGAGTTAAAGTGCCACTAACCCCCAAAAATTTTTTTGCTAATATAAACTTCCTTTTTCTCCTGATCACCACTGCGAAAAAATTATCGTTTTAGCTATTTTCGTTAATTTTCTATGAAATTTTAAAGTTTGCAAATTTGCCCTTTTCCATGTTCACGACCGAGGAATAGCGGAGAATGGGACAAGTTGGCTTTTGACGTCACTTTGGGAATAACAATATTTTGTTTCTGAGAAGAATGTATGCGAACATGCGATAGTGTGTCAAAATCGTTGCAGAATGCAAGGAAGATATGTTGGAGGCTGTAGCAATACAGGATGCGTAGAATAGAGTGTTCCTCTTCATTCAATACCTCTATCTCGAAACTCTGCCAGAAATGAGAAAAAGACCAAAGAAGTGGGCTGATCTGTGTGAAGCTAATGCCGGGGAGCCATTTAGGATTTCTTCGATCTTGGGTTCGCCGCTACTGTAAAAACCTAGAGATTTTCATGGCCTGTATATTCTTCTCTATCTCTAGTGGAAAGCTTGAAATCGTCAAGGTACTGCATAAGACACAAATTTGGGATAAGCTGCGAGCCATCTGACTATTTCGAGCGCAAATGATCCTCCATCGCGAGTCCCAGACAAAACTATAGGTGACGAAATTACATGGTAAATTAAACGCATCGCATTTTGAAATAGAGACTTGACCTGTCTAAACAAATAGTAAACTAAACCCACGTTCTACAACGACGCGAAGAAGATTGTTGAGACTTCGAACTGGTGAACTAGCTATGTATTTGTGGATTTTAATGAAAACACACGCACGCCGGAGGTCGTCTAATCTGGCCGTGTTTCTCAATGGCCATTCCGAATACAAAATTGTTTTGCTCTTGGAGTTTCGTCTTCGAGGAACGAAATACATCTAAACTACAAACTTAGAATGGATCAAGCATTTATAAATATACGAGGAAAGTGAAACAAACGATTAAGATTCGACCTTATGGCTACCGACAGAGATTGTTGTGCTGAAAGAAGAACGCGCTTATCAGTCAACTGAAATGCAAACTAAGAAGTTGAGGACTCCCAGGTTATTAGCATGCGTAAATTCATTCAAAATAACAGTGAAGTAGAAATGTATTCATTTAATAGTAGTACACTGAACCTCTTTTCAAGATCTTGTCAAAGGATTTTCCATGATTTCACTAGTACGGAATATGCAAATTTGTGTAGCTCATGTTCGTACACAGTAATTGAATGTGCATATTCTACGGTCAGGCGACAATAATGAAGCGAAAAGTTACCTCACCTTCGAATATTGTTTGCCGACATCTCTGCTTATCTCTTATGTAAAAACTAGTTTCAATCAATGATCTGGAGAAGTAGGCAGGAGTGGATTACGACTGCATCGCATTTTAACTTGTATTTCAGGGGAAATTAATATTTGAATATAAAAGTGTTTTGTCACTCCGAAATTTGCACGTTCTGTAAAGTCAAATTACCAACTCTTCGTGTTCATTGACATCTTTATAACCCTTTAAGAGCTGTAAGCTAACTCTTCAGTCATTGTTTGTACCTTTATAACCCAAATGGACTGGCAAATTGTTGATCCCGGCCTTAATATAATTATACAACGTGGCGATCTTGACTGGCAACCCGCACTTCGAAAAGGAAAAAAAAAATGTACCTCGCAGCCGTCCAAATCGTAGCTAGACTCCGAATTGTAATGCTAGATGATACAGTTCTTTCACTTTAAGTTCTTGTCCCGTTTTGATAAAATATGAATCACAAATACCCCAAAAATTTTCTGACTGCCCTCGAAGCTCAGTCAAAAGTCTCTTGAGTGTTTTAGCCGGGTTCCCGAAGTGACGTGACTAGTAGCCCAACCCAGATCCCACTTGCGCGGTCGTGAGCATAGAAATTACATGTTGAAACGCTTGTAGAAACGCAGGGATTTTATCAATCGAGATAATTTTTTGCTGAAGTAATCAGGGAAACCAGTAGATTTTATTAAAGGAAAAAATTTTGGGGGGTTAGTGGCACTTTAAGTTTAGATTAAAGTTGTGTTCTCTATATTTGTGTTGTTTATTTTAGTACATTGATCAGAACTCTAAGTGGCATGTGAAATGCACGTAAACTTGGAAAGAAAGTCCCAAATACTTGATTTTGATAAGCTTAAATGATTTTTACCCTGTCTTTTGTTTACACTTTTGCTTCCTGATTGAAGAGAAAACAAAGGGAAAGAAACTTCCTGTGAGCTTGTCCCCAATTATTAGTTAATACTAAATACATTGACATTCAGTAAAGCTGTTATTATTATTGTGAGAACACATATTTATGGTCAACAGATTTGTCGGATCAACACTGAAAATGCTTGCAAAAGAGTGCTTATTTTTATGTATTTTACATACAATATATAGAGACAAGCGGTTCCACATTGGAAAAGAAGTGCTGTCTCATAAGAAACCTTACCTATAATCTTGAATGAAATGCAATGAAAAAGGTTTGTGAGCTCGTATGACTTTAATGCATGCAAATTTTTCCAGCAGGCAGATCAACATTAAGATCTGGGTGTGAGGGAAGGGGGGCAGGGGGGAGAGTATTCTATGATTTGTTGGGCAGGAGTGCCCTCTGTGACCCAAGAACCCTTAGCCTTTACCATTCCATGTTCTGCTGCAATTTTGCCACCCTAGCTATTCTGGCCATATGTCTTTGTAATATGTGTTCAAAACAAAGCCAACGAAAAAAGCCTACACTTTGTGAGTTAAGTGCTACCTTGCATGGTACAAACCGGCTTGTTTTAACAGCATTTAATAATACACCAGTAATTGCAAGTTCACCAATATGTTTCTTTTCTAGATTACCTAATCCACAAGTTTGGCCACAGGTCTCCTTTAATTGGAGTTCTGCATGGGTCATCCATCAAACCTATTAAACAACGCTACATTGAAACCCGTTCGTTTACCTCACAATGCATTGCAAAGTTTATCACAGACTTACAATTTGTGCCGTGGAATACTGTGGAAATTTTTTCTCACATCAACAAATGTTACGTCTGGCAATCCTTGTTTCTTAATGCTATGAATGAGCACTTTCCTATCTGCCGCAAATGCATTCGCTAGTCAACTTATTCCTGGCTAGATAATTCGATACTGTCCACAATGAGAAGGCGTGATCAGTTCCACAAAAAAGCTAGGAAATTCAATCGGCCATCAGATTGGTTGTAATATAGGCACCTGCGAAATCTAGTCACCTCATTACTCAAAAAAGCCAGAAAGAATTATTTTACTGAGAAATTAGCGGAAAGTAGATCCAATCCGCATAACTTCTGGAAAACTTTCAAGCAGGTTCTGATTATTGATGGCAAAGAGGTGACTGCTCACAATGACATTGCCGATGCGTTGAACTTATATTTTATGTCAATAGCATCCTCTCTCTTAGCCAACTCAAATGAAGTCGAATCTGAATTTGTTCCAGACACGGCGCCATCAAACATCAAATCCTTTAAATTTACCCTGCAAAATGTGAATGAGGTTTCTAAAGCTATCAAGGATCTTAACCAGACAAAGGCAACAGGATCAGAAGGGATTTCCGCGAAAGTCCTAAAAATGGCGGAACGGAGTGTCTCTCAAAGCCTAACTCATCTTTTCGATGAATCGCTTCAAGCTGGTCAATTCCCTTCCGCCTGGAAAAAAGCAAGAGTAACACCACTTTTCAAAGGAGGCACGGCAACTGACTGTGATAATTACCAACCTATTTCAGTGCTACCCTTTGTTTCAAAAATCCTGGAATCCTTTGCAAATTCGGACTGACAGAACTTTGCTTACAAGTCTGGTCTCAAAGAACAGCATCAGTTTGCCTACTCCAAGTTCTCCTCAACTACTGTGGCTCTACTTAAGGTAGTAGATTCATGGAAGATGGCAATTGATAAAGGTCTCAAGTCTGTTTTTCAATACAATACAATACTTTATTTAACCACGCGACACCAAGGAGCGCAAGTGCTCGTTAAAATGTGTGCGTGAACTCAGAATTGTGTAAAAGAAGAAAAAGAAGAAATAGGATTATATAATCTATGTAAATATGTAATATACAATAGATGCCTAAAAATAGTTATGTACAAATATAATAAGAAATAAGTTATTTAAACCTAAAATAATTACCTAGTAATCATTTAAAAGTTAAAAGAGCGTTAGCGTCCCTTACAGATGGAGGTATTGACCTTGACTTAAGAAAAGCCTTTGATGATATCAGACATGACGTTTTGCTAACCAAGCTTCAATATCATGGTGTCAAAGAATCTGAACTTCGATGGTTCAACAGTTACCTCTCTGAGAGATCACTGTGTGTTGTCTTCAAGGACGCCATTTCGGCTCTGTTCCGTCTCTCTTTTGGTGTCCCGCAGGGGTCGGTTTTAGGACCAATGTTATTTAACATCCACATTAATAATATATTGAAGGCATGCCATACTTCCAATGTCTTGTTATATGCAGACGACACCAAGATGCATTCCAGTTCTAAGGACATTGATTTAGCTGAGCACAATGTCAATGAGGACCTCAGGAGCGTACGACACTGGTTCTGCAGAAATGGCCTTTTTTGTAACATAAAAAAGACGGAAACCATGGTTATTGCATCACAGAATGCACTTAAAACCACCAGGGACATTAACATATTCTATGGAAATTCAATCTTAAAACAACAGAAGCATTTTAAGTATCTTGGCGTAGTGGTAGATGAGTCGTCATCATGGAACAATCATGTGTCTTATGTTGCCTTCAGGGTTTATCCCAAACTGAAACTTTTAAACAGAATTTCATCTTTTCTTAGCCCTCTGCTATTTTATTGAAGATTTATAAAGTAACAATTCTACCTATTTTAGACTATGGTTGCACCGTATGGGGATTTTGCAGCAAGAAGAACTCTGATTTTTTAGAAGGGCTGCAAAATAAGACGATGAGAATAATTTTGAGAACAAATCACTTAACGTGCACACAGTTTATGAGAGAGAAGCTTGGTCTGTAAAACCTCATTCAATACGCGGCGTTATATGCATCTACAGTTAGTTTATAGAATCGTGAACGATTATAACTGTCCCAACCAACTACAAGGCTATTTTGTATTACGATCCGACCTTCATGGTAAGGTCTTCAGAGACAACAGAGAACTTCATCTCCCTAGAACTTAACCTACTATGGGCCAGTCCACATTCATGTATGCTGCTGCCAAGAAATGGAATGACCTCCCAAACGACCATCTACACTGCAGTAGTCTGAAAATTTTTAAAATTAAACTTTTTAAATTTTTTAGTTATTTAGACAAGACTGATCATAAATGTAGTGTTTAGATTTTTTTTTAGTATTGTTTGATTGATTATCGTTTTTTACCAAGTAATTTATAGATACTAATCATCGGTTTATACCAGCGTCTTCCTCCCGGACTTCACCGATCAGTCTTTCAGTTTTAAATAAAGCTTTTATTATTATTATTAAGGTTAGTAATGGCATCCTCCAGGTTTAGACCGCTGGCCAGTATCTGATTCAGTTCAAGGATGACTGGAACTGGAATATCACTGTTGGGACTTTTGACAATTGGTCTACCATCTGGAGCAGCTAAATTAAAAAATTGTGAGGACAAAGCTGTAAAAGGTTACTCAATCAGTTGAACTATACAACCTGTTGAGTATTCTGATGTAAACAGCCAGCTACAATTCATGCAGTCAGTGCACTGATGTTACATTATGACGCTTAATCTATAGTTTTCTCCATCAGGTACTTTGCTGAAGCAGTTACCCAATTGGAACATCACTGAGAGCCCTGCATACACTGAGATGGGGACTAATAGCAATTCACATGATCAGCACTTACTGTCAATTACACGCAGCATTTTCAACAAAGTGTCCTTGCTTTTTCTCTTGACACTCTCTTTAGCATCATGGATGAGCTGCTAAATGTGGATAGCCCTTGTTTCACCACGTGATCGTAGGGAGCAAAACTCACCATCTGTAGTAGTGCCTGAAAATGTATTTCCAGGGACACATAGTCAGACAAACCAGGCAGGAGAAATTGGAAACATAATAGTCTTTTTACAAAAATTGTACAGTTTGCCAATCATGAAAAAACCCACAAAGAGTCACACAGAAAGAGAGAGAGAGAGAAAGTGAGAGGCAGAGGGAGAGGGAGTGTGTGATACATTAGGGCCACTCACCCAGGGCTAAAAATTAACCTCAGTGCTTGGTCGCCACTCGGGCCAGTATCCCTGAACTCTTAGTGGCCCAGGCCAAAATGAAGTGGCCCTCAAATTTTCTTGTACAGTCGGTTACTCTCCAGAACATCGTCCTTGCTTTTGGCTTTTTTCGGCGGCAGCTGTTCACATCCAGAGAGGTATTTCCACATTTTGTATTCCAAACTCGAGCAGTTTGCCGATATTCGTGTTTCCAAATGTACCACACAGACCTCTGGGTAAGTCTGGAGTCACGTGTCAATAAAATCAAAATGGCGTCTACATATCGGAGTGATCTAAAAACTCGATCACGAACGGCTTTAAATTTTGCACTTTAGAACTAACTTGTACTACAGATTGATGAACTTAGAGTTCAGGAAAGAACAGAAAGAAAAGAAAGGTACTCCAAGGAAAGAGCATTTTATTTCATCTTTATTGTTATCCTTTGCGTACTTCTCAAATCGTAGTCGCCCTTCGGGCGATCAAACCTCAATTCTTAGTGGCCTTGGGCTCTTTTTAATCGCCACTGGCGACCGTGCGACTGCCAAGTTTTAACCCTGCTTACCCACAGCAGACAGTCCTCTCTCTGTCATATGTTTCTTCACTTCTGTTGTGAAGTCACAAACATACCGGTCATGCAGGTTTTTGTATGGAATGAATCTCACTGGCAAGGCATAAGGCTTCTTTTGCCGTCTTTCATCCGAGAGCATTAAGACCAAGACATGGGTGGCTGCTGTTCTCTTCTTCTTCAATAGGTTCCGAGGGTAGCTTTTTGTATCACTAGCCATGCCTCTGAGAAATGTCTTCACAACCGTTAAATCCTGTGGTCTAACCACAGCAGGATTAAGTTGACTCAATTCTGCTTCATAGACTTGCTTTAAGAGTTGTACTTGTTGCAGAAGTGTCTGAAATTCGACCACATTCCAATTTGCATTTTTCAGAGTTTCCTCTGCAGTAGATGCATTTGTGAACTTCTTCCTGTACTCCTCAACAGCTTCCTTGAAACCACTATCTAGGAACTCCATCAGCATCCAACTCATCAATCCACTGTTTCAACCCTGCTTCAAGCTCTACACAACTCTCAAGGCCTGCCAAACTGCCCACCTGATGAACTCTATTGTCATACTCCTCCCTCAGCTCCTGTAACTTTCCGTCACCGAGATCTACATCTCCATTCCATACACTTTTCATTGATTCCATTAATGCTTCGTTGATGTCTGTGGCATCTAATTTTAACCAGAATCGCCCACTGGGATTAGCCTCTTTGAGTTCATCAAATGCCGCCAGGTATAAAACACACAAATAAATACAGCTCTAATAGGGCTACTTAGATAATTTAATTTAATTTAAAGCCTCTCTATTAGAAATAATATTTTACAATGGACAAATAGTGAAACTAAACTGGGGAAACAACATAATCTTGCAATAACTGAATAACTTGAATAAACATTACCTCCCTACAAACATCATTGAAAGGTATTAAAGATACAAACTTAATTTTTCACTAGGGGTGCTGATTTGATATACTGCATCTAGAATAGAAGGGGTGTCTATTTGAGTGGAAACAATCTATTAGGCAGAATAATGCATTACCTGCACATCTGTATTTGAGGTAAACAGTGACTCTTGGTTCCTTCTTTGTTGGGTGGATTTGCTGGTGCAAGGTACATTTACTTGTGCCTAAAACATAAAGTAAGTTCAAATTGAAATGCTGTTTAGGCAATAAGGGAAACTGGATACTTGATATTACATCATAGCTCAAAAAAATGAACAAACTCATTCAAACACTGTACAAGTCAATTGATAATTAATTAAAAAATGTCCTATTTACCTTCATGGGATCTCTTATGTCTTTTGGATCCATGCCACTCCACATAGGGCCTGCCAAAAGTCTCTGGAATCTCTCTGGAAATTCCATAAGCATTGTCTCGTGCCACATTTACTTAAAATTCTCAGGTTCCTTAATCTAGTTTGAGAGGGAAAAGTATTAAATTGGGTTTAAATCCTAACAACGGACAATTAATATGTCTTGTTTTTACTAAATATGAGGTGTATTATCAGAGCATTTTTAACTCAGCTATCAATGTTCAATTGTGCAGTCAGTGTGGCATTTCAGCAATCTCAATTAACACCAAATTTGATTCACATCAATCAGCAACAAGGCATGACATAATCATCAATGTAAACAAACTAAAACTGTAGACAGCACAGACAAATCATATATTTTCCCACAACAGTTAAAAACTGCCCAGAAAAGGTAACTTACTTGCATAACATTAGTGCAGGTGAAGAACTCAATGCAATACTGCAGTAGCCCAAATGGCATTCTGTTAAGTGGGATGAGTGGTCCTGACTTGTCTGGGCGATCATTAGCAAGCATCTGACAAAATTTAATAACCCAGTTGACTTTGTTACTTGTCTCCAACCTCTTTTAATGCTGAGCATTGATTATGATATCACAAATTATCAACGAGGACATAAGTAAAGATTAGAGTATTTGTAGAGCAATGTACATTGTTCTACAAATACTTGCTATTATATGGCCAGCTCCATGAGCAGGCAAGATGAATCAAATCCTGCGCTGTGATTGGCTACCCGAGCAGGCAAGATGGAGCTATTTTGCCCGCTTGAGACTACTGGCCACGTCCCGCAAGAAAAATTTCCCCGAAAGCTATATAATAAATCCTTTATTGACCAAGCTTGTTTGGTCAAGATGGCTGGATATTGGCCTCATCCTCTTTTGGCAAAAAAAGAACTTGGCCAATATCCAGCCATCTTGATGTCACACTTGGTCAATAACCCATATGTATTTACAAGTCCAAGAAAGTTCTCCAAGCATCAATTTTCTGGTCTTATGAGATCATTCACAAAGTATACTGCTTCAACAGAGAGGTATAAATTATTGTGAATATAAGACAACAGCAATTTTTAATATGTCTTACTGGTTCTCCTGTGTGTTGTCTTCGCCATTTCCTGGGTAAACTCTGCAGCTTTATCCCAGTATTCAAGTTGAGCGCCGTATGATGGCCATTCTCCTTTCTTTAGTTCACCGAATAGGGCTATAAATTGTACCAAGGCGATCTCTTCACTCCTCCCCACAAAATTGCCACCGTCTTCCTTTTCTGGGGCGAAATTAACTGCTTTGGGCTTTTAGGAGATCGAACCAACTTGGCTTTTCTGAGTATTCCGCGACTGACCTTCAACGATAAAAAGAGATGCAACTTACAAGTTCACTCAGTTGATTTTCGAATTGCTGTTGCTGTAACGTAGTATGCTCAGTGAAAATAAAATCAGAAAATGAACAAATCAGAGGCCAAGGAAGTAAACAAGCACCTTTTCGAAAGGGCTTATCTTTTCTTGAAAAGTCAACGTTTGCCTGGCAGGTCTTTCCTCCAATGCACCATCGACTTCCTGTTCACGAGGTCTCTTTTCATTAGGTTTGTTAGGCGTATTGCCGGTCACAACATGTGGACATTTTTCCTAATCATCCATCTAGATAAAAAAATAGAAAAGACACGGGAAGTTAAAAGTTTGAGAAATATCAGTTATTGAGCTTCAATAACAAAAAAGTGGAAGAAAGCAACATGAAACTCACTTTTCCGCAATTTGAGTAACCTGACACCTTGCAAACACATTTTGTTGAAGTAAACAGACAAAAAACGTGAAATTCTACGACAAAATACTGCTGAAATTACGAGGTTCTTCGAGGTTCCAGAATCAAATCAACTTTGGTAATATCTTATTTTGTTAATCCCATCGCTTATTGGATAGAACATTGCCATAACAACTGTCACTTGCCGCAATTGTTTGGGGTCATTCGGCCATCACGTCGTTTGCAAGTGAAATGAAATCGAGAACATTGATCTAAAAAAAGGTCAAAAAGGTTAGTACTGAATCAATTGGGAAGCTTAACAATGTAAAGAGGCAATAAATATTCAGACAGTTCAAAAAAACTTACCTTAAAGTACTTTGATCTGTTTGAAATCGATGTTAGAAAATGCTGCTTCCCAATGTGAAAAGCTTCTTGGAGGTGACTAAATTAGGTAATATTTTTGCGTAAAGCATCACGGATTACGTGATTCGTCCTCCTTTCTTCAGGCATAAGATGTACTAAACTTAGAATCTGTTTACAACTTTCCAGCTCAATAGTGTCTTTCGTTTGGAAACCAGCACATTTTGAATTTCAAAGTTATGGCCGTGCATTACATAAAGCTAAGATCAAGTTTGTTGAAAAATATACTTATCTCGTGATTTTTAGCTATTCTAGGAGTTTAACTATTAGGAAAAGTGCTTTTGTAAATATGTTTTGGTTTGGTTCACATAATCCGTCAACTAGATAGCCAAAGTAAGTTCCAGATGTTTACACTATTTTCTGGCCACCATATTGGAGGACTAGGAAGGTCCTCCAACATGGCTCCATACTAGGCTCTATAATTTTGGGTGGAACATTTCGACGAATATCTCAAATTTGGGACAACGCATATGACGCGCCATCTGTAGCCAAATTACTTTTTGACATATTACGACATATTACAACTCATATTACGACATATTACGACTCATCATGTATCGAAAAGACATGAAACAGGTCGAAATAAGTAATGTGATATCAGCATGTCATGTAATTCTATCTCGAAATAAGTTGGTTGTCATGGCGATCAATGGCCCGCGTACGTATGGTCCATCTAGACACACCAAGAATGTTAGCAATGCTGGTCCACGAAAAGTAACAGGAACGTAAAAGCATGATCTGTTCTCTAGAAATTTCATAAGAAGGACGGCCTACAGCGCCTGTATACCTAACGGGGGCACGGTAGGAGCTGGGAGTGAAAACAGGTAGCGCCCTAAATAAATCCTTGATTAAGCTGAGCTCTCTGGATAGCTGTCTTAGGTTGTTGACATAACTTTGTGAAAACTCAGGGGATCTTTCAACAAAGGCAATGACCTGATGCATGTGACGCATTGCACCTCCCAGTCTAAGGAGCAAAAACTCTGCATTCTCCCTATCCAAAGGAGAATCGTGGCACCTATTTAATTCCTGCAGAAGGGACAAAATGGATGCCACAAAGCGCTGCAGTTGCCTGTTGGCATCTTGCCTAAACACAATGCATAGGAAAGTAACAAACAAAAACATGAAAAGGAGTTAAAATGGCAGAAATATTCCGTCCCTCTGTTGGCATCTTGCCTAAACAAAATGCATAGGAAAGTAACAAACAAAAACATGAACAGGAGTTAAAATGGCAGAAATATTCCCTCCGACCCCAGGCTAGATTTTAGATGTCATTTCCGCACTTAATTTTCATTAACTATCACCGTTAAAATAAATATAGGGATAAAATAGAAACCAACTATTGTCAGCACATCCCAATTTAAGCTTCACTTTATATTTAAAGTCCACATACGACTTTTTAAAATAATGTGTGTGAAAGAAGAAACTCAACATTAAAGCAAGGCAAATAGACGGAATTGTAGAAATAAAGATATCTTAATAAGGATCTACATTAAAATTATCTCACCTTTCCACATAAACCACAGAAATCAGAAACAAAACCACGAAGATATTCGTAGGAGTCATTGCACCACAACACTTTAAAAGCGCAAGATGTGTTGGTGACCCTCGGTGCGACAAGAAAAAGGAGATTAAAACGATATGGATAAGAAAAGCGACTTCTTTTGCCGAGATAAATCTTCAAAACACCTAAAGTCGACGATCAAAATATGGGGGAACTGTATCGAGCCGAGAGAAACTGGGGTAAATAGGCTTCGTGTAGGAGAACAGTTTCCGTCCTTAACAACAGGCAGTAACCAAGGGTTTGAACGTCACTACCGGCTTCACGTTACATGGTATGAGTCATTACGAGCTTCGCATTACATGGTATAGCCATGACAACCAACTTATTTCGAGATAGAATTACATGACATGATGATATCACATTACTTATTTTGACCTATTTCGACCTGTTTCATGTCTTTTCGACACATGAGTCGTAATATGTCGAAAAGTAATTTTGCTACAGATGGCGCGTCATACAACGCACACACCTGAAACTTGGAGAACTGTCTTTTCTATTTATCATCTACAATATCACAATTTCTTGACTTTATCCACTGCATGGTTTTTTATTTTATTTTTCATTGCATGACAATGCACACACTCTATTGTTTCAGTTATCACTGACTCCTTTGTGGTGTCATCCTTGGCCGCTCAGGTCTAGTAGCAGGCCTAGAGGGCACTACACCTGCTCCTTGTGGGGCTCCTTCCTGTGGCAGTACAGCCACTGCCCCTAGAGGGGCTCTTGCAGGGGGCACAGCTGCTGCTTTTGGATGAGCTGCTACCCCTGGAGGGGCTTCTTCTGGGCCCCTTCTCCTCTTCCTATAACCATTTCTTCATCGCCTATTTCAAAATAATTTGAATAATAATGTTATCTCACTCACTAAATAATAGCATCTGGTAGGTAGAACAAGCAACAGCTGGTAGCATAAGCAGCAGGTCTAGTGGCACGGCAGCAGGTGGCACAGTGGGTGCCATTGGAGGGGTTCCAGCAGGTGACTCTACAAGGGCCCTTTACAGACTAAGGCGTGGCTGGGATTACGGGCATTTCTTTGTCACCTGTTTCAAAATAATTTTAAAAATAAGGGAAACTTGCTGACTTACAACTCTTGGTAGGTACAGCAAGCAAGAATATTTAACAAATGACCATTAAATTAAGCTGACTGTAATTGGGTTAACATTCCTATCACAATATAGTAACTACTTCCATGCAAGGAAGGGTTTGATATTAAATGATGTTCACAATTTACTGGTGACAACTGCTCATCATGTAGACCAAAACAACTGCATAGGCTATTATGTGTTCAATTGCACTCCTTGCTAAAAAAAGTTATAAAATTTTTAGCAGTCTTTTTGCATCATGCTACCATGTGCAGTTTTAAAAATGTTAGCTTAATATTCCAATATGTACACGAACTAAATTACTCAACGCAACCATGAAGTTCCCACTAATGCTACTATCTATTCTGGATCATAACTACTGTTTAAGAAGATTGCGACATCAATGTACAGTGCAACCCTGATGTAACGATATGCCAAGGGAGCAGTGAAATTATATCGTTATATCGAGGTATCGTTATATTGAGACTCCCGATATAACTATCACTACTGGGCAGCAACATGTGAAATACCATGTGAACTGGATGTGAAATGCAAAACATGTGAAATTTACCATGTGAAATTGATGATGTGAAATAATGAAACATGTGAAACACGTGAAATATTTCTAGCGTAGAAAAACATATTTCACATGAGTACTGGTATGGGCTAGTCCAGTACAGATTTGACAGGTATTGTGATGCAAATGAAAAGGTATTGTTATGGAAAGGAGTTCTATTGTTTTCTTGAGTTTGACGTATCCATGGCAACCAGAAGCCCTGCCCCTTTGACGTCATTAATCTTGTTTCCGTGTTGACCGAGTGAAAAGCCTGGTTTCTAACATAAACAAAGAAATCACGCAATTTTAAAGTTAACCATTAACTTTAATATCAAATGTTTCCCTAAAATTACAGGACAGAGCCGTGTGCAACTCCCTAGTGGATTGCGCTCCTTATGAATGAAACTATTTACAAAAGTGTTTACAAATGACACAACAGTTCAATCATGTCCACGTCCTCGTTTGTTATTCTTTCATAGCCATAGGGATATGTTTTGAAGGTGTAGGGATCTATCACTCGTTTTTTGTACACACGCTGGTACTTTTTCGTCTGAGAGACTGTGGTCAGTGAGTACTCTTTGGAGTTTCGGACGATGTGATAAGGCTTGTAAATATCAGTTCGTCGCGTTTTCTCGAGAGGGCGTTGAATTTCGTCTAAAAGATTTTGCTGCAACACTTGATAATTGAACTGCTTGCTACCTTCACTGTTTAAAGAGATTCCCCTCACTTTGCATTCTTCTTTTCCTTTCTTCGTGAGGTAGCCATAATTTTTCGGTCCCGTGGATGCAAATTCAATGGTGAAGTCGTCTTCTCCCACCTCGTCCTTGAAATCACCGGGAAAGTCATCAAGGGGAGGATTGTTTTCATGAGGTAAACTGGAAAAAATAACGCTGTCGGTGTCTGTGTACTGTACTCGTTCTTGTAGCATGTCCAGAGCTGCATACAAACGAAGTCGAGCCCAACATGTCGTGAAACAAGCGATGAAAATGTTGAGGTTTGGTGAGACAGGTTCGTCATTCGATTTCAGTTTATAGTGAACTTCAACGATGTCTTCAGACAATACACTCACGTAGCAAATGTCCATTGCATCACTTTCATGGAATGCACTGAACCTCATAGGATCCCCGAACTCTTTGATTTGAGTTTTGTTGGTGTGCTGGCCAAACTTCCCCCACATGGAATTTAACATCATTTTTGCAAGGCTACGTTTGCCGGGATTGTTTTCAATGTTGTTGCGGTTGAGTTCGATGCCCTCTTTCGCTTTGTAGGATCTCAGATGTTCTTGCTTTTTGACGGGATCATTGCCTACATGAGCTGGCCAGCCGCTTGCCTCCTCTTTAATCTTTAACCATGTATTCACATAGTCTTTAAATAGACCTTTCCTCGTTTCAGAAAAATGCCACACTTCGTGAATGTAAGTTATTTTGTAGCCCTTCTCAACAGCTTTGTTCAGTTCGGGGGTACACCGTGTACCTGTAATTTGTCTTTCACTGTCACTGTGACTGCAAACCCAGGACCGTTGTAGCATTGGTTTTTCCATCTCTTCTTGTACACAGGCTCTACATAGTGGGAATGTCAGTTTACCATTTTCACGCAGCGGAAGTACTGGATGAAACAGTTTTTCTGGAGGTAAGATTGTGACCTTGGCAATCCCAAAGTAATTTTGGATGTCTGTGTCTTCCGGCTGAAATATAATTTCAGGGTGGCCAACAGGATACTTAGCATTCTTATTGATGAACGGATAGAGAGATGTAAAATCATAGTATTGAATCCTCTCTCCTGAGGCGATGTCAGCCAGATGATAAAGTTTGACAGCGTTTGTTCGTCCGCCGCAGAAGGCATCACAGGGATTTAGTGGCTCCACCAAATCAAGGCTGGCTACAAAGTTCCTGACGTCCTGCCTTTCTTCTTTCATTTTTCACCAATCACACTCCCACATTTCGATGACGTTGTAATCTTTCTCACGCAAGAATCGTAGTTTTTTCTGGGTGCAGAGATACACGTCGGCAGTGCAGCGGTGCTCTAATCTAAGGTGTGTTTCGGATCTGTTGGGATAGCATTTACAACAGCCATGCCAAAAGCAACCTTGAAATTCGTAGACAGTGTTCGTAGTTGCATCGTAGCCATCCACGGTGTAGTGACTGTTGGGGATACGGTATTCCCCATCATTTCCAACATGTTGAATTCTCCCACTGATCTGACTTTGTTGCCACAGTAGATATTCCATGGGAACTTTCAACTGATTTGTTTTTAGTCGCCAACCATGGAGAGGCTCAAAAGCAATTGTGTTGGCTTCCATTCGGTTTTGTCGCAGGTCTCGATTGCATGCCGAAGCTATAGTAATATGACTGAAGGGGTCAAACTTTGTCTCTTTTTCAAAAAGCCGTTTGAAAGTAAGGCATCCCTCCTTCAGTAATTTCACGTCTGACTCGCAATATTCCAGCAATTCTTTCTGGAAATCGAACACTACATTCTCAGCTCTTTCTTTATCATGCCATTTCTCGAAGTCTTTACGGCCTTTGACAGACATTGATTCAGGCATGTAAAATTCTTTCTCGGGAATTGGTCCCATGTAGTCTTGATTTTCAGGCATGTTAAACAGGTGAGGAAAATAGCTCCTCTTTAACTCTCTCAATCCGAATGTCTTTGGAAATGCAGAAAGCGGCATTTGAAAAAATGACAGAGTCAATAAAGTTAATATTGTCAAAGGTTAATTGGAGAAGTTTAGCTCCATTTCTGATTTGATTGAGGACCCTGTGTTGGCAATGATAATCCTCCACGACGAAATAGGAGTCGTAGCCAGAAAAGTTATGGACCAAAACAGTTACATTGCACGTGTCTTCTTCAGTTAACGTATGCAGCCATTCCAGGAAATCACGAATGCAATCTTCACCTTTGAAGTGGAGTGGACAATTATCATCCTCAGTTTCCGCTATTAAAAGATTAGGGATGTGTTTGCCAGTGTTTTGCATCGCCTCAATATCGAAGAAAACGAGAATGGGAGGCTTTTCATCATCATCATCATCATCATTACCATTATCTTCGGCTTCGGTTCGTTGCTTGCGTTTTTTCTTTTTTCTCTTCAGTTAGCTCTTCCAGTGTTTTAGGTATCTGAATAAAGCATTGGTGACTTGCGGCCTCTATGTACTCGTGGCAAGAGGGACAGTCTATGTAACCGCATTCATGTTCTTGTTGCTTCTTGAGACCCACCAACAACTTTACAGCTACGACATTTGCGGCATTGACTGCAAACGCTGATGTTTTTGGAGTCAGCGGTTTTTCCCTTGTAGGATTTCGTCAGATTTTGAAAACAAACATCACCATAAAACATCTGCTTACAGGATCCGCAGGGTGTAGCTGGTGGTTGATTATGACACCTGGCCTCTGTAAAGTCCTCACATCCCGTTTGTAAGCAGGAAGAACAATGATCAGGGTTGTTTTCACAGGCGTGTTGACCTTCGTTATTGTAGGGTTTGAGACACCTTGCGCAGAAATAACTGTTACCAAAGAACCCAGGTAACATAGTGATCACATTGTAGTGTTCATTATCATACAACAGTACCAATTGTTTTTCCTGAGGCTTTCCAAAAGAAGTCACGCTATAACCTCGGGTAGCGTCCACAAGTAAGAGCTGATAATTGTTCAAGGATGGCGTCAATGCAAATCTAGTGAGTTCCTCGTAACCGCATTTTCCCATTTCTACATTAGCTTCTATATGCAGCTTGATTGCTTCATCTCTTTGGATAGAGACACCTCTTCTGAAGCTGTTCCATTTAGGGTGATCATCCACTCTAGCTTTAGCTGTCACAATGGTGCGGGCGCAGCATAGTTCGTCTTTGTTATCGATACTGATGACCGAACCTTTCAAACATTTGAAAGTTTCTGGATTAGAATGTCCAGGTTTCAATTTTCGTTTCTGACCGCTACCACGAGGAGATGTACGAACGTGTGTAAAAGATAATTGAAACAAATCATTCATTTCAAAGTTCTCGTTTGAGTTTAACACCTGTGACATTTGCTGCAGCAGACTGTCGACACGATCGCTACCATTTAACCATTCCCCCACCGGTAACCCTCGATAAGCATAGCTGTTGACTAAGCGATTGCTGGCTAAATTGAAGCAGACACGATCAGCGGCTGGTATCCTGTCTCGGAGAATCAAATTTTGGATTGTTCTATGTAATCCATCAGCAATTGCTGCTGCCAAGTTTTGTTGAGGTATAAATTGTCCCACCTGACGAATGTTGGAGGTGTAGTGACGCTCTCTAACGTCCATTTTTTTGCTGACTATCTACGTACGGGTTGAGTACAAATTCGAAGCATCCAGGTTCTGTGATAGCAAGACTTCCCCCCATTTGTTCTTGATTAGTGAGTTCACGTTCTGTAGCCTCGGCGACATTTGACAAAATCGTATCATCAAAAGAGTCGTCAAGAATCTAAGAGAAAATATAAAATAAAATAAATAACCCGGTTCATCACACATTAAGTACACAAAATGTATTTTTGTTGCAACATATTTAATTTACCTCTTGGAAATAACTGTTTTCTGGTCCATTCTCAATAGCAATAATGGCCTCCAACAATTCTTCATCGCTTATATCCTCAAAGTGGCTTGACATGGGGCAAAAATCTTATCCAGAGAAACAAAAGTTTACTCAACAGTCCACCATCTGCAAATGATTTCTATCTAGTGAGTCCCAACTTTATTGGTGTCGGTAACTAATCATATTACAGGAAATGTCAGCACATTTCCAACATCCAATCATATTGCACAAAAACGACATCATATTTTTAACCACCAATCAAGTAACATGACGTTATTGATCTATCATAATTACATTCACACACGCAGACCACCCGAAAAGTTTACTTAGTTTGTTAATTTAATTTTCCTGTAAATGAATAACAATTACACAACTCGCATGAAAACAAATGCCTTCATTAGTCTTTTAGCGTCCGTTCAATTTGCCTTAAAAGATAATAGCCTATTCAGTTAAGCTAACAGAGTCTAATCATTCAATGTTTAAGATAATAGTCCATTGTCACATTCTTGCATTAAGTCTTCAACTCATATGCAAATTTCGCTATCCCCGCGGCCAATGGGACAAATTATTTGCATCGCGCGCTAAACTTAAATTTAGGAGCAACAGTTCAATTGTAACTTTAAGGTTTATAAAATACGATCGGACGAACGCTATAGCTTTGCTTATCCTAAATCCGTCCAGTGTTACTTGTGTTATACTGGTAGAACATTTCCAAGTCCGTCAGCGAGCTATTCAAAATCAAAAGAACTTCTTTTCAAAAACCGTAACTGCCTTCAAATTACAGACCTGATATAAAGGATTACAGCGAGCTATTCAAAATCAAAAGAACTTCTTTTCCAAAACCGTAACCGCCTTCAAATTCCAGACCTGATATAAAGGATTACAGTGAGCTATTCAAAATCAAAAGAACTTCTTTTCAAAAACCGTAACCGCCATCAAATTCCAGACCTGATATAAAAGGAATACAGCGAGCTATTCAAAATCAAAAGAACTTCTTTTCAAAAACCGTAACCGCCTACAACTTCTAGGTCTGATTGAATCACGTATTCATATAAAAAACACAAAGGTTCATTATCGTTTCCATTCATTATCAGTGACTATTCAAAATCAAAAGAATTTCTATTGAAATGCTTATACCCTCCTTGAAATTCCAGGTTGTGATTAAATCATGTAGTGGTATTGAAAAGCATAAAGGCTTATCCTTTCCATTCAATTTCAGTGACCTAAGTCAAAATCAAAATAATTTCTTTTCAAAGTCCTCAGCTGTCTTCAAATTTCAGGTCTGATTAAATCATGTAGGTTAAAGTATGAAGTTATCTTTTCCATTCAGTTTCAACGACCCATTTCAAAATAACGTTACGGATTTGTATTCGCCCGACATGTACTCCAATTTCAAGTTATATTTATTACCTCTTGAGAATCGTTGTCTTGGTCCGCGTTCTCAATAGAACAGACAGCCGCCAAGAGTGGTTCATCAATCAAATTCATTGCTGGTTTTGAGGACGCTGTCAAACTGAATTTTATGACGCTGGAGTTTTGATAATCAATAATCGATTTTGTGAATAATAAGTGCGTGTCTCCACGTGCTCGAGCACAAAATTAAAAGAACTGGGGAAAGCACGTTGGACCATTGACTTTTATTAATGTGGTGGCTCCTAAAAGAGCCGTTTGGTTCTTACCTACATAAAGTCTGTAGGATTTTAAAAGGTCGCCATACCTTGCTTTCTCTGCTTCAAGAAGACGTGATAAGCTCTGGAGAACAGATACACCGTAATGACGCGGAATTTGTCGCCGTACGATTCCTTCCATGAGAAATAAACAACACAGGCTAAAACTATTCCGGAACACACAAAAAGAATCTGGAATGAACTAATAAGTATGCGATAAACCAATCACAGATCGCTAACTCATTAAGTTGACTTCACTGTACTGAATAAGTATTTACCAACCAATCAGGAAGTAGGATGAAGACAGGTCACCAAATTTGAACACAATGAGTAGAAGTACGACTTCTTTAGTACAAAATAAACCCAATCAGTACTATTGTGAACTTAAAAAGTCTGCCAACAGCAAATCAAAAGCTAACATTCAGAATGAAACGTTCGTGTTCAGCTTTGCTCACCAAAATATGGCAAAGAAGGTATTGTCAATCATCGTTTTCCTTGATAAAAGCGCGTTGATAAATTGTAGCACGAAAAGTTATCCTATATATTATGTCCTAAAATGTCGCAGATGTCAAGAAATTCAATAATACAGCATTTAAGTCGTGTCGATGGCAGCATTTTCGGCGAAAATTGTGCTGTCCGTTGATGTATTTTTAACTTAGGATAAACGCGACCTCGATCGCCTTGGGTTATCAACAACCTCCCGAGACATCCTACAATCCGGCAGAAACAAATATCTCAATTAATGGAAACCCGTTATTTCTAGCTTAGTTTAACCTCGCATTTAAGTCGGAATTTACAACTAGTAAATAAATTACGGTATCAATTCTCATTCTAATTTACCAGAGCTCTGTATTATTCACGCTTACCTTGGAAAGTCGGAAAACCCTGCCACCACTGGCGCATCGAATTTAAGGTTTTAACATCCATCCTCATGACGCGAAGCATTAGTTTTCCCTCGATTTATATGATATATTTCCCCTCACTTTCGTTGGATTATCAATAATATTGATACACTGGAGAAACACAAGTAGTCGAGCACAGGTACATGTAAGTTTTTAATCGTTCAGCCTTTGCACAACATTGAACACATGACACGCGACGAAATTCGAGACTGTTCACGCAATAGAGTACGTCACTCAACAGTACATCACTCTTCAGGAATGGATGTGAAGGTGTCATATGACTTAATTTAGTGCCCG
Organism: Orbicella franksi; assembly: GCF_964199315.1. Taxonomy (NCBI): domain Eukaryota; kingdom Metazoa; phylum Cnidaria; class Anthozoa; order Scleractinia; family Merulinidae; genus Orbicella; species Orbicella franksi. Next base: position 13,475,827 of record NC_138148.1, on the reverse strand, counting down.
AAAACTCTCACCCTAGTATGAATTGCCTAAATTTCCACTTGATGAAATACTTCTGGGACTAAAAGTGACGTTGCAAGTAATGGTTAAGTCGCTTCTATAATCGTTTTGAGGGGAAGAACCAAGAATATAGTAAACAAGTTATATTTCACAGACAACAATTCATCCCAACACTTCTCAACACACTCCTAAGATGCACTCTTTGTTTGTTACCACTGATACTTTCTGCTCGGTAATCTTGGTGTGAAAGAGCAAGTGATGGCAATGTTCTTCGAAAGGTACGTGAAACAGCTCAAAGCATCTAGTGCAGTGCAGTGCTTGTATTTTATTGCAAGAATATAATAGTTCACAATACAGGACCACAGCTATGTGCGTCTATGCTGCCGTTGTGATGCTCAGTACAGTGAGTGCAAATGATACTTTTTAAGTAAATCCAGAAGAAGACTACCAAACATCGACAGCTTGACTGAAGATCGAGAATTACACTTAACATTGAGTCAATCGCTGTCTCGTACTCAATGAGTACAAATTATACTCTTTAAGTAAAACTAGTAGCAAGGCTACCGAAGATCGAGAATTATGCTGAACATTAACTCAATTGCTATCTCGTACTCAATGAGTACAAATTATACTCTTTGAGTAAAACTAGTAGCAAGGCTACCTAAGATCGAGAATTACGCTGAACATTAACTCAATTGCTATCTCGTACTCAATGAGTACAAATTATACTCTTTAAGTAAAACTAGTAGCAAGGCTACCGAAGATCGAGAATTACACTTAACATTAACTTAATTGCTATCTTGCACTCAATGAGTACAGATTATACTCGTTAAGTAAAACTAGTAACAAGGCTACCGAAGATCGAGAATTATGCTGAACATTAACTCGATTGCTATCTCGTACTCAATGAGTACAAATTATACTCTTTACATGTAAGTAGAACCAGTAGTAAGACTACTAAACATTGACAGCTTGACCGAATATCTATAATTACAATTGAAAATTAAAAGGTTTCACGATTTCCTTTTTAATTACTTTACAAATTGCTACTTTTAAAGAAGGCTACCGAAGATCGAGAATTACGCTTAACATTAACTCAGTCGCTATCTCGTACTCAATGAGTACAAATTATACTCTTTACATGTAAGTAGAACCAGTAGTAAGACTACTAAACATTGACAGCTTGACCGAATATCTATAATTACAATTGAAAATTAAAAGGTTTCATGATTTCCTTTTTAATTACTTTACAAATTGCTACTTTTAAAGAAGGCTACCGAAGATCGAGAATTACGCTTAACATTAACTCAGTCGCTATCTCGTACTCAATGAGTACAAATTATATTCTTTAAGTAAACTAGTAGCAAGGCTACCGAAGATCGAGAATTACGCTTAACATTAACTCAATTGCTATCTCGTGCTCAGCGAGTACAAATTATACTGAGTTGGCAATGTCATACTCAATGAGTACAGCAGATTTTTTGTTTGTTGTAGGAAAGCGAACTGAGGCAATCAACATGGCAATCAAAATGTGTAATGTTAATCCAATAATTCAAACATCCGGTTGACCTATGTGTGACATACAAGATTCCTCACCAAATATCTGCTACATTGAGAAACAGCGGAACTTCAAATTGTCACAGATTGACAGGACAAGGTTCTAAAACAAATGTTTCACTTTGTGATAAAACTAGAGTAAAACAATCTTTATCTTATGGGGCTTTCTCTTTATCATTGTATTTCTCTTTAAGTTTCGTTATTGTTTCATTGCTTAACTTTTTTTCCCCTTTTTTTTCAACAAATTCTATTTTCATAAGTAGGTCTTCTAGTGGTATTTCCTGCGTTTGGTGCTTTCCTGCTCTCTTCCAGTCACTCCAAGTGCGCTTGTATCGACCAATTAGCCAGCCTAATGTAATACTGTTTTCTTTCACCTTTAAGACCCTTCCAATCAAAGGTCTCTCTCGACCCCAGGTAGAGCAGTACACCGCCCAGTTCTCATTAACTTTGGGATGGACCTTAAAGAGAAGCAAATGGCAGTGGCTTACAAATTTGCAAGATTGCAATCAGTGAATTGATCAGCACTATTCTTCCCAAGAAAATTTCCCATTCTTACCTTATCTTGTTTCTTTGATTGTTGTTCATCATCTCTCCAACTTCAGTTCTTCCACTAAACGAGGAGCACGTGGAGCTGATGATCGACTTCTTGCCTGCTCCTGTCGTTGGCAGTTTAAATCTTCTGTCCTCTTGAATCTCTTTCTCAGGTCATCCATTGCAGAACTTGCAACCACTTTTTCCTAAAAGAATCATGTATGCCTGGGTTACCTTATAACATTACTTCTGTTTTTGACAAAGCAGGAAAAACATTTTACAGTTCTTTATTTTGTACCCTTGTTACCACAATTTCCTCGATTTCCGAACTTTCTCCGTCATCCTCGCTCTCTTCATTTTCAGATGAACTTGCGGTCACCAACGTTGTTGCTTTTACCGAGGGTGTTTGGGCGCTGACCTAAAAGCAAACATGTTAAGTAAACGTGTGGTAGAAAAATTACATGACACCATGTTTTTCGAGGAGGGAATATCGGAAGGAATTTTGCATTTCAAAAGTGTTTAGGTTGATACTTTCATGGAATGCTTCTTATAAGAAATGTACGGTGGATTACTGCCAGTATCTTTCCTAACACCCACACACACTGGCAACATATCATTGGCACTGGACACTACTGATTCATCTCTTTAGGATTTGTAATATACCATTACCTCTGGATAACCTTAACGTGCCCATATTAGTTTCAAGTAGCGTACCTTGGTCTTTTCAGCTGTTAAATCTCTCTTCCTAATATCATCTAGCCAACGGGCTTTTATGTCATACACCTGGTATTTTGCTTCTTCAAGGTTTTTCCTCAGTTTATCGGTTTCCTGTTAGAAGGAAAAAAAAAGTCTATTAAATTTTAAGGCACATACATATAGCGTATTAAAGGCGTGTTTGAGTATACGTTTGTTTTTCAAGGTTTGAAAACATGGCCTCGTGGTCAGCTCTCGGGCATTTACGCCTTTGTCACGTCAGTGAGCATCCCCTGTCTTCAATCTTCAGAATATTTTGCATTCTACAGTTTTTGAAACTGCAAATTGATTTGTGGTCCATATGTTATCCCGAAAGATATGTTTCACCTTTTTGGACCGATCGACTTCTTTTTCCAGCTGGAGCTCCAGTTCTGTTTTTTCCTCCTTCACTTTGTTGAGTTGTTCCTGCAACTTTAATATTGAAAACTTTAGATGGGGTGACTATGTAATTTCCATTTCTTATCGACCCCAACTGTAGCAAAGGTAACGTATTTCCCTTCAAGTCGTTTGCGGTATTCAGTACATCGCATTTTCGTCTACCTATATTTCAACAAGGCTTAAATTTTGACACTAACTAATTTTCAAGGATAAAGTGAACGTACCGAGGCAACCTGTTTATTCAGGTCTTCAACCTGCTTCTCCAGGTTATCTGTAGCTTCCTTGTCACTGACTTCATTTGGCTGCAAGGAAACGTGACACGGGCCGAGTTCTTTGAAGACGTTAAAGAACGCTAGTCAGATTTCTATCACATGACCATGCGAATGCAAACATAACTTTCCTTCAGAGATCCAAAAGGAAAACTGAAGATTCAATAGACCATACTGTAAAATATTTATCTGGTTTTTAGTTCAGTGTTATATTAGTGTAAGCCAGTGCGTTCCTCCTATTATGGATAAACGTTATATACTTGCCTTTGAAATTTTGACGTTAGGTTTTCTCAAATTGGAAATTCCCTCATCTGTTTTCCTTTTCTCACGCAACTCATGTTGCATTTTCCTCATCGCTGACAACAACTTTGTCCCTTTCGCCACTTCAGAAAGGTCCCTGTACCTCTCTTCTTTAGTCTTCTTTTCCAGAAATGTAAAAGAACTTGCCGTTATCGTGGTGTGCTTATTGGCCAGGAGCAATTGACCTTGCCTGTACTTCTTAACAATTTCTTTGACTTGTTCAAAGCATCTGTGGCTCAGGGAAGCCACCAATGTATAGCACTGGAGATTCTATTGAAAAGTGAATCACCGTTTAATCTAACAACCTATACTATTCTTTTCTCGTACGAGTGTTTCAGAATAATATCGAGGACAAGTTCAGAATATGCTTAGAATATGCACTCTCCGCTCTTCAGTGAAAAATAATTTGTTTAAGAATGTTCCCAGAAATTTAATAAATCACCTGTTTTGAAAATTACTTCATTATGCCATTGAAAAGAATGTTTTTAACAAAATAACGTGTACAGCTCGGGACATTCATGTGCGTACATGTATGACTGTTGCATGCACTAGGCAAAGACGATTGTACTATACTCTGTAATCTAAAGAATGTATAAAGAATATTTTAGTCTTACATGAAGACATCAGATTTAAAGTTGTTCAAATACACGCGTGCTACCTTTCTATTAACGTAATTTGAACTGACTCGTATGTGCGCCATAGAAGCAGTCGTGCTGCTACCATAGATCTTTTTCATTTCTCTTATCCATTCGCGCGCAAGGGCTTTTTCTTCTGGAGGATCATCTCTTCCCATTAATCTACCACGAGCACATCCGAACAGGTTTTGCCGCATATCCCGAACCATCTTCATGAAGTTTAGTTCTTCTCTCAACATTGAAGAAGCACTTGCTTCGGAACGTTGCAAGGATTCTGGGTATGGAACGATGGGTTGGAACGTGGTAGGCTCTGAAATTGTCAAATCTGCACCCTGAAGGTCTCTCAAAAAGCTGTACCGTGGAACAGGAGAGACAATGTGCTGTGGAAAAGAGGGGATCAAGGTAGCCTCTGTTAGGGGTACATCTCCTGCTAGATGTAGATGTAGTGAATCCACTGAAGGTGAAGGTGAACGTGAGGTCTCGGGCATTTCGGATACACGTTCCTGGTTGGACATTTTGCTGGGATTATGAGAACGAACTTCGTTGACAAAAGTGAACGAACAATTGACTCCACTTAGCATCACTTGAAACTACTTTCGGTGTGCTCGTGCACTAATACCGTATTTACCCGTGTATAATGCGCACCCGTATATAATGCGCACCCTGATTTTCCGGACAATTTTTGAAAAAACAAAAAAATCGTTGTTCAACGAAAGACAAACATTACAATGAGTATATTCCATTGCAACAGTTTAATAACATGAACTTTTAAGCTTACAATACTCAGGTAATTTGTGTTGACCTGCCGGTAAACTTTCCTGAATCACAAAGCAGTTTTTTACAACAGTTTCGAAGTGAGCGATAATTTTAAGATTGTTAACAGTACCTCAAAATCCGTAAAAATCCTCTGACTCTGAGTCAGATGCGAAGAGCTCGTCTACAACCTCATCTTCTAAAATAGATTCATCATCTGAAGAACTGTCGAAAACACAATCATCCTCGGAACCATCCAGAGCATTTGTGATTCCACACTTTAAAAAAGATCTCGCGACCATTTCTCGTGGAATATCACGCCATGCTTCGCCGATCCACTGGCACATGAGTTCTTCGGATGGTTTCTTTTGTCTTCCAGTTGCTGTCAGTTCATGGATTCCCTCAGCCATCCATGCCATCCACCTTTGCCTGACTCTGTCCCTAAAAGGTTTGTTTAAACAGACATCTAGAGGCTGCAGTACTGAGGTGAGCCCGCCAGGAATTATGGCCAAATCCGTGTTCTCCAATTTCAGCAAATGTTTCACTTGCTCCGTCTTGTGTGCTTCAAAGGAATCCAACACAAGTAGACTTCTTCGCCGACTTAGACCTCCAATTCGACAACGCCAATCTTTTTCAATCCAAATTTTCATGATTTCGCTGTCCATCCAGCCCTTTTCTTGGACAGCAACTACGACGCCATGTTTGTTTTGGATCTTTGGCATGGTCTTGCACTTGAAAATGACCAGCGGTTTCAGTTTGGAGCCATCTCCTGTGCATGCCAAAACGACAGTCAGGCGGTTCTTTTCATTTCCTGTGGTTCGAATCTTCACTGTTTTATCGCCGATTGTGCTGACAGTTCGATTTGATGGCATGTCAAATTGAATTGGACTCTCATCCATGTTTGCCACAAGATGAAGAGGATAGTTGTGGGCTCTTCGCTGCCTGATAACAAACTGGTGAAACTGCACGATTTTCTCTTCGTAGTCGCGTGGAAGACGTTGGGTGAGCGTGGTTTTCTGTCGCAATGACAAACCATTCCTCTTCATGAATCTTTGGCACCAGTGGTTGGTAGCCTTAAACTCGCCAGCAGCGATGTCATACTGCGGATGTTTAGAAAGTTCCATCGCTTTTAGCCTGATCATGGCCGGTAAAATCGCCAGTCCGTTGTTTTGCTTTTCTGTGATCCAAGCCATCAGATCTTGCTCAAGGCGAGGCCAAGCCGCTTTCCTTCCACGATTCGCACGTTGAAGTCGCGGCATTTTCTCTAGGTTTTCCTTGCTTCTTCGCCAAAGGCGGATATTGCTCTCGGCAATTCCAAACTGTCGCTGGGCTGAACGATTTCCATGCTGTTCTGCAAATTGTATAACTTTCAACTTCTCCGCTGTGGTGTAACTTTGTCGCTTCGTGTTTTCTGCTGCCATGATTGCCCGTAAGTTTACAATTATTCCAATAAAGATGCTTCAAAACAATTTGTTTTAATCTATCATATTTAAACAGCTGTTATTGGTTAGTTATGTTTTTATTATAACAAAAGTCTTAATCACAGCCTATTAAAACCAAGTTTATTGTTCTTTCGTGTATTCATGCAAATGAGTGTAGCGGTGTAATCAACAAACAAAAGATTCCGCATATAATGCGCAGTGCAAATTTCGAACTATAAATTTTGGAAAAAAAGTGTGCATTATACACGGGTAAATACGGTATTTATACCACTTGAAACGGAAAGTAAAACGTGTTTTCGTATAGGCCTTAGTTATTGGGCGTTGGGCAGTTAATAGATAGGCCAACGCGTAGGGATACGTATATGGATGCATAAGAGGGTTGAGCACCGTGATTTTTGCATGCATTCACGTAGGTCAGTGAATAAGATCTCAGTGCTTTGTAGAGACAACAAATGTAGTATGCCTTCCAGCATCGCGATCTTTCTGTCCACTGTAGTCACATGTCGTGGTAGAAAGGCCTTGCCCCAGTCCAAACTATTAGGTATAGGTCAAGGTGGGAAACAGGAAGATTGGCCTACGTATAAGCAACAAGACGCGTATTTGGGTTCAGCTGAAATCGTGATCCGTGATCCATGACTCAATGATCCATGACATGTCACGGTGCTAATGACTGAGAGTTTAGAAAGAGTCGGATTTCCCTATAAAAAACCATTGAAAAATAGCTATTTTTACTATAGTATTTGTTAAACAATAAAATATCCAGATTAAATCAGGGGAATAGAACTGTGGTCCGGCTGAAATGGATTTCAAAATGAGATATAGTCCCAGAGTTATTTAAATTGCACGTGCTTGTTGGCCTCCTTTTGGAACATTCTATGGGTAACACACCCATGTGAGATCTAATTGATGCTGACAGAAGTATGATAACTTAAAGTCGCATGTCACGAAGTTACTAGATCCTTTCTTGGTTGGTCTGCGCTTGCAGTCAACGCTGAAAAATTTGACTAAAGAGTGGCCAGTATACTTGTACATCACTTTCCATTTGGGAAAGTTTCGGAAGTGATGTAATGGTGCGTGTATCCTGACATCTAAGTTGACGTGAGGAATATACCTTGGCGTGAGATAACCAACACTCGAGCAAATAATCAGTTTACTAAATTCAAATCTGTAGCTTGTTTTGAGCCTTGCTCAGGGAGGTGGATAAATTGTGTTCCTGTAGGATTCGAGGAAAAGTTTAGGAAACGTTGATGAAATAAAGTTTTATGAACATATGACCTGATGGATTTCGTAGCCAATTATTAGATGTACCCATTTAATTCCCGTTAATTAAATGATCACTGTCAAGAACAAAATCGACTGTGGCAGAAAACTAAAACGTGGAAGGCGGTATTGTCACCATAAAGACTTCTTGCATTTTTTGAATTAGTCCTGAACTGAAAATTCTCGGACTTTACATCGCATATATCGTGATCTGCAACTTCTTGAGTGTTGCGTTAACTTATTAAGTAGCTGAAGAGTTGAGTTTTCACTGGTTGTTATCAGGTTTCAACTCATAAAGTTTCTTTTTTACTCAATCAGTAATTTTTGTAGATCCTTAGTGGCCAAACTGAAACCGCCATGGTTTCAAGATGATTTGGCGCTTCTTTCAAAAACGGAAATCTAGATTTGGCGCTTATTTGCAATGTGTAACATTGGGTTGGTTTTTGATATTGAAATGTGGAAATTTCGCACAATTCTTCTCCTCTGTTTGCTGCCCCTTCCTCTGGAGTCGGTTCATTGCCCCTGCAGCCTACTGAGAGCTTTCTTTCCTCACCGGGACGCAAATGTTGGCTCATTCCTCGGTAAGTACAGCTTGACGTGTACTGTTGCGATCGCTTGGTGATTTTAGCCAGTAATTGTGTCGTAAAATTGAAGTTTTTGTTCTCCTTGTGACAGATTGCAAATCAATTCGAGAAACAATTAACAGTAGCAGTGGTTCGATGACAGCAGAGAAAACGACACCAAGTTTCTTCAAAAGTCTGGCAGATGGTAGTGAATTCTTGTTGTCCTTTTTCATCGTAACGACATCTCTGTTGTTGTTGTTTACTGGCATTATTAATGGATCGTACACATTGTGTTCCTGCTCTGTATGTTTGAAGAACAATTGTATTACCAGTCACCAGCACTCCGTGACAACATTAAATTCATCCCTTCCAATCGCAAAGAAAAGGAACTCTCAACGGTGCTCAATGGTGCGGCACTTGCCTTTAATATGTACGATAAAACTCGACTTTTATTGACTTGTGCTTCAGTTGTTGCCGCGGGTCACCTGCTGGGAATAAATGGTATTTTGTTGGACGCGATGGTACACCTTGCAGCACTTGCAGAAATAAAACATGTCTTACTTTACGCGGGTGCTCTTAGCACAGGAATTGCAATTTCAGTTGAGAAAGAAGCCTTGAAGGATGTCATTAAATTATTCTCATCAATGACAGTAGAAATGGTATTAATTGACAATGCAATTTCTACTTGCAATTCTTTAAAATCAGATTATGCCCTCCTTACTGTTGCACTTACAAACTGCATTACCTTAACAGCATGCTTTATTGCATTCGGTATACATAAACTTTGTCGTTCCAAGACCTCGAACCAGGACATTACACTGCCAACATCCACCAATGCAACCTTGTTTTTACACAGAAGTTTAGGAGATATCTGCACCGTTTTTGCAGACTTGAGTTTAACTTGGAGGGAGGTTATTGATATGGTGAATTTCAACCATTCCTTTACGATTACATCATCGACAAGAATTACCTGGTGTGGAAAGAACTTGATGTCCGACTTACCTCTTTTGGAGTATGGAATTCACGATCTAAGCACGCTTTTCATTAAGGACATGGGCCTGAAGGGTGGAACTCCTGACTGGGACGATGAAGATAGTGATGCAGACCGTAGGGTAGGTTTACGCCCTTTGAGACAATGACACAAGTTTGCATTACATAGTTTTAGTAGGAGTAGGGGAAGGTGGACTTAATTTCAAGTGTAGCTTTTCTTTTTTTTAAAGGAATATCTTTCAGAGGAGTCGATGTGGGATACAAGCACAGAGGATGTTTTGTCGGAAAGTGATAGCGAGGAATCTTTTGCATCGCTACCACAGCAGGTAACTAGTGAAGAGTATCGAGCCAATCAATTTGTCATAAATGGTGAAACTACCGTCTAACCTAACAGAACTTACTAAATAATCCCCTGTTTCTTTGGTGTGCAAAGCCGAAGGAAAATTTTCGACACCCGTGAGTTGTTCATAGTTGTTCTCACTGACATTTCAATTTCAATTTCAGGACTCTTCGACACCAACCACTTGTGGTAAAGGTGGGCATTCCAAGAGGAGAGAGAAGATGCTGAGTGAAGACCAAATGCGCGCCGACCAAAAGGAATGGTGTTGTCGATTAAAGTGTTCCGAAAAAATAAGCTTTGGAGATTTTAAGCAGGCCAGAACGTTGTTTTGGGGCGATTGCTCGGAAAAGCAGCAGCAACAGTTCATTTTTTCCTTTTTCCAGGTTGCAGGCGGGACAACAGTGGCACATGCTAATGACTTGAAATTTCTTATAGCTGGAAAGCAGGTGTGCAGGAAAGCATGGCTCAGGGCCCATCACATCTCCAATGGAAGGTTAGTTGTAAATAGTGATTTGAAAGCACGAGAAAGGTCCGAGGAAAAAGGCAAACTTTGTAAGCAGGAACCAAGTAGCAAAAACTCCACTCAAACTTTCCTCTTTTTAGTGAAATAGAATTTCATGGAAGTTATAATCAGCAATGAGAGGCACGAACCGCCAATAACTCTGCTGTTGAGAGAAGTGCAACTCCGAAATCCGTTCGCAGTATGCGTAAGAGAAATATACGAAAGTAGACTCACGCAAGAGACGTTGTTTTTGGGGAAACAGCAACAAGGGCAATGTGTCAGCACCCCCATACAGTGATACTTTAAAAATTTGCCCTTGACTAAAATCACATTTTTTCGATCTGAAGGTTCTACAGTCTTTGGGATGACTTCAAAAGGGTGTGTAGAACTCCGTCATCGATGAATAAAACTTCTTCGAAAGGCCTTTCTACAAAAGCAATTAAGGCGAGGGCATGGTTTCAGGAATTTGTGAGGACATCTGGAGATAGCATGCCACACGAGGATAAAGTCTGTCTCCCTGCTTGCCTTACCAAAAGGGACATCTACAAGATGTACCTTCAGGATATGGAACGTATGAGGAACCCTTCCACAGTGTCCGGGGAGACCTTTCGTAAAGTCTGGGAGAATTACTTCTCTCATGTAACTATTCCAAAGGTATGGTTGACCGACAGTGGCAATTTATGTTTGTTTTGCTTCGCCGAAAATGTTTTCGTTTTTATACTAATGTTTTCATACTAACGATAGCTTGTGGAAGAAAACAATGTAAGTTGATTCTTGTGTACCATTTTGACATTATTGCCATTTCTTTTCCAAAATAAAAGACAAGGATTTTGCTCAAAGGTTTATTTATGTTATGATGCGCTTCTCGTATCCTAAATTAAAACCTAATTTTTGAATTTCTTTTCTTCTTCCTCCTCTTCTTCTTCAGGAGAGCCGATTCACAAAATGTGGAGTATGTGTCTTACTGAAAGATTATTTGAAAGTCACCAGAAATAAGGAAAAGAGGGAAGAACTGATGATAATGAAGCAGTATCGTAACAAGCAGCAGATGTAAGTTTTTTTCCGCATTTATAAAGCCTTGAAAAGGAGCTCGTAAGTGGGCAGCTTCTAACTACTTTTGAAATACGTTAGGCAAGAGAGAGAACAGTACTACCGCCACCAGATGCTCGCCGAGGAAAGACCAAGGAAATACCTTAGCCTGATAATAGACGGGATGGATCAAGCGAAAACAAATATTCCTCACTTTCCAGAAGCTTCAAAGGTAGGCTAAGAATTCCCCTTTCGCATCTGAAGATCACTAATTTATTGCCCACCAATCGATTCTCCGTTGGATGTCGCTTTGCCAACAACTCAGTTTTATTTTTCATAAGGCTGCGGAATCCAGCTTTCTAAGGACGCATGTTACTGGTGTGTTGTCGCATGGAGATGGGAAAGCGTTCGCATTCATTGACAAACTGGAGTGGCCTCATGACTCAAATTTGACAATCAACATCCTCGTTAACATTCTCCTTAAAACAGCAAAGGTTTGTAAAAATAAAGTTTTGTCTGATTATAGCTCGAACTTAAATGTCTTACATTTACTGATTTCAAATAATCATATTTACTTATTAAGTAACTTTGTTTTCTCTATGTAGAGATTAAATGGTGGATAGGCAGTTTGATGTAAAATCTTGCCACGAGATTCGTAGCCATTTGTTTCAGACGGGTTTCGTGTAGGTTGTGCAATATATTGTGGTGTTATAATTATTATACTTCTATTCTTTAACTTCTTTTCTGAAATGGGTATGCGGCGCAAAGAGTATGCGATTCAGCTGAACAGTACATATAGATAGGAGAGGCAGCAGCTCCAGGAGGAGTAGTAATAGTACTATTATAACCCTTTTTTTCAGAAGGGAAGATTACCCCCCGTACTATACTTGCAGATGGACAATTGTTACCAAGAATGTAAGAACCGATACATCATGGCATTTTGTGCTTTTCTCGTGCAGAAAAAAATATTTAAGAAGGTGGGTAGAGTAATACTTTTACATAAACTTCTGGAAATACATATACTGTGTTACAATGTTGTTCAAATTGAACTGAAGAAATGTGTGTTTGCTAAATATTTTAAAATTGACGAGAGTTCGCAGCATTAAGATACAAGTACCAATGTGTTCGCACAAAATAAGTAAAAAAATCAATCAATCAATCAATACAAAAACAAGCACATTCTTCATATGTCCTAAGGGACCAATACAGTTCCTGCAGAAGGCCACTTCCAGTAAAACACGGTATTTTCATAACAAGAAAGGTTATTTTCACACATGTAATATTTTTTTCACAGGTCCGACTCTCATTTCTAATGGTGGGGCATACTCATGAGGATGTTGACCAGGTTTGATTGATTTATTGGAAAAGCTTTTTTTAGCTATAATGAATGACAAGTTGATATGCTGATTCACAGAGGTGAACTTTGGAGCCCTTTGTTGGAGCCCAAACATGGTGCTAACATTTCAAAATCTGCTAGGGCGGCTAACTTACTTTCCCCTTTTTGCAAGTCATTTGATGTTCGAATTCCAAACAAAACATTTGAAAACCAATCCTTTCTTTTCTTTTCTAGTTTTTTAGTAGGATTGCTCAAAAACTTCGAAAGACAGCTGTGAGCACAATTCCAGAGCTTTGTGATGCCATATCCCAGAGTTTTACACCTAGACCAGATGTTTATGAGGTGACACAGATGTATGATTATAAATCCTGGTTGGAGCCTTTCGCGTCGCAGTTGTCAAATCACATCTACCCACACGCTTTCAAATTTGAGGAGAAGGAAGGGGCTGTTCAGATGTTTTACAAGAGCTGGGCCAGCGACGAACTGTGGTTGCCAAATGAAGATAGTGGTCTGAATTATCTAGAAATAGCGATGTCCATAGATATAACACTCGCTCCGAAGATCATCTTAGACTTCCAACAGTAAAACGGAACTGGGTAAACAGAGAACTTGTTATCATGCCTTTAAAGACTGGAATGCCTTGGACAGTGACTTGAAGAACTCTGACACCATATGTCAGTTTAAAAGTAATTTTTTTAAATCTATCAGTCTATAATTTACTTTTGTATTTTTAATATATTTTTTTAATTTGTGTATTTATTTTTTAATAATTTAATGTTATTTTGGATCGGGACCTTTCTGTAGATCACCTACGGGTGAGAAAGCTTCCCGTTAAAATATCATTAAATAAGTTGTTCTTTCTAGTGTTCCCACTGGTAGACCAATTCTCCTCCGACCAGACCACAAGAAATCTTTGGAAATACTAGAGCTAGCAAACAAAGTTGAGAAGTGCCGCGTGAGACTCGATATCTGTCAGCGTGGATGGTGGAGGGAGTACCTTTCATCAGAACAGGAGATAAGGAAGCTGTGGTCTTCTGCCAGTGAAGAACAACTGTTAGAGATGGGCAAAGAAGGCTGGTTTATTTCCCTTCTCTCGCCCTTCAGCCAAAAAGGTCTGAGAGAAAATTCCTTGCCAGGAGAAAACGAGACGGATATGGATGGGAAACTTGCAATGCTTGTAGAAAAAGTTAACAAGTTTCCAGAGGTAGTACTATAAGGTTTAATAGCTCGTGTTAACTGCATGTACCTAATACGTTCTAATATATATTTTGCTGTTAAGTATTTATACGAGATTTTTCAAATATTACAGTTGCAAAAAGCCTACGTAAACCTGACACTTTTCAGGTAGTAGTACACCTTACATTACTTCTATTGTAAACAAATGTTATGCACGTATAAACTAAGTAGGAATGAAAAAGTCAACGTTTTGCCTGCATTAACTATACTTCTTTTATCTGATTTTAGGTAGTCGTAGGATGGCCAAAGAAGACTCAGGTATGACAGGTATTCTTCACCTTACACAATAACCAGTGCCCCTTGTGCTGCTCTAATTCTAGTAACATTCATTGAATTGGCTTTGTTGCATTGGGTGTTGTCTATCCAAACCAAGAACAAGCTACCTTGGGAAGTGCAGCTTTAGCTACAGTGCATGGTGCTTCTCTACGAAACAATCCTGTTGAGCAAGTTCATTAGGCCAAATAGACCTCTTTAGCTTGGGAGGTTTGTTTTCCCATTGCAGACCACGTGATGATACTTTAGAGAATTCTTGCTTTCAAATTTTTAAATAGTCGCATGTGTATGAATGATTAATTTTAAGATGGATAAAAGAAACATTCTCTAGAGAATATCACGTGATCTACAATGGGAAAACAAACTGCCTAAGCTAAAGAGGGCTATTAAGAGAGGCATTTATTATTTTCAAGTATTTTTGGCTCCAGAAAATCAACACCGCAAAAATTTCAACAAGTTTAAGAGAATTGCTGAATTGCACATGAAGAATACCGAAAACGGATATTTTTAAGCCGTGTTTCTAAATAAATTTTTCATCTATTCATCGCGGTTGAACGCACTGAGTACATGATTATGTGACGCAGGGAACTGCTTGGAACATAAGAAGTATTAGAAAAGCACTAAGTTATAGCCAAGTGCGGCACCAGTTTCTCGGGCCGAATAAGTCTTATTCAGTTTGTGTTATACTCTGCATTTCAGGTAGCAAAGAAAAAGAACGAGATAAAAACAGGGAATAGAAAAAGAAAAGGCGACCAAGAGGAATCAGAACAAAGCAGAAATATAACGGCAAAGAGAAATAAAACAGCTTAGGAAAGAAGTTGAGGTTGCAACCGTTTGTTCTCTGTAAACGTACCGTATTGCTTTTTACTCACACAGTATAATGTATAGTCACTGAGTTTCACATCGCCAAAGATTCAACTGCAAGTAAAATTCTTGGTCTTTGCTTATTATTGTTCTTGACACAAAAGAGCGGTATAATTTGTACTCATTGAGTACAATGTCACCACAGATTTATCTTAAAGGATAATGTTCGGCCGTCTTCATCATAGAAGCACTAGGCATGATGCTAAGACAGAATAAACCCGTATCGGTGACATTTCCAGGGCCGCTTATTCAGTTGCTTAGCTTTATCGAGATTTAATTCTCCTCTAGGTCTTTTTATTGCCAAGCAATATATTGCAAACAAAGTGTTGCTTATGTTTTAATTTGTACTCAATGAGTATATGCCACAGATTTCTTGTGTAGTATAATTCTCGGTCTCAATTTTGCCCACCTAGATCTGATTGCGAATAAAGGCAGTGTCACTGTAGAAGTTGCGAATAGAACTGTACCGATCTTTTTTGACTTTAAAAGTAGTAATTTGTAAAGTAATTAAAATGGAAATCGTGAAACCTTTTAATTTTCAATTGTAATTATAGATATTCAGTCAAGCTGTCAATGTTTAGTAGTCTTACTACTGGTTCTACTTACATGTAAAGAGTATAATTTGTACTCATTGAGTACGAGATAGCGATTGAGTTAATGTTAAGCGTAATTCTCGATATTCGGTAGCCTTGCTACTAGTTTTACTTAAAGAGTATACTTTGTACTCATTGAGTACGAGATAGCGATTGAGTTAATGTTAAACGTAATTCTCGATCTTCAGTAGCCTTGCTACTAGTTTTACTTAAAGAGTATACTTTGTACTCATTGAGTACGAGATGGTGATTGAGTTAATGTTAAGCGTAATTCTTGATATTCGGTAGCCTTGCTACTAGTTTTACTTAAAGAGTATACTTTGTACTCATTGAGTACGAGATAGCAATTGACTTAATGTTAAGCGTAATTCTGGATATTCGGTAGCCTTGCTACTAGTTTTACTTAAAGAGTATACTTTGTACTCATTGAGTACGAGATAGCAATTGAGTTAATGTTACGCGTAATTCGTGATTTTCGGTAGCCTTGCGACTAGTTTTACTTAAAGAGTATAATTTGTACTCATTGAGTACGAGATAGCGATTGAGTTAATGTTAAATGTAATTCTCGATCTTCAGTCAAGCTGTCGATGTTTGGTAGTCTTCTTCTGGATTTACTTAAAAAGTATCATTTGCACTCACTGAGTACTGAGCATCACAACGGCGGCATAGATGCACATAGCTGTGGTCCTGTATTGTGAACTGTTATATTCTCGCCATAAAATATAAGCACTGCACTGCACTAGATGCTTTTAGCTCTTTCACGGACCTTTCGAAGAACATTGCCATCACTTGCTCTTTCACACCAAGATTATCAAGTAGAAAGTATCAGTGGTAAACAAAGAAATAGAGTGCGTCTTAGGAGTGTGTCGAGAAGTGCTGGGATGAATTGTTGTCTGTGAAATATGATAACTTGTTTACTATATTCTTGGTTCTTCCCCTCAAAACAATTATAGAAGCGACTTAACCATTACTTGCAACGTCACTTTTAGTCCCAGAAGTATTTCATTAAGTGGAAATTTAGGCAATTGATATTAAGGTGAGAGTTTTCGGGCACTAAATTAAGTCATATGACACCTTCACATCCATTCCTGAAGAGTGACGTACTGTTGAGTGACATACTCTATTGCGTGAACAGTCTCGAATTTCGTCGCGTGTGGCGTGTTCAATGTTGTGCAAAGGCTGAACGATTAAAAACTTACATGTACCTCAGTGCTCGAGTACCTGTGTTTCTCCAGTGTATCAATATTATTGATAATCCAACGAAAATGAGGGGAAATATATCATATACATCGAGGGAAAACTAATGCTTCGAGTCATGAGGATGGATGTTAAAACCTTGAATTCGATGCACCAGTGGTGGCAGGGTTTTCCGACTTTCCAAGGTAAGCATGAATAATACAGAGCTCTGGTAAATTAGAATGAGAATTGATACTGTAATTTATTTACTAGTTGTAAATTCCGACTTAAATGCAAGGTTAAACTAAGCTAGAAATAATGGGTTTCCATTAATTGAGATATTTGCTTCTGCCTGATTGTAGGTTGTCTCGGGAGGTTGTTGATAACCCAAGGCGATCGAGGCCGCGTTTATCCTAAGTCAGTGAAAATACATCAACAGACAGCACAATTTTCGCCGAAAATGCTGCCATCGACACGACTTAAATGCTGTATTATTGAATTTCTTGACATCTGCGACATTTTAGGATATAATATATAGGACAACTTTTCGCGCTACAATTTATCAACGCGCTTTTATCAAGGAAAACGATGATTGACAACTAATACCTTCTTTGCCATATTTTGGTGAGCAAAGCTGAACACGAATGTTTCATTCTGAATGTTAGCTTTTGATTTGCTGTTGGCAGACTTTTTAAGTTCACAATAGTACTGATTGGGTTTATTTTGTACTAAAGAAGTCGTACTTCTACTCATTGAGTTCAAATTTGGTGACCTGTCTTCATCCTACTTCCTGATTGGTTGGTAAATACTTATTCAGTACAGTGAAGTCAACTTAATGAGTTAGCGATCTGTGATTGGTTTATCGCATACTTATTAGTTCATTCCAGATTCTTTTTGTGTGTTCCGGAATAGTTTTAGCCTGTGTTAAACGCAAATCTCGTCCGTGGGATAACCCCACGGACAGACTCCGATGACTTTCTTCATTTTGAAGACGTACATGTAATAGTGGCCATGTCCCATCTTGTAACCTTCGATGATTTCATAATCGTCACTATCGACAAAAGTTTTCCTTACCAGAAAGGCCACAGTTGACGTTAAATTAAACGTCCGCAGGAATTTGGATGCATTGAGTTCCTTATCCAAATCCACGTGCCTTTCATTGATGTGCTCAGCATGATCGTGAGATAGGATAACATAATCGTTTTCAAAACTGACTGCCATTTTTCCACGAGTGAGAATGAGAATATTTTTTCTCTACTATGCCTGATCTTTTATGAGCACACCCAAGTTGAGTGACATGTACCATCTATGTTTAGCAAGCCAATCAGAATAGTGCAACGCTCTGCCAAACCAATCAGATTAGTGCATTATGGCGGCATGAACGGTGGGGTAGTCTTTGAAATACCGTGCCTTTGAAAGACCCGTCCTTTTGAAAAAAATCCGTCACTTTGAAATAAGCGTCGCGCTAGCTAAAATTACTTCATGCAAATCGAGTGAAATCGAGTCCAGAGTATTTTACAGTTTTCATTGCAAAAACATGGCGCAACATCAATCCCGAAGGCTACATGGTTTGGATGCAGAAATAGTGCCGGAAACTGCCCGCGACAAACACTGTGTATTCTGTTTGACCGATGAGAAGCATGGTTTCAGTATTATCGGAGGAAATGTCCTACGCTTCCCATGCTGCAAGAAGTTCGCCCACCGCAGTTGTCAAAGAGAATGGGAAAGAAACTTGCCTCTGTGTCCCCACTGCCGAAGAAAACTAGGTGACGAACTCCCACCTGTGGAACTTACTGAACCTCGGAACAGAGAGGTTTCACCACGACAGCGAGCAATAAACGCTCTTCAAGAAGCGATACAAGATAGGGAAGGACTCAAACAATGAATTAACGTGGTAAGTTTGACTTTTTATATATACATGTCAGTTTTAAGGTTGACTTGACTACCACGTGCATCCAGTGAGTGAGTGATAAACCGATGCTACTTTTGTGCGCGTGGCACAAAGTCAAAAGGATTCCACATACACATTGTTGCTACATGCTTATGAATGCCAAACATTAATCGTACTATTTTTTTCTCTTCAGTTCGAATTTGCCTACCCGCTTCCTGCAGAACATGTTCGATTTCTGATGGAGAGAATCTTATATTGCCTGATCCATTCGCTCAAATTAATGTTATGATAACATTAGCAATTTGTGACGCTGATACAGAACGTAATCGAGTCTATTTTCGCATATTTCTGGACTATGTTTTACCCGAGGAAATTCAAAATTATTGCAGTATTTTTATAGTGTATCACCAGCGTGACATTTATGATTACAGGTTAGAAAGCATTATATTAATGTAGTTTTTTCTTGCTTTGTTTCAGTTTCATTTTCCCTACCACATCAGTACGGATAACATTGTAACAGTTTTTAATGTTTTAGAAAGTGTCATCCAAAACATTGATAGGAATGTTTATCATGTAATTTTTTATGTTGCGACTTGCCATGTAAATAACCTTTGGCATAACATTCGTTTTCGAGAGTTTGTTTACTATTTATTTCCATGGGAAGTGAATCAAATCATAGAATTGTATTCTGTTTCAACCGACATGCATTTAAATAACGAGTAGGTAATTCATTCAATGGATGTTTCTTAAGTTGGGCACATCGATTCTAACATAATTCGGGCGCGTTGCTACTAGAGCTCACACATTGTAACTAGGATTTTGATAATAAACTTTGCTTTAAAATGAACACAGAGTCTGATATTTACTTTGTCAACTTTTATTGAATAATAATAACACGAGCGTCCAGTGAGTGATGTTTATCAAAAGGTATTGTTATGGGAAAGAGTTCTAATGTTTTCTTGAGTTGGACGTATCCATGGTAATAGAAGCCCTGCTCCCTTTGACGGGTGAGGAATGACGTCATTAATCTCGTTTCAGTGTTGACCGAGTAAAAAAAAAGTCTGGTGTAATGATGTCATTAATCTCATTTCCGTGTCGACCGAGTAAAAAGCCTGGTGTAATGATGTCATTAATCTCGTTTCCGTGTTGACGGAGTAAAAAAAAAAGCCTGGTCTGATGACATCATTAATCTCGTTTCCGTATTGACCGAGTAAAAAACAAGCCTGGTTTCTAACATAAACAAATAAATCACGCAACTTTAAAGTTAACCAACTTTAATATCAATTTTTTCCCTGAAATTACAGGACATGGAAACTGATTATTTACATGACATAAGTTTGAAACCATAACCAAAACGCGTGACACTCGGTCATGGAACAATGGTGAATATTATCATTTAAGTGAAAACTGCAATTTGCTAACGGTTTTACAATCGTTTGTTTTAACTGTTCGTATTTGGGACAACCCCAAGTTTCTAAATCGAGACAAGGAATGTTCTGTTCGTTTAACAAGTCTTTTTCAACATGACCTCCTGTGTAGGCTACCACAGTTCTTTTCCCCGTCTTGATTGGTGGTACAAGCGCAGTAAGACAATATCTGCTTGATCTTGCTCATAAGCTCTCTTGGTAACGGGGTTGATAAGTGAGTCCGTGTATTTTATGCTTTGCAAAGCTCACTGTCTTTTTATCCTTGTGATATGTCTTTGAGTGTTGCTGGCTGGAAGAAAGCATGGCGTCCAAAGTGTTCATTCCAAGAGTAATAACCCATTTCACACACTTGAAATTTCTTTTGCACAAAGAATCCCTCTAAGTCTATGATGAGACATAAGCTGTCCTTAACAGAAGCCATGTTCTTCGAGACTGAAAATTTAATGTCGCTAGAGTTAAGTTTATGGTATTTTTTAGAACCAATCAACGTTCTTGACATGAATTATCTTGATTGATCTAGTTTACACGGGAGACTAATGATCGTGCGGTCTTCTGTTTCCAGCAAAACAATCGCAGCTCCAACGACCTTTTTTACTTTGTTCCCTGACCTTGGCCATGACGCGTAACATATACAAGTCTTCAGGAAATTCTATTTCTTTTTTCGGATTGAAAAGACACCCTTTCAATTCCCGCGGAAATTCAATGATGTCGGGATGGTCTGCTAGGCAGAAGATGTTGACCTTTTGACATTCGTCCCACAACTCTTCGTCAAAGGGGTGCCAGGTTTGGAGATCACGTGATCTTTCACTATCTGCTCATCACAGAATCAGTTAGATTGCTTCTTGTAGGGCAATTGGACACATAATTCTGCCTGTTGGGTTTGAATAATTCATGCGGTCGTGGGTAACCTGCGTGATTGGAGGAGTGTTGGCTCTCTAATAACCAGGCTTTCACTTTCTTACTCGGGGTTTGATCAACCCAGTGGAAGAACTTGCAGTTACGTTTGGGACAAATGAAGAAGAGACGT
Source organism: Orbicella franksi (assembly GCF_964199315.1). Classification (NCBI taxonomy): domain Eukaryota; kingdom Metazoa; phylum Cnidaria; class Anthozoa; order Scleractinia; family Merulinidae; genus Orbicella; species Orbicella franksi. The sequence continues at coordinate 13,454,705 of NC_138148.1, read as the reverse complement.
CCAGGGTTTTTTTCAGATTGAGACTGGGACATTCTCAAGGGAAGTTCAAAGTAGCACTGCATTTTGTCCAACTCATTTTCGAGGTAGAACTGGTGCAATTGACGTTTTCCCGCGTCTATGTAATACTCTACGCGATCCGCGCCACAGGACACAAAACACTTGGCAACAGGACACTTGTAATACTCCCACTCTCCGTACTTTGTGAGTCTTTTTCTTCTGTAAAGCCTCAGACTCATGTAGTGGGCAACGGTACAAAATCTCAGTATCTACTCTTGTAATTAGTCTTGGTAGTGGTGGTGGTGGCGAATTCCCGAAGGTGTTGGCAGACAATGCGACTCTCGGTAAATCGTTCCACTCTTTAGTAATATCGTCTAAGAATTCATCAGCATTAAAGTCTTCGTTACTCATCACCGCATCAATATGCTCAGACACTATTGAAAAAAAATTATTTAAACATTGACTTTTTTTAAAGTTTCTAAAATATGTGTTACTAATCTAACACGCCTTGGTGTAACTTCTTTTCTTCTAAGTAAATGTCTTTGCCTCATGTGTTGTTTTTGTTGCTTTCTCTTTGTCTTGAAGAAACTCTTTTCCGCGTCTTCTTCCTCTACTAGACAACGAATCTTTTGTCGTGTACTTAGTCTACCATTTTTTAAAATGGTCTTGATTTTACAAAATAGTTAAAATCAACCTCGCACTTGGAATTAAACTTTGTTTGTTTTAAGATACCCTTTAAAGGTATTGTAGTGAATGTCTCTCGTTGAGGTTCTATGGTCTTGACCACTACTTTCTCGTTGAACTCAATGGTTGATGGTTTGTATGAATGTAACCATTTATCAAGTAACGTTTCTGTACCTTCCTAAGGTTCCTTTTTGATCTTCTTCACGTGCTTCTCCTTCTTATCTTTGTCTGCCATTTTTCGTTTTCTTTTTTATTTTGTGATAGGATAACAGCAAGGAGATACATTTCCAGGTTAGAAAGAGGTACATGATGTATCTTGCACTTCTACTCCACCATGATCACTTTCAAGTTGTATCATTTCTGGTTCTCCTGTCATATTGTTTATTCTTTCTTCTCTCTTCTTCTGGATGTGCTCAGACCAAACGATGTTTGCGAGTAAAGAAATGAATAGGTCCACACATATGGGATTTATCAGCCAATCACCGCTCAGTACTTTTCCATAGCATGGCATCATATTTGACCAATCACAGCATTTTGTAACCAAGTTAGGAAATCAACCTTTGTCAAGGACGCCATCAAACTGATTTGACAGCGTCCTGTGTTTTCCTGCCTTTACTATTCTGACCAACCATAGGATTTTGTGACCAAATAAGGAAATCAACCTTTGTGAAGGATGCCATCAAACTGGTTTGACAGCATCCTGTGTTTTCCCACCTTTGCTATTCTGACCAATCATAGGATTTTGTGACGAAATAAGGAAAAGTATGACATTAGTGTATGCATGAACATGTGATACACCAGTCGCGAACCAGATGACGTCACATCCACATCGTATAAAAGTCAAATCAGTACTTAGCCGTCAGCAGTCAGTGTTTGAATCATCTTGGAAACATCATGAAGTTTTGCACGAACAAGAACAACGATAGTCATATCAAGCACATCATCGACGGTCAAGTCAAGGTCCGTTGGGAAGAATGGCCAGAAGATACCAACACGTTGATTGACACCCTGTTCGTCTTTGACTTTTTGTTTTATAATCCGAACGGTGAAAGTATGTCGGAGACAGATTTGGAAGAAAAAAGACCCGAGTGGAAAGACTGCATCCTACCACGGATGAAAAGTAGTGGCTTGGTGTTTCTCTTTACTTCAGAGTGGTATGAGGTAATGTATGATAGATTTACGAAAGCCTTTGATTTTGTCGTGTGCGACAGATCCCCTGAGTTGTCTGAAGATACCAACATGTTTGCAGCCACCGTAGGTTTGGCGTATCCGATGCGTGTTGCCCTTGTTTCTCTGTTAAGACCCATTAGAACAATGCAGCAAATCACAGAAGACTTGGAACAAAAAGTGAGAATTCCGTTTGAAATGACAGTTAAAGCGACGCACCAAGGAGTTTGTCACGAACTGTACAAACTAGTTTGTAAGATGGCCAAAGAAGTCGACTTGTGGCAAGAAAGGTTCGACCTCTTGCTGGACACAAATTTGTGTGAAGATTGTATTGTGGAGAAAGATAGATTGTATCAGTCAGACGATTACCAATTAGCCAGAGACTGGAATCCAGGGAAAGAATGTAATCTGGGAGGCTGCCGTTATTCCAGTACGGCTTGGGACACGTGATCTGTATAAGAAAGACGAAGACCCATTTGATACTCTAAACTAAATTGTATAAATTGTATAAAGGATTGAAAGTGTATCAATAAAGTTCATTTTGGCACAGACACAATGTTGAGTCACTTGTATTGGTGTTGGTTGTGTCGAGTGTGTGAAAGAGCGTATCTCAAATATGCACTAGGGGTAGTCATTCCTCTTGCATCCAGTGCTGACCCTCTCAAAGAATTTGAAGCCACAGACGTAAAGCAAAACGTCTTTCGTTTTCTCATCTTTATTATGTGGCTGAAACATCAACCCCAAGCATACGAGTGATTCCTGACCATCCGAGAACACCATCCAGACCTCGTCGAGGCTTGCATTTTGAAATTAGCGACGCTATGAAGAAATCAAAAGCCACCAAGTTACTAGCATCTTATCATGACCCTCGCCAACCGGGTAGTTTGGGGTGGGGTAACCAGTTTTGCCCAAACCCTAAAACTCCCCGTCCAAAAAGTGCAAGAGGTGTTGGAAAAGGATTTGGGCTACATGCTTCACAAACCCCGAAGGAGACGTTTCCCTACCTTACCTGTGTTGGTGTTCAACATAGATGAACAGTGGGTGGCCGATCTGGTGGAAATACAAAACATATCCAAATACAACAAAGGCATGCATTATTTACTGATGGTGATGGACGTGTTTTCCAAGTACGTTTGGGTGGAACCCATCAAAACTCAAATGAGAAAAGCAGTAACCGAAGCCGTTGAGAAGATTTTGAAACATGCCAAGGGTAGAAAACCCATCAACGTACAAACCGACGATGGTAAGGAATTCTACAATAGTACGTTTGCAGCCGTGATGAAACAAAAAACATTCACCATTTCTCGACCAGTGGTGATACCAAAGCTAGTATCGTGGAATGTTTTAATCGTACTTTCAAGGAAAGGTTGTATCGATATTCCACGGTCAAGAACACCCTCGGCTATTTACCGGTGTTACCAGATTTGGTCAAAGGATACAATGCATCCCACCATCACACCATTGGTATGGCACCTAACCAAGTGAATTTCAAGAATGGAAAAGAAGTGTGGGATCACATGTACGGTAAACGTCTGTCCAGAAAACCGCAGAAAGGGTCATTGAAAGTAAAGCATAGAGTGAGACTGAATAAGAAATTCCGACAGTTTAAGAAAGGGTATCTACCAGGATGGACCGAAGAAGTATTTGTCGTGCAACGTGTCATACCTGGTGTGGTTCCCACTTACAAGATTGAGGAGTTGGATGGAACTTTTGCTCAAGGGTACCTTTTACGAACAAGATTTATAAAAAGTGACCGTGTCAAAGGATGATTTATTCTGAGTGGACAAGGTCGTGAAGTGAAAAGGAAATAAAGTCTTGGTACGTTGGAAAGGTTGGTCAGATAAATACGACAGTTGGATTGACAAGAAGGACGTGAAAAAGCTTTTAGGATGAGTGAGGAGTTTTACATCACCTTACCTAGTCACAGCAATCGTGCAGAGTTTCCGCAGAACCAAAGCAATCATTTCAAGATTCGATTACCCCACCCCATCAGGTTGCAAGGATCGAGTTGGAAAGTGCGATTAATTAGCATCTCACTACCAGATGTGAAAGCTCATCTCCCCAACTTGGTCCATGGTAACAACATCCTGTTTACCATGGATTGGATCCTGAAATACCCTTCTGGTGTGTTAAAGTTTGGTAGAGCCCACTATGATCCAAAAGATCTCGGAGCCGTGGTACAGTACATTGATGGTGTTGGTTTCATGAAAAGTATGGTGACTTTTTTTGAACAGAGGCGCATCTTAAATTACCAAGGACCCCATCTCGGTAGCAGCTATAAGACATCCGATGGAAAGAGAATGTACGTGAAATTTCGTTGGGATGGAGATGATCTGCTAACGGATATCAAATCCACACACGTGCACTCCAATTACTCACCAGCATTGAAGATCAATAAAATGTTGGCCTTAACAATGGGATGGTTGAAGGAGAGCAGCCCTGAAAATTATGACGGGACCCAATTTACGTTGAGTTTTTTACTGACACGGTACCCAATTTAGAAACGATGACACACGATCTGAAAAACGATAGGGGTGAGCCTATGTTTTGGCTGATAGCAGAAGACCTTTTTCATCTGAGTGTTACTTGCAATTGGCGCTTCACAAATCTCAACAAAGCCTTTCAAAACGTGGTGGGCTCGACATCACGTTCCTTGTTTATCTATTCTGACGCGGGAGGAAGTTCTGTGGTGGGAAATCAAGTCATGGATCTCTTGCGAGAGGTTTATTATCGACGCACAGGGGATGGAAGTCATTACTTTGAACCGCTCCACGTTCAATATATTCCGTTGCGCAAGGCCCAGTTGGACATTATTGAGACGCAAGTGTCGGAGACCACAGGTGAATTGACCGAATTTGGTGAAGGAAACACGATTCTCACCCTCCACTTCAAACGAGCATGAAAGGTGGAAGTTTAACACGATTCAAACCTGACCCACAAGGTGGAGGTGGCTTCGCTCATGAACTGCTGAAAGTGAGTGTTAGAGGAGGTCTGAAAGGGTTAAAAAGCGGTCGCAGCATTCGAGATCGCATTCAAAAGGCAAAAGAGGGTGCGAAACGGAGTGTTAAACAAGCAGTGAAACGTAAAGCTTACGAAGTCCTAGATAGAAACATCAAGCGAAAATTCAGCAACATCTTCGGCGAATAATGAATCCCATCTACTCCAGAGGCTCGAGACTCATCAAATCTAGAAAGGGGTTGTCAACATCATGTTGTGAAGGGTTCCCAAAAACCTCGAAACGTCGACAAAAGGTACAAAAAGGCAGATGGATTGGTCCTGAGGTCAGTAAACCTGTTGGCTACGATTGGGATCACATCTTAGCGAGAAGACAACGGAGAAGAAGAAAAATATGATGGATACCTTGATGGACGGTGGCTTGTTACATCTGGGTTCCAAATCAGTCCTGAATCCTCAACTGAACCTGTTCACCGTTCCACCCACTGATCTCAGCATGTCCAGTTATCGCATTGTACCCATTCAGACCTACATGACAGGCATCAACCCCGTGGAATTCCAAGTGGATCCTCAAGAAGATCATGTCGATCTCAGTCAAAGTTTCTTTGAGATTGAGTTGGCACTCAAACTGGCAAATGATGATAACGTAGTCCAAGCCACAAGACTCTGGCCCACGAACAATTTGGCCCACACTTTGTTCAAACAGATCAGTGTGAGACTCAATGGTACCTTGATCAGTCCTCAGACCGACACTTATCACTACAAAGCATACCTGGAAACATTGCTCAACTACAACAGAGATGATGGAGAAACCGTGTTAAAGCCTCAAGGTTGGTACAATGCCCTGGACTTTCCAGCGCAATTGACTGTGAACAACACAAACACGGAAGGAGATGGGTATGAGGCTTTCCAAGCATTGTCCTCCAACCAACAAGCTTCAGTGCAACTCATGAAAGCAGAACAAGGCAATTACACGGATGGAAAACAACACGTGCTAAGGTTCACACCCCACATTGAGGTGTTCCACTTAAACAAACTGCTGGTACCTGGTGTGCAGATTGGAATCCAGATGTCCTTCAATTCTCCCAATTTGTTCTTGAATGGTGTGAACGTAGCTGGAAGATTGACACACGAAGAGGTCAAAGTGAGAATGTACCTGTGTCAAGTAAGGCTCAACCCCAGTGTCTACCAAAGATATGAGTGCAACAATTTATTTCAAGGCAGAATTCCTAACAGAGTCATTGTTGGGCTTGTGTTTTCAGAAGCCTTCAATGGTACTGTGGCACATGACCCATTCTGTTTTCAAACGTTTGGTGTGAGTAACATCAGGCAACTGGTCAGAGGAGAAGAGTACCCTTATGAGACCCTGGAGCTAGTGCATAACGACAGTACCCAAGATCTGAGAGGTTACTATCGATTCTTACAAGCCACAGGATGTTTGTGCAAACATCAAGGTAACATGGACAGAAGCAAAGACTGGGGTCAAGGCAAGAATTGCACACTGTTTGTATTTGACAATGCAGCCAACAGATGTTTGGACAGTCCGGTGTTGAACCCCAAGCAGTCAGGAGAGTTACAGATCGTGCTGAACTTCGGTGTCGCACCAGGTAACAACATCACAGTCATCTTGTACAGAGAGTTTAAAAACCTCTTGGAAATAGACAAGAACAAAGCCGTGTTGTACGACATTTACCAACGTTAATGGAAAAAGTACCTCTGAATAACGTGCAACTGGATCACTTGGCAAAAGCAGATGCCATTTTGAAACGTTACTTTTATGGGATGGTGGCTTGTGATCGATTACCACGTTGACCGATCAAGAAAGAACCTCGTGGGTACATTGTAAACACAGATCCGCATGATAGACGGGGTCGACACTGGCTGGCACTTTGGACCCATAGTGGGAATGTGTGCGAGGTGATGGACAGCTACACCCTACCTTTAGAGACTTACAAGTCAACACAGCCTTTGCAAGACTGGTTAAAAAGTCAATGGAAACATGTCAATTACAATGGACAGTCTCTGCAATCGATTTACAGTAAAAGCTGTGGTGATTACGCCTTGTTCTATTTAAAAGACAGAGCGAGAGGTCAAAGCATGAACAAGTTCTTGAGGCATTTCTCGAAACATGATTATGTAGACAACGATCACAAAATAGGCCAGATGTTAAAGAAGTTGATCGAGAAAGAGTTAGAATGGGATAAAGTGTGTAAAGTAAAACATCACCAAGACACCTCTCGTGGTGTGAGATATTTAGTGTAATGATTGTTGGTTTGACATTAAAATACGATTGAAAATGTTCATTTTCCGTGTGATGATCTTGTAGTACAATGGTTAGTATTCTTGACTGTCACTCGAGATTAGGGCTCCATTCCCCGTTGGGTGGAATTTTTCCTTTCCATGCGGTATCAAAAGTAGCATGCCCATGCGCGTTTGGTCATTTGGACTCATGGAACGACGCAAGTCTTTTCGATTTCACACCCCTTCCAGTCTGTTGGTGGTGGGTCCTTCAGGGTGTGGCAAGACTGTGTTTACCACCAAACTTTCACTGAACAACCTCGATTTGTTTCATACCCCACCCTCCCAAATACATTATTGTTACAGTGTAGCAAGATGGGTTTCAGCCCATGAAAGAACAGGGGGTCAAGTTTCATGAAGGCGTTCCCGAAACAGATCAATTGAAAACGTGGTTTCCTAAAGGCGGATTACTCGTGTTGGATGATCTAATGGCTGAAGGAGGGAACGATAAACGAGTGTTGGATCTGTTCACCAAACATTCTCACCATCAGAACGTCACCGTGCTCTACTTGTGCCAAGACATGTTTCTGCCGGTGAAATATGCCAAGAGTATTTGACAGAACGTCCGTTCGGATACATGGTCTTAGATTTACACCCAGGCAGTTCGGACGATCAAAGGATTCTCAGCCACCTTTTAAAGGACGAAGGATGTATGAGATGTCACAAATTCATCGAGACATCGTGATGAGTTCTTCCCAAGATTCAATCACTACCGTATCTCTAATGAACGGATCCAAGAAAAGCGCCCAGTTGGTAAACACAGATTTGTTGTACCGATTGGATGGGTTGTTTGCCTTTTACCACCGTCAGTGGTGGTGTCATCGCCAGATGTTTTACCACTTTAAGTGGTGCCACGGTTGTTTGAACGCTTTGGTATTGATCATCGTGGCAGCAGGCATTGTCATAGGATCCGTCTTAGAAAACAGTCTCCTGATTGCCTGTTTAACTGCCGCTGGAACTGTGATTAAGGGGTGGAACGATTTCAAAAAGTTTTCGTTCAAAATCGACATGTCTCGCTTTGCCTACACCACTTACGACAAAACATTGATCAAATTGAGAACCTACGTGTGAGAACTTCCGATGGAGGAGTTTAAGGGATTTTTAATCAAGATGTAAACCTTGGATGACACAATCACTGATTTCACACCCCCAGTATCTGACAAGTGCATGCAAGAATACGAACAACGATTTCACTACGACCACGTCGATAAAAGCGGGAGCACTTACGCGTGAGTGGTAGTATGTGTCATGAAGAGCAAACGAACAGTTCGTAAAAAAACCAAGGAGACGTAGGAGGACACAAAAAGGGGGATTGTTACCATTGGCAGCTCTCATTCCAGCTTTAGTAGCAGCAGGCAAGGTGGCGGCTCTAGGAGGAATCTCTGGTGCAGCTGGTTACAGTGTGAAAAAGGGTTTGGAAGTTGCTTCGCGTAAACGTCGACGATGAAAAATAAACCAAAGACCAAGGAAAGAAGTAAACAGCGAGGTGGAGCACTGGCACAACGTAAACATAGATTGGTTGACAAGATCGCCGAAGGAGCTAGTATGTTATTATCGGGACCCTCACTTACCTTTGCTATGCTGGCTTTGAAATTAGCGGGTCAGGCAGCAAAAAGAATCAGAGACAATGTGAATCACTATAACAAGAGACAATGTGGAGGTGCACTGTTTACTGTTCTCAAGAATGCAGCCAAGATCAGGTACAAGCTCGGAAAGGACAAACGGTATAAGAGAATGGGTGTAAAGGTTGTCACAGTCAGTTACAACAGACGTCCTGCACCTTGGGAAGTGTGATTCGATTACGCAGACAACGCCCTTTCTTGGAAGCTATTCTCCAAGAGGACAATCGGAACAGGAGACAGGAGATGTTAGAACATGCTAATGCAGATCAAATCAACGCTGTAAGCGAAATGGTTCTCAATCTATTACGAAAGAGAATTCCTGTTCACCCAATCACCACGGCGAAACTGCATTGCTATAAGACAACGCTACGCGAGGTGGGGAAACGCAGAAACTTGGTCAAGAGGCGAAGAGAACATCTCCAAAAGCAAAAAGGTAGCGGATTCTGGCAAGGTTTGAACGACGTGTTCCAAGCATGTCGATGTTAAACACCAGAGATGCCCACGGTTATCCACTGTAAGGTTACGACTTCGTCCCCAAACCCAAAGACACCTTGAGCGAATTGGTCAGGTTATTACAACAAGCCAGCCAAAGAGAAGACGCCCTGAAACATGATGTGGAACATTGGCATCGAGCTTACAACGCCCTCCTTCAAGAGCATATGGCATTTAAGTACGAGGATCCGTGTTCAGCTTGCAAACGACACCGCGACGAGACCGAAGCAGGTGAGACCATCCTGTTGTGTAAGGAGTGTTCTACAGTAGAAGAAACAAAACGTAGCCTGGAGCTGAAACTAGAAAAGGTTCATCAAGAGGTTCGTTACTGGCAAGACTGCTACGAAATATTACTCCAACAACATTTCGAGGATGACAGAAGAGGTCATGATGATACCCACAAAAGAGTTTGACCAATTGGTTCAGTATTACAAAGGAGAAATCACCGACAATGCCTTGTTGAACAAAGTGGGTTGATTGGCCACCGAAACTCACGTGATACTCCGTGATAAATCGATTCCAGATTCGATTGCCATCAAGAAAATTAAACCTCTAGCTCGTCAGAGAGGTCGTTTAACCAAACGTATCAGACAAATTGGTCCTTTGTCAAGCAACAGTGCTGATGTCGGTGAAGAGGAAGATGGGGAGGAAGGAGATTTGGTGAAGGGTCCTTTGGAAACCGTGTTCAAACAACTGATTAAGAACGCTTCTCGAGGTACAAAAAAACCAAAGATCAAGGAAGAAGCTACACCGTCTACATCAGGTGTTAGACAGAAGCAACCCGCTGCTAAAACACCCATTCCACCACCTGACTCGGATCTGAGAACGCTCCTAAGAAAAGCTGACATTCTCCTGGGTAAAGACAAGTGCAAAGGCAAGGGCAAACGTAAAAACAAGGCCGAACGTTTAAAACCTACAAGTGGTTGGGAAGACTGGACCAAACGAAAGAAACTGAGAAGAAATCTAAAACACGAATATGACTCCGACTGAGACCCGTACGCGTAAGTGTCGCCAATGTGGACGTGGTTTTGACATTCAAAAATTGTTAGGCAAGACGGGGATTGAATTTCACTGGCCTGGGTACCAGTACATGGGGCCTGGGACCAATTTGACAAAGAGACTGAAATGAGGAGACCCGGGCATCAACCGACTGGACAAGATTGCCAAACAACACGACATCGATTACAGTCAAGAATTTGCATGGGGGCAATTTGCATTTACATGGAGCCTGGGACCAATTTGACAAAGAGACTGAAATGAGGAGACCCGGGCATCAACCGACTGGACAAGATTGCCAAACAACACGACATCGATTACAGTTAAGAATTTGCAAGACAAGTGGAAAGCAGATACAAAGATGATCAAGGCCATAATGAGGTTACCCGGCAACAAAACGGTGACTGAAAAGATTGTGAAAAGAATCGTGCAGGCGAAGAAAAAGTTAAAATTGTAATCAATTCTCCCTTGGGAGTTCATGTTGTTATTATTCAATAAAAGTTGACAAATGAAATATCAGACTCTGTGTTCGTTTTAAAGCAAAGTTTAGTATTAAAATCCTGATTACAATGTGTGTGCTCTATTTTAGAAACCAGGCTTTTTACTCGGTCAATATGGAAACGAGATTAATGACGTCATAGGGGGTGGGGCTTCTGGTTACCATGGATACATCAAACTCGAGAAAACAATAGAACTCCTTTCCATAACAATACCTTTTCATCTGCATCACAATACCTGTCAAATCTGTACTGGACTAGCCCATACCACTACTCACATGAATGTGAAATTGCTGTAGAATGGAAATAACTCATCACAGGCATGTGAAACAGATGTGAAATTACATAAAGACAAAATCCACATGTGAAATTCTAATGTCAAAATGTGAAATGTAAAAACATTTAATTCCACAACTGATCTAGACTCACACATTAAGTATGATTAATAGCACTGATGAAAGTTAAGAGGACCAAATAATGCTAATATTACTTTATGTAATTACTTTAAAAATCATTAGGCCAAAATATCTAGCACACTGGCTTAAAATTTGTAAACAATTTCATTTTTTTTCAGTTTATTCTATGAGAAGCCGCAAAGAAATGCGAAATTTGGGAGAGTGCCCCGCACATTAAAGACATCCCGGCAAAAAACATTGCCAAATTTGAGAAAAAGGTGAGAGGGCTGGATCTCGTGGTTTATATTGAATTGCAACTTAAGTTTCCCGCTCTTTTCGAAGGCTTATCTTATTACTCTTTGTAACGCCGGATGGTCATTCTTAATATTGATCAAGCTTTTTAAAAGTTTTGTTGTCATCTTTTAACGCCTATTATGTGATTTATTACAGTTACTAAATGCCTACGAGGCTTATTGGGACATGAAAGGTATTGAAATCAGTACTTAATGCTCTTGCACTTTCCCGCCGTTTTTTTGTTGAACTTTAATTAGAGCTTACCGCTGATGTCAACTTTCTGAGTGCTTCAATGTGAGAAAGTAAACTCCAACTGAGAAGAAGTTTTAATATTTCATGAGGGACATCCATAAAACTCTACCGATTTCCTCTTCATTTATTTATTATTATTATTATTATTGCTGTTGTTGTTGTTGTTATTATTATTATAAATTATTATTATTTTATCCTGATTGTTACAGTATATACCTAGCTTTTTATACACTAGGGATGGGATGGATTTTGTATAAGTTATTTATGAACAGGGAATTAAATATTGCATGAATTTTCATACATTTCCTAAATTACATAATAAATTATGGTACAGTACATGTAAGTACTTTATTGTGCCAGCATTATATATACAGAACAACTCCTGTCACATCTCACATGGATAACTCAAACCCAGTGCTAACATTAGAACTGAAATCTGATGATTCAAAACTCTTAATTTGTATTCAGTTACTATTGGATTACTTGGATCCCTGATTACTAGAATAATTGATTTAATTTTCCTTCACTGTTTGGGTAAGCAAGGTAATATGGTATTTCTGTTGTGTTTCAAGAAAAATGTGGTGGAGCTAATTTCCCTGCTCTAATAATTATTATTACAGGTGACAAAAGAGCTACCACAGCTTGCTGGGCGTTCAAAAGAAATACTTCGCCACCTGTCTGTCAGTTTGATTTATAGAAGAAACCACATGAACAACACCAAATACTGGAAGCGAGCACATCAGGTATACCAACATTTTACATTTGCCTGCTTGTTCATGAAATTTGATCAGCACTTTGTGGGACACAGCAATAATTATAATAACTTTTGCTGAAGGTTGAAGTCCAGTTTATTAGATTGATACTTGAAATTTTTCAGCCTGACACTGAAAGTCATAGGTTCTTTTATGTTGGTTTTTAATGTATATGTTGTGGTTCAAATTTTTCCTTAGTTTCAAATTTATAAAACTAGTTTGATCTTTATTTTTCTTTGTCTTGTAATAATACACCTGGTCTTTATTGTAGATAGACAAGTACAAGGGAATGGCATGCAACAGGCCACAGCCCAAAGATGGCAAGTCAGTGGTAGATGTGATTGAGCACAGGTTGGAAGGATCTGGATTTGTTTTCAAGTCTGCATAAGTTCAAGAATATTTATTTGTAATGTTGTAGTATATGCCTTTTAAAATAAATGAAGCAGTCACTTTTTCTATTTTGGTACCATTACCATTGTAACTTCAATATGCCACACACATGTACATACATGGCATGCATTCATGCACATATACATACATATACATACATGTAAAGCATGAAGTAGGTTTTCCCTTCAAACCGATGCAGGAGGCTCTAGGCACAAATACAGGAAATACAGTACCGATCAGAAGAAACCTAACAGGGAACGCTTGACAGAACGCATTCTGTATCTGTTCTGTACCTATTCTGTATCTGTTCCGTATCCGTTCCGTTCCCGTTCTGTATCCGTTCTGTATCCGTTCCATTCCCATTCCATTAGCGTTCCATCGGTAAGCATTCTCGAAACTCGTTCAGAAGAATGATGTTTCCGAGAACCCGTTTGCAAGAACGCTTTTAATAAGGGGAATTAGCGACAGTGATTTGCAACTTCACGAAATGGGTAAACTCGCTTTATGCGAGAAAACGAATGGTAAACTTACATTTTCGTGGTGAAAATGTAAGTCAAATTACTTGGAATATACGGGATGAAGATGCCATAGTAGCTTCAAGACTGGCAGTGAGCCTTTTCCTTAAACAATACAAAGCAACCGGCAGTCTTTGTGATCGCCCAAGGAAAGGAAGAAGAGCGAAGCTCTCCATACGACACTTCACGAGCGTTTCATTCTTGGGCTACCAGATCCACTTGAAGCCCGCGTTATAACTTTGCAGCGGTAGATTTTGAGATGAGTCCGCTGGTCGTAATGGCATTTTGCGTTCCAGCACGTGAGAGCAAAGTTTTTCAATCTGTGGTTACGTGCCTGCTGTTTTTTGCCATTTGTGATAAATTTTGACGGTATGTGTGACGAATATGCTATAAAGGTCATCGTTGGAAACAGGTCGATATACTGGTAAGTTCTGTTTTTCTTATTTTATTGGAAACTTTAATAGTTAGCAGTTTCTTCTTGTCGTTTTACCAGAAGCTTGATTTTGCGCCTGACAGTCTGTCTACGTGTTGTTTGCAATCGCTCAAAAATGATAGGGTTGCCTCAGTCCAATTTTACATTGAAAAGTCTTGTTGAGTGCAAATGTTTATATTGGACCTTATTCACCAGTGAAATGACTCAGAAGTGGATGTATTGGAAGGTGACAGAAAGGATCCATCAGAACGACACCCGTTGCTCATTCTCCTAGATTGGCTCATCGAGGATTGCTGTCCATTAAGCCCTTACACTCAAAAGAAGATTACAGACCTGGTTTCAGTTTGCACCAATCTCGATTGTATGAGAGTGGAATTTTTTTCAGTATCTGCAAGACGATTTCGAGGTTTTACCGCGTTACGGTTTTGTATAACACCCTAGATACGGTGGTACTGATTGTTGGCGCTTTCCACCAACCTAGTGGAGAACTTTGACAGTTGCCTCAGGTTAGTTTTTATTTTTTTGTGTAGTTTATTTGTTTCATTGATGAAATATTATGATGATTATTTAACAACGGACCTATGAGTATTAAACGGTTAACTCAAAGGTCATGGCACTCTATTTACGGTGTTAAACTCTTGACAGGACAACGTCAAGGGGTAGATTGTTCACTATATACTGTCATATTTAAATGTGTCGAACTTCACTGTAAATTAAGTTGATCAGCAGATTCTCGAGCTGTCAATTGCGAATATTTCGATCAAGTGTTCTCTTTTGTCAGACATTTTCCTGACCAGAAATTTCCCACTCTTTGTTTGATGCTAAGTCAGCCGGTCGCGTCCTCAAAAAGCGTGGGAATTTTGCCGCGCGTGTTGCAATTTTGTGGCTCAATGGTTACGACTTGTTTGGTATCTTGCAGAATGCCAAAACAAAGGTAGTGCATTTAATTGTCGGGTTTTGCTTTGTTTTGCTTTCAGTAAATGTTATTTTCGAGGCAATTGGCTTCAGCTGCTAGCTAAATATATTCGTTTTTCTATGTTTGAAGAAGCACAGTTGTTTGTCGGTCAAAACCGAGAGGTGTTGTATGGCCAGAAGTAGATGAAAAAAGTAGCTTGCTTTCGCCAATTCAGTGTTTCCTGATGTGGTTTCATCATTAAAAAAGGAGACACTTAAGGAGTTTTTGGTCTTAAAAGATTAATACATTTCAGAAGCCCAGAAGAAAAAAGACATCAAGAGGAAGGAGAATTGAGAAGAAGGGAAGAGTTAAAGGAAAGACTGGAAAGAGAAAGGCTAAAGAAAGTAACCAAAAAAAAGAAAATAAATTTGGGAAATTAAATTTGTCAAATTACAATAAATTTGTAAACAACTGATCCATACAGCTGTAACTGTGGCTTATTGTGTTTTGCAAGCCTCTCCCAAAATAATTGGCCCCTTACAAGCCATTCGACCATTCATAACTCAAAGCAATTACACTTAGCCAGACTGTACAAAACTCTGAAAAACTTACATGAGCAAGTCATGAGCAAGTCATGATTTGTTGAGAAAGTGGTGCAAGTTTTTTTATGCCAATATTTATAGCTTGACGCACTTAGTGTAGCTACCCAACAAACTTTTTTAACAAGTTAGTTAGCTCTGTATCATGCCGCAAACACCACAGCTTTGTTTACAAATGAGATCAACAGTTTTGTGGTGATGTTTTTTAACATTGAAAGGAGGCTGTGTTACCGGTCAAAGAAATTCTCGCTCTCTGGTTGGCTATTAAACTTGTGAAAAAAGTTTGTTGGGTGGCTACATGAAGGCGCATCGCGCTGTAAGCAAATGAATGAAAAACTTAAGTAAATAGGACAATCACATGACTTTTGGAGGGCATATAGTTTATTTGTGGCCCGAGTAGCATCATTTGCGCCCGAGCGCGAAGCGCAAGGGCGCAAATGATGCTACGAGGGACACAAATAAACTATATGACCGACAAAAGTCATGCGATTATCATTATTATCAATACACAAGGCCAAATCGTACAAATTCATTTAATAAGAAAAAAATGTTTAACAGAGATGTAGCATGAAACTATGGAATGGAAAGTTGTTGCTACAATATGAACAGCTAAACAAGAGCCAAATAAAATTCCTTTTTGTTTACAATAAAATGTCAAATATAATCTAGTTTTAAAAAGATTGGTAACAATGATTAGCAAAAAGACAGTTTACATTTAAAAAAATGATAGTCTTCCCATTCACAGGCAATGGACTCAGACTGTCTTTGCTAATTTCATCAAATAAGTTACAGCTTTTAGTCGCTATCATCGCTCTCGATTATTCGGCGGCGTTTGCGGGTTGATGGCGACGGTTCTTCATACTTTCCGTGATAAATGTTCATTGTTCCAATCTGAATATCTTGGGTGCAATTTTGGTACGGCTGTGCCAAGGAAATAAATTGGTTTTGGAGAAGAGACTGTGGGTTTAAGTTTGAGCTAGGACCGGCTGATGGGCCGCGACATTTTGCCTTGTGATTCCTGAAGCTTCTTGCTGAACAGCGAGTTGTGGCTGAAATGTGTCACTTAAAATCTTTGAACACTCTCTTTTGTGCACTTGTTGTCTCGCTGATGTAGTGGGAAAGGCTCCGTTCATCTTTGTGCTTTGTGATTGCACAGATTTTCCTTGCGTCCACACCGCGCTGGAACAAAGAAGTGACAGTCGATGCATGAATGCAGTGATTCGTGTACCGCTCCGATAACTCTGCTTTGATGGAAATCCTTTCCATCATCTTGCTGATAGTATTTTTTCCCGTAGGCTCATTTCTGTACCAGTGTCGGGTGCTTGCAAAGTTTACATTCTTGGTGGTAGCTTTGCTTGGAGTCTGAAACAGTGCCTTACAGTCGGGATGAGTCTTGCCGAGGTAAAATTCAAACGCAGCCACTGGATCAAGTGCAGTTGAAGTTTCGTACATACGAACATCCGAGTATGACTGCTCAGACTGTTTAGCGCCTCCTTGGTAATTTTTAGTTTGTTCAGTAAGTTTTTCGGTGATGTAACGGGCTCCAGTGTCATCAGTTTTTATTTCAAATGACTGCCTTGTAAGCTCCCGCCATCCCTCTCTGCCGCGGCGAGCAAAATGAAAACACAACGAAAACCAAATAAACTCAACTAACTTCTCCGCATCTTTCCAAACGCCGTCCGTGTTCTGCCCTTCCATGAAGTATCGATTCAATTTCTGCATGTCTCCTGACTGAATGGATGATTTGTGTTTTGGTTTCGCATTGTTTTCTTTCGTAAATAGCTTGGCCTTCGCTTCAAACATTTTGTTGGCAGACATAAATTCGCTGTCTTGCAAAATGTTTATGTTTCGGCTGAGTGGAGCACAGGTTAGATGGCGATGAATGGCCGCTCTAATTCCAGTCAATGCACTTGGAGTTAATGCTTGGCCTTTCTCTGTTTTCACTTCAGCGAAGAACTTTCGCAGAATTTCACTCAAGTCCGTTGCACTTACTGTTTTGAGATCCACTGTAATTTTTCTTTTCTCACACCATTTCTCGAACTTTTTTACTCCCCACTCAGTTGCTCTCTTGGTGTTTTTCGCTTGAGCTTTTTGCTCAATCTCATCCAGTTGCTCGTTGTCTAAGTCCGAGTTTTGACTAGAAAAAAGCTGAAAATTTGGGAGTTCTTCCATTTTAAAATGAAATTTCCAAACGGCAAACGTTCACTACGCGGGCTGTTTGCACCTGAATGGTTTTCCCGCGTCAATAAACGTAACCTGATTGGTTAATATTCATCGGATGATGAACCGAGAACCAATCAGCTGCAGGGCCGTTAATACATTAACGGCCCGCTAGGAGTCATTTGCGGCCCACAAAGCGCATGTTTTCAAGAGGGCGGTTTTCAATTTGGCCGCGTATATTGATAATAATGCAAATTACTTTCCCCACTCAAGGGAACATTACTTCACCGGGAATTGTGCAACTTGTTAAGATCATTTGTGCAATTTTGATTAAAATGAAAAGTGCAATTTTATTCCCAGACAAAGTTGTGCTATAAAGTCTCCAATGAAATTGCTTTTATACACATTTGCATGTCTGTAAATTTTTCCATATTTAGCAGTGTTTTGCACCATGATACAACCGCCCCTCAGGTTTTAATAAGACAGCAACATGGAACTATTTATATGCTTATTTCAACTAACACTTTCATTTAATTGTCTATTTGTTGAGATCTCTTATTTAATGCCTTATATTAAGTATGATTTTAACATAGCAGTAGCAAGGAAACT
The DNA here is from genome assembly GCF_964199315.1 of Orbicella franksi. Classification (NCBI taxonomy): domain Eukaryota; kingdom Metazoa; phylum Cnidaria; class Anthozoa; order Scleractinia; family Merulinidae; genus Orbicella; species Orbicella franksi. Next base: position 13,436,703 of record NC_138148.1, on the reverse strand, counting down.
AGCTTCATAGATGTACATGTAATGTAAAAATCCTACAATTAGGTTAAATAATACTGTGGTATTCTGTGGTAATTGCAGTAGTTCAAATGCTTATGTACATTTATCATTTAAAATATTTACATAATACCAATGATGAAGCACTGCATAACATTATTATACACCAGGGTGCTACTATGGTCCTGCGTAGACAACTACATTTTCTTATTTCTGTACATTGCTTACTGGCCATCAAAATAATCATGCCTTACATGTAAATGCCAATTCTCTAAAAGAATAGTTAAATGCCAAACCAGTTAGTGGCAATTTCCCTAAATGAGAGAAATGGTTTTGATTGTGTGATACTATACCCCTAGGCCCTACATGGTGTAAGGGAAATTGGTTTTCTATACTACTGCAGTTTTCTGTTGTTACAAGATGTGTTAACATTTATGACATACAAAAATTAAGCAAATCCATAATGGCACATATTGATGTGAATTATGTGAAAGCACTGAATGATGTGGATGGAACTTTTTGTGGAGCAGGCTAAACTAGGCTTCTTGTATATGATTCATGATGTACTAATTTGAAGATAAATCCTCGGTAAAAGGTTTTCAGAAAAGTATATTATAGAACCAATGTAATATTGGTAAATAGTATTGGCAAATAGTATTGTATTGTATTCTTGTGTTTTTGCCATTTCATGTTATTGTATTGTGTGACTTTCATTGCACTTGTTGATTTACATGTATGATAAAGTTCTCATGATCAGCTATAAATTAAGACTTAAAGTATATTGCTACTGCCTGCATCACAATAGCTACAGGAACAATTATTACAGTTTGAAAAAAAAAACAACATTTCTCCACATGTCAGCTGGTTACAGTTTATCTGAATCGTAGAATATTTTAGTGCAATATGCCATAAGTCCCCATTTATTATGGAAGCTTGGCAACTTTTCGATTTTCAATATAGAAACTATTCTTCTGTTGTAATTACAATTGCATCTGATCTGTTTCTGTGTTTAGGTTTCCTGAAGTTTGTTCGAGTGGAGTTGCCTTTAAGCCACTGGCTCTTGACTACCTGAGTGCCAAGCAATCACATGTATTAATATTTTTGTGTAGTTGCATAAGTCCTTTCAAGCCTGTTGCCCTCTGGGTGTATACTTTCTGAGCAGTGTTCAGCTTCCATGCCCATGGTGTTCTTGGAAATGGCTTTCTCAGAGACATGGAAAGTTAACACATGCAATTTTTGAAGCAAGTTGGTGTTCGGAAAGTTTATAGGAAACCAGTGACCAAAGCTAGCACATCGGACCGCAAGGAAGGTTACCTCATGACGACAGAGAGGGGTACTGGGCATATGGGCTTTAAGCTATGCAACCTGAAAGAAGCTTATGTCAACTGTGATAATAATAAATTTCAGACAAACAGTGGGTTGAGCTTTTTTCCATTTTGATTTCAAAAATGTTACAGGCTGTTGTTTTTGTTATACTGTCTAGTACTGATACAGTGTAGATTTTAGGAAGGTAGGCAATTACTTTATGTGAAATTATTTCTTTTTATGTCTTTGGTAACCTGTATTAAATTTAAAAGATGTTTTGCAGAGCTGAGATAATGGCACACACTGGGTTAGCAGGATGAATTAAGTTCTTTTTTATCCATGCAGGCTTCACACTAGTTCATTATTTTGCTGCATTGTTTCAAAATGCACATGTAACAACTGAAAATTTTCAATTTTGTTTTCCAAATAAAACATCTTTGTAGTTGTTACTCATCTGCTTAAGTGTAAAAGATTTTATGATGTTCAGACCTCCCTCTGAAAATGACTTCAGAGACTGATCCTATGTCTGTTAATCGATGTTGCAGTCTGATGTATGACATCATCTGCCATCTTTGTTGCTGATGCTACACTCTACAAATTTCTTAATGACTTGACTCCTTTTTTTCAATGTGCTAGAAGATGCAGATGAACTTCCAGTTTGTGGCTGGGAAACTGGCATTAACTTGATAGGCTTTCCTTTTGATTGGTTTGCATAAATGAAGCCTGAATTACTCTGCCCAGTCTTCTTTTTGTGAGACTCATAAATACCTGCAGGTAATATAAGCCTTAAGTTACTTACAGATATTTTCAGGGAGATACTATTATCAAGTTTATCAGAAGAATGAACTAAGTAACAGGATTATACCTGTTTACCAAATTATTCCAAGATATCACAATTGGAATGCGGATCAACATGGCAAAAACCTAAGATACCTCTCCCATCCTTGGAAGAGGTAAATGTTTTGGGAACTCCAGAACTCATAACTAAACCAGTAATGGTCAGACATTGAAAATTCTGAGTGGGAGGGGGTTTCACAGTAGAAAGGTAAACTGGAAATCTCATTAAACAAAGAAAAGAAACATCTGTGGGAGAGGTACATGTTTTTGGAACTACACATTTTTAGGTCTTTGCTTTTAAACAGGTGACAAAAATTCTTAATTTGCAGGTGCAGATTTAGGATAAATGGTGACCGATTTCCGCCAGAAACAACAAGTGCTGAAGGTGCAAACTACAGGGGTCTAAGGCCATGCTTCCCCAGGAAATGTTCTGGATTTGCAGTAACTCTCTTAAGTCCCCTTTCCTGGGTTTCTGAGTCATTCTGAAAACTCTGACCGATTTCCGTAAAACGGTGAAAACTGGTTTGAATCCGTGCCTGATTTGAATGTAAATGGTTACCAGTCACCTCACCACCAGGGAGTTTCTCCACCAACAAACATGCTGTTACTTGTCTGACTGTGTACATAGAACGGTTAATATATGGTATGGCTAGTATCTTGGCCAGTTTGGTTTGTGGTTGCGAGAGTCCCTGATGGCGAAGTGATCAGTTGCCTTGTTAATAATCCATCCAAGGCAAGGATAAGAATATTAAAGAGATTCTAAAAGATGGGTTTTAGGTGGTTTTTGTTTTTGTTTTTTTCAAATCATGCGAAGATATTGGTCAGAAAAAAATATTTCTCACTATCCTAACTCCCTCTCAAGCAACCAAAACCTGAAAAAAAAAATCAAATTTCATGAACCATACATTGTACTGGTTTAGTTATTTCTGTAATATATAGATTTAGCCAAGCCTAAAAGCGGAGCTCGTCAGTTATTTTTTGGAATGTTGTTACTGATGAAAATAATCCAACATGTACATGTATGTGAAGTAAACTGCGAGCGATTTTATAGTTTCAGCCCGAACTAGGATCACATCAGCAGATCGAGGTGTAAGATGGTATAATGATGAAAACAGAGCCATGATTTCAAGCATTTCAGGGGAGCCACCAATAATGTTGATCACATAACAGAACTGTCTTCTGTGCTTTTTGGTGACATTTCCTGTTCTTTCTTATTGAGAAAGACATGACATTGTTATTAATCATTATATTCTTTCTTAGTTAACAATTGGGACTCCTGCACAAAAGACGTTTATTTACACATTTTTTGTTGTTGTGGGGTATGACTGAAATGTAGTGGCTACAATATATTCAGTCCCCAAATTTCTACCAAATGAAATCTCACAAAAATACCAAAGTAGTATACACATGTAAAAAGTTTAAAAGTTTTGTTTTCTAACTTGATCCCCAAAGACAGTTAGCTATCTTCATTTTTGTATGGCATCTCCTCCTGCTAAAAGGGTTTGCACCATCTCTTAAAGTATAAGTATAAGCAAAATCACTCTGGCATGAACGATAAATATGATATTTTGTTGCTGATCATGAATACTTGCATAGGCTTCTGATAATAATTTTACTATTCAATTCCAATGTGATTTGTTCTTTTTCTCGACTGAGATTGTGGAATACAGGAGCTGTTATTGGGTTCCATTAATTAATTTTGCTCATAATGATTAAATTATACCAAGAATTATAAGTACATGTAAGCTATAAGTAAGTTATATTATGTACGTGTATTTTGTCTGCACTACACAACCAAACGCACTCAAAGATTATGAGGCATAGGTACATTTGTCAGAAAAAGCCAGCATATCAAAGATATGTTTAGATTGACACATCAATTAAAGATAATTTATAGCAAAATGGATAAACAATACATCAATATCCTGCATGCACCAAAGCTGGAGATGGGGTTATAAGGCAATCATTTAAACAACTGATTGAAATAATTTCTAAATTAGAGAACGCTATTTGCACAACTCTAGGGAACAAATTAACCTTATTGGATGTTGCGAATGGCAAGGTCACAAATTTCTCAACTCTTTCTTTCTACAAAAATACTAATCCTGCAACTTTGCTTAAGACCCAGTTCTCCATTTTGTGTTGGCAAAATATTAATTTATGCCATGCCCAATGCCAGTTATCACAAAATTGATTTAAGAGCAACATAAACCAACCACAATAAATATCATTTTTAAGCCAAAAAAGCAATTATTTGAATAAACCATGACATGATGAGTAAGTAGTAAAGGACGTTAATAGGGCACGTAACCAATCAGGAGGCAGTGCATATCATTAAAATTGGCTCTCGACCAATCAGATGGCAGTATTTTCGATTTGCATAAACAAGATGGCCGACATTTTTGGCACATACCCAAATAAGGGCAACATGTCCAAATAAGGAGAATATGAGATCGAGGTTGTGACGCGCATGTCCAAATAAGGCGATAGCCAATCCATGAGATCAAGGCTGTCACGTGCATGAAATCAAGGTTCGGATGGGAATAAAAGGGTTTGCGTGAGTGTCGTGAGTATTGTTGTTTTGAGCTAGGCGACTAGAAGATGTCTTCAGAGGAGAGCGAGACGAAGGTGAATAGTGTTTCTGAAGAGGAGAAGATAGAAGAACTTGCCGCGAGGGTGATGGATGCTGTTCATGACGGTATTCTTGGAAAGATAATGAAATGCGCCGTTTCTCACGCTATGGATGTCGTTCTGAGGAAAGAGGTGGTGAAGCTGGCGGATGAGGTGATGAGGTTCAGAAGAATGCTGTCTGAGAAGATGTTTGATGACCAGTCCATCTCGTTTAAAGACCCTGTGTGTTTGGAGAAGTTGTCAGATGGATTTGAGGACGGATGGGAAGCGTGGAAGAGCAGTTGGGAGGACCGAGACGAGTTGGCATACCGAGCATTTATCAAACAAATTGTAAAAAAATCACCACCACCACCAGAATCAGAGGAGTGAAAAAACATTTTTATTCATGCCTGTAACACTAATAAAGATCCTTTAACGAGAGAATGTACATGGTTTGTTGCGTGATTTTTTCGTCGGGGTGGGGTTCGTCCAAACGGATTTTACAGGCCAGGGGTCTCTAAAAAGAAAAAAGAAAAAATTTAATGCCCCAACCAGGAATCGAACCTGGGTCTTTGAGGCCACAACTCAACGTCTTAACCATTAGACCATCGAAGCGCTTACCTCTTTAGGACTTGGTTTTGGGATTGTCATCGGGAGGCAGTCCGAAATTCACGGCTTTGCAATGAGGGCAGAGTCTTTCGGAGGGTTTCAACCGCTCAGTGTGGAGGGCTTTACAGGTTCCGTGAAAGAATTGGTCGCAACAGGGTGTCAGGAAGTAGTCTCTGATACTGTGTTTGAAAGTGTATCCTTCCTTGCACCATAGACATTGAGGGTTAGGAAATCGAGACATGGAGTCTGAAAATAGAACAAAAACAACTTTTTATTGGTCATTCCACTTATTACAGGGTGGGACGTGTGCACGGTCCTATTGACCGACGCCCTCTTTTTCTTCGGGATATCAATCAATAAACGATTATTATAGTACTTTCAACCATTGTGATCAAGTAACGATGCGAGCCATCATCGACGCGGAGGACAAATTACCTAACGTGTAAATAGTGTGAAATAAAAATCAGAGTGTGTTTTTACAAAAAACTGTGTCTGTCTTTTTCTTAGTTTGGGTCCTGTCCATTAATCAGTATGGCTTCGGCGACTCCTCGTGGGTATTCGTCGATCCATTGAAAGAACTTGCAGGTACGCTTGGGACACTTGAGATAGAGCCTGTCTGGGTTGGACTGGGAGTGGGAGGTGGCTAAGACCAGGGATTTGCTGCATAGACATCGGAAACGAGCCGGGTCGATGTTCCTGTAGCAGGGGTGGGTCTGTTCTTCGACGCGTCTCAGGTAAGTCCCCACCTCTTTGACGCCACAGGTCACATAACACTTGGTGTAGAATCTGGAAGAGGGGCATCGGTAATACTCCCACCAGGTACCACCGTCTGGGGTTTTCACTCTTCCATATTCCATGGGTACCATACAACGCGGGCAAGTGGGATCTTGTGGTTTCAGTTGGTTCAGGAACTGATCGGGGTCGAATTCCTCCAACACTTGGACTTCGGTGAATTCTCCTCGGTCATCCACTTCAGGTGATACTTCTACGAGGTCGTCTTTCTTGAATTTGTCGAGTCCCATGGCTTCCAGGACTTGCACGGTTCGAGGAGGTGAGTCTCTGATCACGGTCATGCATCCGCCTTGAATGGCAGGTAGCTTTGAGTCTGTGAAGATAGAGAACGAGTTAGTATCCCAACAAGGTGTTTTCACGTCGCATGGTTTCTAGGATGTGGGTGGTTTTTCGCACTTTTCTGGGGGTCAGTCTTTGCCTTCACCTGTCATGGTTACTTTTCATTTGGCATTTACATTCTTGACGTTGGATCAAAAAGGCACTCCATGGTCGCGAGAAGCCTTTGAGAGGGACGGTGGTCCAACTGACCGAGTCCGGGGTGATTTCTTTGAAGAGGACGCGTTCGTTGAAACGGAGTCTGGCACGAAGTTTTTTGAATAACCATCTATCTAAAGTGGATTGTAGTTGTTTACCTCCTACTTCTCCTTCCACTCTCTTGGGTAAGAGCAGTTCCAGTTTCTTTTTGGACGATTTTTTCTTTTTCCTGACGGGTTCGACGTGTGAATCCATGACGACTTCTGCTGAAAAGTGACTCGTGATGGAATGCGTGGTTCGACTTTATGGACGTTTTTGACGACCAATCAGTGACGTGTGGTGTGATGGGATCATGTGACGGTCTTCGTTGCGATTGGCAGGATCTGAAGTGGGCACGTGATCCGGGAAAGTACGGAGTGAAAGTGGATCCACGGCGCGGGTATAAAAGGAGCCCGTTGGACGCAGCGAATCATTCTCGACTTGCTCTTGACGCGGTGATGACCTGTAGGATTTTGGATGAGAGAGACGTGCAAGAGATCCTTGAAGATCTGAGACAGCAGTTGAATCGAGCTTCTGACGTTTTGGATACAATCGAAAAAGAAGGCGAAAGACTGTTACACGTGAGGATAATTGAATTGGAGTTACGTCTTGTCTCTCCTTTGTACTATAGGCTCCAGAGGCACTTGATTGACTGGGGTGTGCGTAGTTGCTATCCTCATTTGTCGGGCTTGGAGATCACGAAGCGAGCAGATCGAGAAGGAAAGAAGTTTAACGAGTTTGTCTGAGGGTGTCAAGATGACTTACTATAGCAACTCAAACCAGATTCGGGACCTCGTGGAGCAGATCGTGGATCAGAAGGTACACACTTTAAGAGATCTCGATGCCATTCCGGAGGCTAAAGTGGACATGTACATTTTTGACAATCTCTTCGAACCGTTAGGTCAAATACCCGATAGTCTGTGGTCTTTTGAGCTCTTGATGAGACGTCGTCCTGACTGGGGTGGTACGATTTTGGAGATGATGAAGAGGAACGAACACGTGTTTTTGTTCTGTGGTGAGTGGTGTCGTGTGATGTACAGAAGTGGTAGCGGTCAATTCAAATTCATTCATTGTCGGGATCCCACCCTGGATGCCGAGCGTGCCTGTTTGATCGCCACGAATAACCTCACGTACATGATGAGCGATGTCATCCGTGATCTGTTTGAACCCTTGCGGTTCGCTCGCGACCTGTCACGACGGGTGAGGGAGTCAGACCAGAGTCCCAGGGTGGAGGAGATACTGACTTTCAACAGGTGCGCTCACAAGGAAACGTGTCTGAAGTTGGAAGAGTTGATCTACGATATCATGCATCAGCGTGATCTGTGGAAGGATCGGTTTTTCTTCCGTGCCCTTGAAGCGGAGGAGGATGACCTGTGTGGTGAGTGTAGAGAGAGTATGCGTCAAGCATTCTATGTGAAGGGGGACGAGGAGGAAGCCCTGAAGTGGAGACCCGGTAAATGTGATTGGAGAAATTGTAAATATTATGCCATGGATACCTATGAGGAAGACTGTGATAATGAGTACGGTCAAGATTGTAAGAACACGGACTATGCTCATTACTTTTCAGATTTGGACTAAGTCTTTTTCGCCTTCTTTTTCGTGTTATCCAATCAGAGTCGATTTTTACGTAAGAACCAATCAGGCACGACGTTTTTTGTACATATAAGAAAGTGTGAATAAAGAATTGGGTTCAAATCATTATGTCTCATGCTTTGAGTTGGTTGATCTCGAGAATGTGTACGACCATAGCCGATCGATGGTGTTGGACGACCTTGTGTTCCAAGTGCACTAGTGTCTACGAGCGATACGGTAAGGGTGAACCCATCCCCGACCATTTGAGCGATTCGCCCTTGGAGGTGTTTGACTATACCGACGTCGAACCCAACGTGATGCATTTTGTCGTTTATATCTTGTGGTTGAAACGGCAACCCGATTCATTTAAGAAGTATCTCGAGGTACGGGAGCAACGTTTTGAGTTGTGGAGACAGTGCGTGTACAAACTTTATCGACTATGAAGAAAGGTCAAAAGAAGAAGCAAAAGCCGCTTTCGACCGGAACGTTACTGGGACGGTATCGGGATCCTTCCAGACCCGGTAGTCTGGGCGGTCTGACGCGATTCGCCCAGGCCAATAAGATCTCGGTACGACGTGCTCGCGAGGTCCTGCAACGGGATTTGGGGTACACGTTGCACAAACCCAGACGTCGTCGTTTTCCCACGGTCCCTGTGGTGGTGTTCGGCATCGACGAGCAGTGGACGGCCGACCTGATCGAGGTGATCAATATTTCGAGGTACAATCGAGGGTATCGTTACCTCTTGACAGTAGTGGACGTGTTTTCCAAGCACGCCTGGGTCCAGCCCTTGAAGAGCAAGACGGGTAAAGCGGTGACGGAGGCCATGGCAAAGATCTTGCAAGGAGGTAGAAAACCCATCAATCTCCAGACGGACGACGGGAAGGAATTCTACAACAAGACGTTTCAGGATTTGATGAAGCAGAAAGGCATTCATCATTTTTCGACGCGCGGGGATACAAAATCCAGTGTAGTGGAACGGTTCAATTGGACCCTGAAAGAACGTTTGTACCGGTACTTCACCGTGAAGAATACGATGACGTATGTGCCCGTGTTACAAGATCTGGTCCGAGGGTACAATCGATCGTATCATCGCAGTATCAAGATGGCTCCCGATCAAGTGACTTTAGCCAATAGCGAGGACGTGTGGGAGACTCTTTACGGAAAAAAGAAAAAAGGGAAATTGAAGAAACCGCAACTCAAAGTCGGGGATCGTGTGAGACTGAACAAGAAGTTCCGGCAGTTCAAGAAAGGGTATTTACCCGGTTGGACCGAGGAGGTGTTTGTGATACGCCAAGTGCGTCCTGGGAAGGTCACCACGTACAAGGTGGAAGAATGGGACGGCACGGCGGTCGAGGGCACGTTTTACGCGCAAGATTTGCAAAAGGTGAACGTGAAAGACGACGATCTGTTCCGCATCGACAACATCGTCAAACGAAAAGGGGATAAAGTCTTGGTGCGTTGGAAAGGTTGGCCAGTCAAGTACGACAGTTGGGTGGATAAAAAGGGACTGTACGTGACCCAAAAGCCCAAGACGAAAAAATGAAGGACTTTTACGTGCAGTTGTTGAGCAATGCCAGCACGAACGAGTTCACGGACAACAAGGCCAACAGTTTCAAGAATCGTCTGCCGTATCCGCTCCTGTTTGAATCCGACAAGGAATGGAAAGTGGGCTTGGCGAGCGTGTCTTACCCGATTCCTCCGTCACGACCGCATCAAGTACCCGTCCCTCAAGCGCACGACTTTGACGACGGCGATTATTTGTTCGGTATGGATTGGACTATTGAAACGTTCAGGTTGCAGGACGACAGGATTACGTGGCGTCCATCTCGTTACCCCGTGACATTTTTCGTCAGCGGCAAGGAACTGAACCGTGACCGACACAAGGTGACGAGTGGTAAATCTCTCATGCAATACCTCATCCATCGTTTTCACGAACGGCTGTATCATTACATGGATCGCGCCAACGAAAGTCTGCGAGCGCCGGACGGGAAAAAATACTACCCTGTGTTCCGATGGGAGGGGAACGATTTGATTATCGACAACACCGACACGTTCCTCGACGAATCCGGAGACAGAAAACGTCCCAGAGTGTATTTTGGTACTAAACTGGTCAAGAAGTTGAGTTTGATTCGCGAGGAATCGTATTACTCCGTTCACTTGGACGTGAACATGATCAAGATCTTTCCCAACGACAAAGTCCCGTCTGATTTCAAGAAAGACTGGACCAACCATGACAGCAATCGATCTCGTGAATTTTGGAATTTGGACAGTCACGGGACGTTACAGCTCAGTCCCTATTGCAACTGGCGCTTCAGTTACTTGGACGAGGAATACGCCAAGACCTACGATTGTGGAGTCGTCGTTCATCCGGACCTGCCTCCGCCTCGCAGTCCCATGTACCTGTATTCGAATGTGGGTCGTAGCACCATCACGGGGAATCGAGTCACGGATCTCTTGAGAGAAGTCCCCCACGACCCGATCAAGACGACGTACGAGCCGAATCAGATTCAATATAAACCCGTGCGCAGCAACGTTTTGGATATAGTGGAGGTGCAATTGGCCGACAACGACGGACGCTTGGTGGACTTTGCGTCGGGCGTGTCGGTGACACTACACTTCAAGTATGAATGAGTCTGTCGACGACTTTTACGTGCAACTGATGAGCAATGCCAGCACGAGCGAGTTCCCGGACAACAAGGCCCACAGTTTCAAGAACCGTCTGCCGAACCCCTTGCAGTTGAGAGAGTCGGGATGGAAAGTGGGTATCAGCGACCTCTCGTTTCCGTCCGCGACGCGTAAGATGGACTTGAAAGATTCTCTTCTGTTTGAAATCTGGTGGATCGACATGGTGAACGCCTCCATAAACCTATACAGTCGGGTCTCTTCAGCGACGCGAGAGGGCGATTTGGAGTTCATGCCGAGGACCGGTACCGAGTTAATGAACGCGATACGAGATCGATACATGCGTAGGATGAGAGATCGAACGGATGCCGACGTGACGATGTACAAGAAAAAGAGTAAACCCGACGATCCCACCGAATTGCTGTACACGGTCATACCTAGGGCCGAGCATGGAGAATGCGTCCTGGACAACTCGAGAACGTGCCTCAGCCTCCTGATCAACGGTAAACGCGTCTACCCGCAAATGAACATCGGCATCGAATTGGCCAAGAAGATGAAATGGGTCAAGATGGGAACGTTGCAGAACGGACGACCGGGTTACGTCTTGGGACCCCATTTGAGGAAAGAATTTCCCAAGGAAGTCGTACCCACGGCCACGGACTTGATCATAGGACAGAATGACAGGGACGAGACATTTTACAAGATCGACCCTGACACCTTACATTTGAGTTGTTTCATCAATTGGGTGTTCACGGACCTGGATCGCAGTTACGAGGAAGCGTTCGGTCACGAGCGTCGTTCCTTGTTCGTGTATTCGAATGTGGGACAGAGTATGGTGACGGGAAATCAAGTCACGGACATGTTGAAACAAGTGCGTTACGATCCTGACGTGATCGACCTTCAACCGAGACACATCCTATATCTACCAGTGCGTACGACCTTTTTGGACATTGTCGAGACGCAGGTGTCTGAGAACGACGGACAACTGGTGGACTTTGCGTCGGGTGTGACCACGATCACGTTGCATTTCAAGAAAGGATGAGTGATTTTTACGTCAGCTTACCCAGTCACAGCAGTAAGAGCGAGTTCCCTGACAACAAACCGAACCATTTCAAGATCAGGTTACCGCACCCCTTACGCCTGAATGGAGACGGAGGTTGGAAAGTGGGATTGAGTAGCATCGCCATGCCGGATGCCCACGTGAGGCTGCCTTCCTTGACGCCGAACGATCCTGATAAAAAAGTCACCTTGGCCTTTTCCGCATGGAGACCCATAGATTCAAGTAGCTACTACATGTATGGAGAAGCTTACTTCGACACGGAGGACCTCAAGAAGGTGATTCACAACGTGGACGGTGTTGGACTCATGAAATCCATGATCTCCTATTTCGATCGACAACGCGTCTTCAAATACAACGGACCCAAATTAGGATCCAAATATGTCACGAATGATGGGAAAAGAACCTACGTCAGGCTCAAGTGGGAAGGCGAAGACCTGGTCACGGACAACGAAAACGTCTTACGTCCGATCAAAGACATGCCTGCATTACACATCAATGTCGACCTGGCTTATAAAATGGGATGGCTCGAAAAGAACGGTAACGGTTATAATCTGGGACCTAACTTGCAGAGCGAATTCTTCAAAGATGAAATTCCCAACATTGGTGTCATCGGGGACTTACATGACTCGGATGGATTACCTGTTTTTTGGACGGTCACAACCTATTCAACGGGACAAAGTTATTTGAAACTCAGCATCTATTGCAATTGGCGTTTTCTGAACCTGAACAAGGCGTTCGAGGTGGTGGTGGGAAACAGGTCGCGCTCTTTGTTCGTCTACTCGGACGTGGCTAGAAGTGGCGTGGTGGGAAATCAGGTCACGGATTTACTGAGAGAGGTCAACTTGATCCGAAGAGGTGCGGGTGTTCAGTATTTCGAGCCTTACCACATTCAATATATTCCCGTGCGCAAAGACCTCATCGACATAATAGAAGTGCAAGTGGCTGAGACAACTGGAGAACTGACGACCTTTGGAGACGGCAATACGATCGTGACGTTACACTTTAAGAAAGAATAATGATCGGCGGAACGCTGGTACGATTTCATCCCGATAAAATGAGGCAATCCGGAGACAGATTCGGCATGGCTTGGAAAGGTGTCAAGAAACGAGGTCCCGGCATTCTCCGAGACTTTATCACCGAGACGGCCACGGAGTGTCTGAAAGGTTTAAATTTGGGCGGCAAGGGAGGAAAGCCCAATTGGAGAGGAGGTCTCGCCGGGGTCAAGAGAGGAGCGAAACGAGCCGTGAAACGTACGGCGACGCAAGAGATCAAACGGGCGTTGTCGAAAAAAGTCAGAAAAGACCTATTTGGAGTATGAATTCCATTTACTCGAGGCGCGTGAGACTTATTCCGATACGACGAACGTATAAAGGCGGATCGATCTTCCCGTCCCGATCAAAACGCCCGAACTATCGTTGGGTGCAGTCGGCCCTGAGAAGGAGACGACGACGACGTAGACGATGACAGACCTCGTGGCTCATGCCCGTTCGGCGGGGGTTCGTAACCCTCGTCTGAACATGTTCAGTACCCCTCCCACGGATCTCAGCATGTCGTCTCGACGGTTGGTGAGAATTAACCCGTTCAATACGGGGATCAATCCCGTGACCTTCCAAGTCGATCCTCAAGAAGACTTTATCGACTTGAACGAGAGTTTCTTTGAAGTGGAATTGACCGTCAAGAAAAGTAACAACACGAATCTGTTGACAGCGGATGTCATGGGACTCGCCAACAATCTGGCCCACACCCTCTTCAAACAGATCAATGTGAGATTGAATGGGACTCTCATCAGCCCTCAGACGGATACTTACCACCTCAAAGCTTACATCGAGACCCTGTTGAACCACGACCGAGACGACGGTGAATCGATCCTGACACCCAGCGGATGGTACAACTGTCTCGGTGTACCCGACGACGGAGATGGCGATGAATTGACAGCCAATGCGTTGGATTTTGGTACTCCTCACGCTGAATATACTGATTTAACCCAAGATCTCAAGAATTTGGTCCAGGGACGATCCCAGTTTCTGGATGGAGAAGCCGTGACTTTGAGGTTCAAACCTTTCCTGGAAGTGTTTCATCTCAGCAAATTACTGTTACCTGGCGTGCAGATCCAGATCGACATGTACTTCAATACCCCAGCCCTGTGGACCATCCGATGGGACGGTGCTAGTACTCTGAGACTGACTGAAGCCGACGTGAAAGTGAGATTGTTCCTGTCTCAAGTGAGAGTGACTCCCTCGGTGTACCGAGAGATCATGACCAGCCTGAAAGGAGGAAGAGTGGCCACTTACCCCACGGTGAGAGGTGAAATTCGCACTTACTCGCATCCCAACGACAATCGTCATTTTGAGTGCAGCAATCCTTTCCACAGTAAGCTACCTAATAGACTAGTGGTGTTGTTGTTGAAACAAGCGGCCTTCAACGGAACCATCACCGAGAGTCCGTTCAATTTTGGAAAATTCAATCTGGCTTCCATCAAACAATTGGTGAGAGGTGAAGAGTACCCCTACGAGACCTTGGAGCTCGATCACGATGGGGACAGTAAAGATCAGAGAGGTTACTACAGATTCCTCCAAGCCTCAGGAGCGTTGTGCAGGGGAAAAGGAAACATGGTCCGGAAAGTGGACTGGGGGGACGGCAAGAGATGCAACATGTTTGTATTTGACAACACGGCCAATGGATGTTTGGACAGTCCAGTGTTGAACCCCAAGCAAGAAGGTGAACTGCGTCTGGTGATCGATTTCGGAGCCAATCCGGGAGAAAACCTCACTATCTTGTTGTACGGCGAATTCGAGAATTTGCTGGAGATCAACGAGAACCGAGTCGTCATCTACGACGTGTACCAATGAGAAGAAAAAAATGGAGAAAGTAGCCTTGAATAATATACAATTGGATCATTTGGCCCGGACGAATCCGTCCCTACGCTGTGTCTTTTACGGCACGGTCCCTTGCGATCGGCTTCCCAGGACAGTCCCTCAAGAAGGACCGACAGCTTACATCGTGAACACGGACCCTCACGACAAACCGGGCGTGCATTGGATCGCTTTGTGGGCCGACAAGAACAAGTGCGAGATCCTGGACAGTTACGGTCTACCGTTGGACGCGTACGGAACCGCCGAACCGATCCAAGAATGGTTGGATCGTCATTTCAAGTACCAGATTCACAACGGCAAGAGTCTGCAGTCCCTGTTCAGCCAGAGTTGCGGCGGTTACGCCCTGATGTTCCTAATCGACCGAGCCGAAGGTCGGGACATGAACGAGTTCTTGAATCGTTTTAAGAAAAACGAGTTTGTGGAGAACGATCGTAAAGTAGGACACATGGTAGAACGTCTGATAGTGGACGAGTTGGCCTGGCGCAAGATTTGTAAAACCCCGTGTCACCAGGACACGAGCGGTTCCTCCCGAGGAGTGCGTCATTTGTTATAAAGTAAGCTGTTTGAAATAAAAGAGGTTCATTTTTGAAAAAGAGGTTGTGTGGTAGTCATGGCTCTTCAGTTTCAAGGGCATAGACATTTGGACGACGTGATAGCCAGGTTAGAAAAACGCTATGGAAAAGCGGGTGGAAAGACGCCTCAACCCAGTGAGGCTCATTTCAAGAAAAACCAACCGCCAAAACGACAACTCAATCTGAAAATACTTCAACCCGCCAGAAGACAAGTGTCTTTTCAACCGCCGTCCGTCCTGGACACCGGTGCATTACCGGCGACGGTGACCACGCGTAGGAAACGCAAGAGAGCCGCCCCTGCCATGCCGAAGCTTTCCGAGAAGGAAGATAGGAAAAGAAGAATGAAAAAGAGGCATTGGTACGAAGACAAGTTCGGAGACTTGAGTAAATTCGCCAAGAAAAAACCTCGAAAAAAGAGATCGGCGCCTGCCAAGAAAAAAGGACGTCCCAAGAGAGCCGCTGCCAAGAGGGCCATGGCCAAGATCAGGAGTCGGGCCAAGAAAAAACCCGTCTGTTTCAATCGTAAGGTCACCCTATTGGGTCTGTTGAAACGCATCCCTGCCGTCAAGACCCCATTGGCCAAGTTGTTCAGATAAAAACGGAACGTCTCGAGACCCTGGACCATTTCAAGATCATGGAACGACGCAAAGCGTTTCAATTTCACACGCCGTCGAGTTTGTTGATAGCGGGTCCGTCGGGGTGCGGCAAGATGGTGTTCACGACCAAACTGCTCTTGGAGAACGGCGACTTGTTCCAACAGACACCCAAGAGTATTCATTACTGCTACGGATCGTGGCAAGAGGGTTTCCAAAAGCTCAAGAAGGGTGGAGTCAAGTTTTACGAAGGCATCCCCGACAGCGAACAGTTACCCCAATGGTTTCCCGGAGGGGGTGTGTTGGTCCTGGATGATCTGATGGACGAGGGTGGTAACGACAAGCACGTGTTGGATCTCTTCACCAAACATTCGCATCATCGGAACATCACGGTGATTTACTTGTGTCAGGATCTATTCCCCAACGGAAAATTCGCCAAGACCATTTCCAGAAACGCGCATTACATCGTGGCCTTCAAGAACCCTCAGGATCAGTTGGGGATACGGAATTTACTTCTGCAATCGTTTCCCACGCAATGGCAAGAGGTGTTGGACACGTTTTGCAAGGTCACCGATCGACCTTACGGTTACATGCTATTGGATCTTCATCCAGCCAGTCAGGACGATCAACGCGTTCTCAGCCATGTGTTAAAAGACGAAGGATTCGTCCGATGCCATCAGTTTGCAACCCCGTCATGTTGAGGAGCGAGGTCGAGTGGTTTCCGCTATTCATTCACCTGTGTAAAAACAGGTTAAAGTATATTATGAATCCCAATGAGCTGGACTACGAACCGATGAGACAGGTCACCGAATGCGAGAGTTACCGTCAAGTACGATCCATCATCAACGCATATAATGGGGAAGGTTTCGATTATTTGGTTCATAAACAACGAGAACTCGCCAAGAAGAAGATAGAAAGAAAAAGGTACATGGATAAAAATGAGCTCTTATGGTAGTGACGATTTCAACTTCTCGGCTCTGGAAGATTATTCGCCTTGGGGGACACCGGCTCGGACGAGTACTCCGATTCCGCCTGCCGCGGGTGTGGGTGCGAGTCTGAACACTCCTCCTTCACCGCGATCGTCACTGGCGACACCACCCCTGCCCAATGTCTCGCCCATCGGAGTAGGCACCGCTGGCTCGGGTGCACCGCAGACCAACGTCACGGTGGGTGTCGGCAGTGCTGGATCCGTGTCGCGCGCCAATGTCACGGCAGGTGTCAGGGCACCCAGGATAACAATGTCCACACCTTTGGCACGAGCCGTTCGAGGAGGGAAACGACCAAGACGCGTCCCACGTCAAAATACACCAACGTCCTCCAGTGATTCCGGAAGCCGCAGACGAAGTAGCGCTAGTGGTAGCGGTGGAAGAGGCAGAGGCAGAGGCGGGGGTGGAGGAGGTGGAGGTGGAGGCAGAGGTAGTGGTAGTGACTCCACACCGCCTTCGTCGATTCGATTGGGTCGAGGAGGAAGAAGAAGAAGAAGGCGAGGAGACCGTGTTCTCGACCAAGCCCAAATGCAGCAACAATTGGAAGAGATTTTGCGCCAACAACAACAGACGGCCGCGGGTCGTCGCATTGCGGGCATCACGACCACCAACACGATTACGACCACCTATAAAAACGGACAACGTCCTACCGTCACACGCAATTCGACCAGTGTGCGTAACTGAGAACAACAACCATGAGAAGACGCCGTCGTCGAACGAAAAGGAGAAAGCAATGGGGCGGTGCTCTTGCGAATGCCCTGTCTGCGATGTTACCCATTGGCAAGGGGGCTGCCTTGGGATTGGCCAAAGCGTTGGGTGGCCGCGCCGTGAAAACAGGCATCCGAGCTGGAACCACCGCTGCCATTGGCGGTGTGGGAGTAGGCGTGGGTCGAGGGATCCGAAGACTTGTGAGACTTAAGAAAAGACGACCCCCTCGCCGATGAAAAACCATTCGAATCAAGATGTTGAGGAGTGAAGTCGAGTGGTTCCCCTACTTTTTGCATCTATGTCGATGCTCTCGCTCTTACTGGGATGCGACCAGCATGGATCACGAAGACATGAAACGTATCGCGGACGAGTGCGATAGTTACAGACAAGTCCAGGACATCCTGAACCAATCCGTGGAAACCGCCTTCAAGGACGAGATCTGGGAATACAAGCAACAAGCTAAAAGGATCGAACGTCCCGACAGAAAGTCAGACTACGTTTGGCACTGGTTGGAAAAGAGTCATGAGTACTTCGGTCTGTTTATTGGATGAACCTTTCAACACCGTGGTGGATCTGGATTCCCTGAAACGTTTGGACGTCTTGTACGCTTTCTACCACAAGTATTGGTGGTGTCGAAGGCAGATGTTCGGTTACTACAAATTGTGCAATGCCATTCTCAACGGACTGGCCTTACTGACGGTGGCCGTGAGTATCGTCTTGGGATCCGTGTGGAAAGATGGGTACACGGTGGTAGGATTGACGGCTTTTGCCACCTTACTGAAAGGATGGAACAATTTCAAGAAGTATTCGTTCAAGATGGACATGGCCCAATTCGCTTACACGACGTACGAAAAGACGTTGACTGAACTCAGGAACTACGCTTTGGGTGGCGTGGAGGAATTGGATGGGTTTTTGACCAAGATGCAAACGTTGGACGACGTGGTGACGGATTTGACATCTCCCACGTACGACCGATACGTTCGAGACTACGCCCTACGATTTAGGCACGTGCCGCTATAAAAAATGACATCTCGGGCCTCATCTTCATTCAGAACCAACATGCCCAAGAGGTCAAGGAGAAAGAAAGCGTCTTCGAGAAGACGTAAAACCGCTAAAACCAAAAGAAGACGGTACCAAAGGGGAGAAGGGATCGGCACTGTGGTGGCGGGTTTACCCAAGGCGGCTTGGGGTATCACCAAAGGCATCGAAAGCCTGAGAGCCAAACAAGAAGCCAAACATACCAAAAGGATGTTGGAACGGATGAGACGAGGTGAGAAGTGGGATAGCAGTGGCGAATCGTTCCGTTGCTCCATCATGTGAAAAATAAAAGGACGAGGATCGGCGTCGTAAACCTCACTCGTCACCATGAGGGTTCGTAGGAGGAAGAGGAAACAAACAGGTGGAGGTCTATCTCTGGCGGAAGCCGCGATTCTGAAAGGAAGATTCAAACAACTAGCCCAAGGTTACAAAAAATACCGAAGAGCCAAACGACAATTTTCAAGAGATATCGTTCCATCATTTGACATGTGGGGTCCTATCTACAAGAGAGCGGCAAGTAAAAGGCGATAAAAGGAGTACGCCAATCCGCTCGTACGCATAAGGCCACGATGAAGCGGTTACGACGACAACGTCCTTTCTTGACGCGCGTCCTGAAAGAAGCCAATCGGAACAAACGTCAACGGATGTTACAAATCGCCGACAAAGATCAGATCAACGCCATCAGCGAGATGGTTCTCAATTTGCTGAAAAAGAGGATCCCCATCAACGCAACGACTTATGGGAAACTGAAAAGACATAAAAACGTTTTGCGCAAAGTGGGTAGACGCAAAAACTCCCTCAAGCGTCGAAGAGAACATCTCCTCACCCAAAACGGAGCGGGGTTCTGGAGCGGATTGCACGGTTGCTTCAAAGCATGTTGTGTACGGTGAAAGGACGCAGCGAGGACGGTTACCCGCTGGAGGGGATCGACGTCATACCCAATTTCCCACCGAGAGCAGACGAGTCCCACAATACCATTCCTAAACTCGTGCAGTTGTTGCAAGACGCCAATCGTCGCGAAGCCCGATGGAAAGACTCGTACGAGTACTTGAACAAGAGGTACCACGACCTGTATCAAGAATACATGGCTTTAAAGTTCGGTGACTTCTGCCAAACCTGTCAAACGAAACGAGATACCACGCCGCCCGGTGGGTGCATCTAGTTGTGCAGGGAGTGCGGTAAAGGCAAGCGAACCGTTCGAAGTCTCGAACTCGAGTTGGAAAAGAAAGACGAATCCATACGGTACTGGCAAGACTGTTACGAGACGGCCTTGAGAGAATTGTCCGAGTTTCCTGACACGACCTTGAGTCAGAAGGTATGAACGAAGTCATGATGGTGCCCGTTCAAGAATTCAATCCTCTGCAAGATTATTACAAGGGTAAGATCAGCCAGAATGCCTTGTTGAACAAAGCCGGACATCTGGCCGCCGAAGAACATCTCATCCTGAACGACAAACGCATCCCCGACAGCATGGCCGTCAAGATGACCAAACCCATCGCCTCCGAGGAAGGGAAACTGGTGAAACGTATACGGACGGGTAAAAGCGGTCCCATCTCGTACCAGGGAACGACAGAACCCGAAGGCATGGTCGACGCACCTGTCGAAACTCTGTTGAAACAGATCCTCAAGGGAGTCAACCAACCAGCCGCAGCCCCCGTGATCATCCCGCCACAACCCCTTTCTACGACAGGACTGAAAAAGGAGCTGAAAACCCCCATACCCTCCACGTCAGGTTTTAAAAAGGAGAAGAAAACCCCCAAACCCTTCAGTCCATTCGAACAGGTCACGCTAGGTAAAACTCCCCTATCGTCCAAGAAAAAAGCACCTATCTCCGATAGAGCCAGACGTGTACTGAAATCACTCGGTATCGACTACGACGACGGTGGTTACAGTCCCAAAGGCAAGTCAAAGAAGTACAAGAAGGCCAAACCGTCAGCCGCAGAAAAGTTACAAGCAGGGTGGGAAGATTTCGAAGACCCCTGGAGAAGGGGACTGGACTATGACTCGGATTAAGAAGAGGAAAAAGGCACCTCCACCCCCGAGGAGAAGTACCCGACGTCGACGTCAACGAGGGTATGGGATCGACATCCAAAAATGGTTGGCCAAGACTGGGATCGAGTTTCATTGGCCCGGTTATCAGTACATGGGACCTGGTACCAAACTGAAGAAACGTCTGGCGCGTGGAGACCCCGGGATCAACCGTTTGGACCGACTAGCCAAACAACACGACATTGACTATTCCAGGGCCAAGAACTTACAGGACAAATGGGATGCCGACACCAAGATGATCCAGGCCATCGACAAATTACCCGGACGTAAAACCATGACAGAACGCATTGTTAAGAAAATCATGCAGACCAAGAAACGTTGGAAATTGTAAAACCTTTTATTGTTGTTGTTGTAATTAAAGTTACACACGCTTTGTTGTTTTTCAAAAAAGAGTCTCTTTTGTCCTATAAATAGTGTTCCAACTGATTCATAAGTTCGGCGGTAATGTATACATTGCGCGAATATTCAAACTGAGTAGCCTGCTCTACCTTATCCTCGCGTTCAAATTGTTGAAACCATCTACCCATGTCGTGTAACATAAACGACATCTTATCAAGCTCAGCAGCTATTTCAGTTATCATTTTTTCTGTTTTCCGTCTTTCTTGCATTCGTCTTACTCTGTTTTCTTCTGCTTCCTTCCTATTTTTCCTGATCTTTTGAAGTCTCCGTTTTACAGGATCCTCGGGTTCCGCTAACATGCGTTCTAACTCTGCTACCAACCCTTCATCAGGCTCAGAGTCAGAGTCAGAGGAGGAGGAATAAGACAACCGCATCCCACGGCGTTGCGGTGGAGGGTCTTCTGGTTCCGCTAACATGCGTTCTAACTCTACCACCAACCCTTCATCAGGCTCAGAGTCAGAGTCAGAGGAGGAATAAGACAACCGCCTCCCACGGCGTTGCGGTGGGGGTGATGCCGGTAGTGTTGCAGTGGTGGTGATGGTGGTGTTTGTGCTCTTATAGGTGGCGGTCGTGGTGTTGGTGGATGACGGTAGTGCTCTTTGTGGTAGTGATCTTAGTGTTACTGCTCTTAGCGGAAATGGTGATGGTAGTGATGCAGTAGTGGTGCTTGTGCTCTTATCGGCGGTGGTCGTGGTGGAGGCGTAGGTGATGGCGCTTTTATTAGAGGTGGTCATGGTGATAGATGATCGAAGTGCTCTTTGTGTTACTGCTCTTAGTGGAAATGGTGGTGATGATGATGATGTTCTCGGACAATCCGTAAACAAACCTCTAAGAATTTCCTCCGGATCATACATATCCCCATTCCTTACCTCACACCTCTTGGCCCTGCATCGGGCACGATACCTTCTTTTATGTTCTCGAACTTTCTCGGGGTTTTTCTTCCTCCACTCTCGGTTGTACTCTCTGTTGTACTCTCGGATTTTTGCGGGGCACCTGAAATCAGTTAACACAATACGGGCTCTAAACAGCTTCCGAAGAATTTTCTCTTGATTGTACTTAACCTCATTCTTCCTTTCTAATGATTTTATAGCATCGCACGCAATGTCATTGAACCGTACCTCGTCCTTGCGTCGGGCACGATATCGTCTTTTCTGCTCGCGAACTTTCTCGGGATTCTTCTTTTTCCACTCTCTTACAATCTCTCTTCTCCGTTCTAATGAGCGGGCAGGCATGGTCTTTCGTAATGGACGGTCAATACACGTTTTAAAACTCAAAGCGAAAAGGATGAAGGTAACGCTCAATACAAGTTAAAAAATAACTCAGAGTGGCGAGCCGACGACGCGGATTCGTTTTTATACAGATCCGTCTAGCCAATCACAGTGCAAAGACCAAGTCACGTGTTACCCCGATCCAGGGGATAGGGGGTACCCCCCCTACCACGCCCCACGGTCGGAGACTGGACATCATTATACCATGTTTGGTAAGGGGTTACCCCCTCACGGTAAGAGACTGGACACCATCGTACCGCGTGTATAAAAATGAGTGAGTTGGTCCGTTCGAGTCACTCTGAGTTTTGAACTTGTATCGAGCGCTGGAAAGAAGAAACCATGGCACAGGAGCTGACCGACGAGGAGATGAACCAACTGATGGATCAATATGAATCAGTGACCGATGAAGAGATGAACCAACTTATGGATCAATATGAAGCAATGAGTATGACGTGTACCCTATGTAAGAAAGTAATCTTTAGAACTCTAACCCTAATCTTTTTCATAGAGTTACTGGGATTGGTTACCGCCCGAGATGCAGACCTACATTCTCCACTTACGAGAGGCCCAGGCTCTCGTCGAGGCGCGCGAACGTCAAATCAGACGAGAGCTTTGTAACGAGATACGCACCTTCGCCAAGGTCAAAGCAGCATGGGACCTAGGCCCAATCAAAGTGGTTCAACGGATATGCCCACGAAATGGAAATAGGGAAATGCGCGTGTACGGAACCTACGTAGACCAATAAAGCAGTATAAGAACCGTATTGTTAGGGTTAGGGTTAGATCGAGCCTATTACCGTGTATGGGGTGTTAAGTATACGTTATTCACTTTACCCATAGAATGTTACTAGACTACATTAATTAAAAGCAATGTTCGTAACATTTTGTCTCGTTCATGTCCTTTTACAGAACAGACGGACCTACGACGAAGCCTTCCCCTTCGACGACCGAGTGATGATCCAAACCGGAGGTGGTAGCAATACAAGACCCCTCCTAGACTTCGACTTAAGACCCGTAGGCACTCGACGTCACTGGCGAAACGTCCTGAACAAACAACGGTACGAAGCCACGCTCAGACAACACAGAGACGTGACTCCCAGGGACAATCTAGGTCAAGAATTGACTCTAGCCCTTCAACGATCCATTGAGCAACAAATCGCTCAGGATCCTACCCTAACACTCGACTCCACGGTCCATTTCACCATGCAGTCCCGTGCCTTCATGCACGCCTTTCAATCCACCACCTTCACCGTGCGAGAATTCGAAGCAGGGAGTGAAAGACTAAACACTTATCTCCAGTCTCTCGCGGCCAAACTCAACTCCAACGAAGAATTCACCCCCGACAACACGTTTACCATGGAAACCACTTTCATACGTACCCCAGGTCGTGGCAGCGGAAAAAAACGATACAAACCGAGTTGCGCTGCCGTACGGGGAATCGTCAAACGGTCGCGCGTGACCATCCAAAACAAAGATAATCTATGCTGCGCTCGCGCCATCGTCACCATGAAAGCCCGGGTTGACGCGAACGGGAATTCGCGTGACCAAGATTACCGCAATCTCAATCAGGGACGACCCCTACAAGAGCGATTGGCCAAAGACCTCCACCGTCGAGCCAACGTTCCCGAAGGACCTTGCGGCATTCCCGAACTGCAAAAGTTTCAGGCCGCGTTACCTGGCTACCAGCTCAAAGTCATGTCCATTGACCCACCCCACATGCTCATCTACGCGGGACCCGAACCCTCGGACAAGATCATCCGTCTCATCAAAGAAGACGATCACTACGACGGCTGTAATTCGTTTAAGGGATTCCTCAACAATTCCTACTTCTGCGACGAGTGTAATCGAGGTTACGATCACGATGACTTTAAACATCATCCCTGCTGCGGTCAATGGTGCCCCGCCTGCAAACGAAAGGACTGCCCCAATTTCATCGAGAAAAAACGACCCCTAGCGCCAGGCATGTTTCCCGAACCCACCGAGATCTGCCGATTGTGTCACAGAAAATTCTTCGGTGACCGATGCTACAACGACCACTTGCAACGGCGGAGTCTCAGCATCCCCTCCATCTGCGACACTTACAAAAAGTGTGAGAAGTGTTGCCACGTCTACGAGCGTAAACGCAAGAACAGACGAGAAGGTCGTACCCCCGGTCACAAGTGTGGATGGGGCGAATGCAGCATCTGCGAAAAACAAGTTCATCTCGAAACGCACCGATGTTACATCCAACGCATCCCCGAAGACGAAGACGAGCCCAAAAAGAAACGCGTCCCCCGCGACAAAGTCAACGGTCGACCCTTCGAAGAACCCGATCCAGACGATCCAGACACGTGCGTCTGGGTGGACAGAGACCCGCCCCTTCAAGTGTACTGCGACTACGAAGCCATCACCGATGCCGAAGGGAATCAGACACCCATTCTACTCTGCCTGGAAGACGACGAAAATGAGATATGCTACTCCTTCTACGGCCCCGACTGCACCGCTGACATGTTCGACCAACTCGAAGACCTCGCCGTCGACCAGGACAATGACGAACGGGACGTCATCGTCATCTTTCACAATTTCAACGGTTACGACGGGATGTTCATCCTGCAACACTGCTACGCCACGCATCGAGAAGTCACCGACCAAATCACCGTCGGCACCAAGATACTGTCCCTGCGATCCGACAGACTGACCTTCAAAGATTCCCTCTGCTTTCTCCCGTTCCCGCTGGCCAACTTTCCAGTCACCTTCGGAATCCAAGAACTGCGCAAAGGATTCTTCCCGCACAAGTTCAACACCCTAGAAAACCAAGCGTACGAAGGTCCCATGCCACCGCGAGACATGTACGATCCCGACGGCATGTCCGCCAAAAAGAAAGCCGAGTTCGAACAGTGGTACCAAGAGAAAGTCGACAACGACTACCATTTCGTCTTACAGGAAGAAATGGAAGCCTACTGCGAGTCGGACGTCAAACTCCTCAAAGCAGGCTGCCAAAAGTTCCGGGAAGAATTCAAACAAAAAGCCGACTTTGACCCCATGGAGAAATGCGTCACCATCGCCTCAGCCTGCAACCGGTTCTGGCGCAAGAAACTCGTCCCGATCAACACCATCGCCTCCAGACCCCCTCAAGGATGGCACGGCGCCCGATCCAATCAGTCCGTCGAAGCCCTGAAATGGCTAGCCTGGCAAGAACACTCATTGCAACGCACGGATCAAGGCGATCGCATACGCACCGTGCGAAACGGAGGTGAAGTCCGACTAGCCGGTCATCTCGTGGACGGATACGATCCGACCAGTCGAACTGTCTACGAATTCCACGGATGTCTATGGCACGGATGTCCTCGCTGTTTCCCGACCAATCGAAACAGACATCCCATCTGTCACGCCGATCGCACTCTAGACGAAGTCTACGAGGCCACACTCCGCAAACACGACCTTCTCAGTCGTCAAGGTTACCAGCTCTGCGTCAAGTGGGAATGCGCCTGGAACCTAGAAGTCGAAACCGACCCTGATCTCAGCCAGTTTCTAGACACGTTCGAAATCATCAAAGCGCTCGAACCCAGAGAAGCTTTCTTCGGAGGGCGCACGAACGCCATCAAACTACATCACGTGGCCGACGTGGCTCAAGGAGAAAAAATCAAGTACATCGACGTGACGTCGCTCTACCCCTGGGTCAACAAGGGAAGCGAATACCCCGTAGGACACCCTCAAGTCATTGTCAACCCCGACGACCAAGACATCCATCACTACTTCGGTATGGCCAAAGTGGACATACTACCACCTCACGAACTTTACCATCCCGTTCTACCTTTTAAGCACGAGAAAAAACTCACCTTCCCACTCTGCCGATCGTGCGTGGAAGACGAAATGAGCAAACCCCTCCTAAAGAAATCGCATCGCTGCCCTCACACGGCCGAGCAACGCACGCTACGAGGGACCTGGTGCACACCCGAAATCCAGAAAGCCGTTGCCATGGGATACACGCTCATCAAGATCCACGAAGTCTACCATTTCCCACCCAGACAACGCCGTACAGGACTCTTTGCCGATTACGTGAACACCTGGCTAAAAATCAAACAGGAATCCGCTGGCTACCCGAGCTGGTGTCACACCCCCCAAGACAAGACATGGTACGTGCAACAATACCAACAGAAGGAAGGCATCGCTCTCGATCCTGCCACGATCCAAAAAAACCCCGGACGCAAAGCCACCGCCAAACTCATGCTCAATTCCTTCTGGGGCAAGTTCGGCGAAAACCTACACAAACCCACTACCGAAGTCGTCTACACTGCAGCACAACTCTTCGCCCTCGTTTCTAATCACTTCAACGACATACGACAAGTCAGAATCACCAACGACGAAGCCCTAGAGGTCGTCTACACCGAACTCGAAGACAACCAACCCGATAACGGACGAATCAACATCTTCGTCGCCGCTTTCACCACCTGTTGGGCTCGACTCAAATTATACAGCTACCTGGAACTGTTAAAGTACCAAGTCCTCTACTTTGACACCGATTCCGTCATCTACTTGCACAAACCAGGTCAAGCCGATGTCCCGCTAGGCGATTACCTCGGAGAGATGACCAACGAACTCGACGACGACGACTTCATTACCACTTTCACCTCCGCTGGACCCAAGAATTACGGGTACAAAACCCACCAAGGCAAAGTCTGCTGCAAAGTCCGAGGCTTCTCACTCAATGTACGAGGAGCCCAACAACTCAATTACAACGTCATGGAACAAAATCTCCTCGACGAACTCGAACAACCTCTAGAGCAACGACGCAACATCCCCGTCGTCAACCCCAACTTCTTCTGGAGAAACCCAGCCACCAAACATCTCAAGGTCATCACACGAATCAAACGCTACGGACTCGTCTTCGACAAATGCGTCGTAGACACGAACACTTTCAAATCGTTTCCATACGGTTACTCACCAATGTAACTTCCTGTAAAATCAATAAAAAAATCAATTGTTAAAACTCACTTCCTGTCTATCGCCTTATTTGGACATGCGCGTCACAACCTCGATCTCATATTCTCCTTATTTGGACATGTTGCCCTTATTTGGGTATGTGCGAAAAATGTCGGCCATCTTGTTTATGCAAATCGAAAATACTGCCATCTGATTGGTCGAGAGCCAATTTTAATGATATGCACTGCCTCCTGATTGGTTACGTGCCCTATTAACGTCCTTTACTACTTGAGTAAATTATCTCCAAGAAAAACTGATTAATTTAACAGACACTTTAAATAATTAGTTAATACATGTATCATAAGTGTTTCTTAATAATGTAATACAGTTTATCTGTCACAATGTTGCAGCTACAGCTGTATGATATTACTACACACAGTATGGGTTGCAGAACTCAACTTCCAAGTCAGTTTGTTCAATGAACTTTGTGCAGAAATTATTATGGCATCAAGTTGTCTGTGAATATAGAGAAACCAAACAAAGCATTACAATCTTAAGTAATAAATTATTGAACTCTTTTACATGTATGTACAATGTATATTCCATTAATATTGGGGATCTCTCAGAAGCTGCATCTATGATGATTTAATTTGCTCCCAGTGCATTTTTTTATGGAACTTTTCCCACATTAATATCTCTGTTATGACAGCGGTCTCTGTGTTCTATAACAATTAGTACACAAGAAAAATACACTCAGTAAAATATTGTTTACAATAAAAATCAATCCCTATAAGCAATCATAAGGACCTTCAATTTATATTTCTTTAGAAATATCTCACCTGGCCATGGTTGCTTTGAAAATCTTTGCTGTTTTAATCCAGGTTGCCCATGTGTACACTGTTCGTATATTGACTGACAGGAACAGGGATGTAATCATACTGTATATCGCTGCTACTTGAACACCACTGAACATACAAAGACATATCAATTATAATTTATAACCAACAGATGACATTCCTTTCATCGATATACAGTGTCCTTCATTGCTAGTTGTTTACTGAGTGTCTACAGTAGTGAATCAAATGCTAGGGGGATGGCACCAAAACTTTCACAGTGGCAGGCTCTGTCCTGAGATGCAAAGCAAACATATATAACTGTTATGAACTTGGCGGCTTGCTTTTGAGCGCACATGCAATTTGCTTTAAACAAGAAACTGGAACATTGCAGTACAACAATGTGCATGTAGTCCCAATCAAAGGGCCATCCAGGCTGTTTGGTTGTACATATAACTGAAAATCAGACTTTGTCAGGATAAATACTGATGTTCTTGCTGACTTAATCTGAGTGTGCAGTTCCAGAAGATATTCACATGCAATGTCTGAGAAATCATTAATTACAAAATATGCTTTAAGAAATATCTTACCTGGTAAGGCCAACTTTCAGAAAGTTTTGTAATCTAGACTGGCTGGCCAGTTCATACATTTGACAAGTTGACACTGGGCATGTTTGTAAATTTGTGCGCTTCAACATCACATTACAATGTACATGTAGTAGCGTTGGTCAACTGAAAACAGCATAATTTGGTTAATTAATTTACACTGTACAATATTTGGTTATATATTGGTGTATATCGTTGCACACCAACAGATGACTATTAAAATTAATTTACAGAACATATTGGCAGCTAAATCATAACAAGTGAAAAATTGAGCATGAGCCAATTACATGTACATGTAACAGCCCTCACCTCAGAACTGTCATAGATATAATGTATTTTCAAACTCGCTGAAATTTCAGATTATTCAATATTAACATGCACGTACATCTTTAACAGTGTGTTTGCTTTACATTCACTTTACACACAACCAATATCCACCATAGGCAGACTTTTAAGTTTGCCTTTGAAAATAAATTGCATCATCTAATGCATCTTTCATTACCTATTCTTGTGACGAAATGACACAAAATCCAAGTACAAGAAGTCATAAGCATAAAACTAACTTAATTACCTGGTAATGCTTACAGCACCTCTTACTGTCTGCATATGCCGTCCATAAACTGGTACTGCCTGGACAATACTCATTATTTTTCTGATCACATCTTTTAAAATGTCACTGTTATATAATTTGTCCTGAAAAGGCAAATGCATGAAATATTATGCCTTTGGCACTCACCACATACCTTTACATGATGTACAATGTACACCAAGTCATGATCGACATTCACAATTCTTTTTACTTTCATTGTAACTTTTTTTGTAACTTTTTGCGGTGTCATTTTCCCACACTTGAAGACAGGACTTCCACATTAGGTGGTAATTCTCTATGAATTCACAGGGAGTGATAACAATTAAATGGTGACTAACTTTAGCAAAGGAGGCATTCAAATGTCAGATTTTAACATTAACTTTCTTCAACGAGCAAAAAAGTAAAGCACAACAAAGAAAACAGTCAGTGACATTCGGTTAATAAGTTAGTCAATCAAAAATTAGTGTGAAAAAGAGAGCAGAGAGAGAGAGTGGAGCGAGGAATGCACTCTCGCCAACTAAATTTTGAATGTACATAAGTAAAAGTTATTTTTATTACCGAGAAATGGTCAGGGCAAGGACTTCTATGCCCTAAATTTTTTCTACGTATGTAAATGTCATTTTCACTGTTCAAGTTACCGAGCACAGCTCTTAGCATTTTTTTTAATTAGTACTATCTCACTGTTATGGAACATTTCCATAAGTGTAAATACCACACTAGGGAATAACATCTCATTAGGAAAATAGAGGCCATGTACCCCCAACCAAAAACAGTGGCACTAATAAAATGAAATAGCAAATTAAAATCGAAGTAGAGCTTTACTTGCCGACAGGGTTTACATGCATAATCGTCTACTCGACATTTCGACTTAACAAGCATTTCACCAAACCGAACTAACTGGACAACAACAAAATAAAACGAGGAAATCTACATTATCAACACAATATGCATATCATTACAGCTGAGTATCAAACAGCAAATCCCTTCTCAATGAAGGATGACTGAATAAAAGAAAGGATGAAGAAAATTCGTTTAAGCTTGCAGTGTTAAAGTTTAACAATTATTCACGCTTAAGCATAGATTTGAATATCACAGTGTGTATTTTTGCCGACGGCTTAATTTAGCTTTGCAGTCATTTTATCGGCGGTAGCTTTACCAGTCTTCAACCAAATTAACCTGGAAATTCCTCCCAAGCATTTCTAACAAAACGAGGAAATACTTTGTAATCACAAGATGTAAATATTCACATAGGTACGTCAAAAGTAAATTTAGCAAATCCTGTTCGCTTCGGCTTAAAATGGTTTGTTGACCTATCTTGGTTTAAGAAATTTTTGTAGTCTTGGAAGCGGTTGTGCCAATTAACACAGAAAACTTCAAAACTCGCCCGGTAGTGTTTACAAATACAGATTTTTTTTTTTTGAATGTGACGACGAAATTCGAGACAAAACTTGATTTGTTTACAATATGCAACTTACAACCTCGATCCACAAAACCACTCAAGTGTTATTGTTATGAGTGAAATTAAACCTATGTAATTTACAAAATGCCTCACAGCATGGCTTCAAATAAGGAAGACTTTAAAAAAGGATTCCTACTGAAAATAAGCTTATCTCGCCGAGGCAACTTCATAATTTCCATAGCAAACGCCACAACAAACGTCGCTTACCTCAAGTTGGCAATTCACTTTGGCCAGTGCAAATCTTCCAGGCAGAAACTTGCTGCAAAAGTTGTGAAGACTGAACGGAACTGATCTAATCTTTTCGATAGATCAACGAATCAACCACTTTTTTCCGCTGTGTTTTCTGTTTTACACTAAACACACACTTCTCTAGTTCGTCACCTGATTTTAATCATGTGACTTTTCTTGCTCGGCTGCACAGCATCTTGACGCGCAAATTAATTGAGCGGTTCTACAGTCGTCGGGTATTTCGTCTCCTTTCTATAGTCCTCGTTACCTTTGCTTCACGGCATTGTTCCGTATTATTTCATCCCCTTTCTCTAGTCCTTGACTCACTATAATTAACGGCAGTGTTCAGTACTGTTTCACCTCCTTCCCCAGCGCTGGCCCGCTCTCTTTCACGATCTTCTTCGCTACTTCTTTGCTACTTCTTTGCCTGTAATTTCTTGCATTCCATTTCTGTTTTATGCTTCAGTGCAACCCCATCTTAAAAACGTTAGATCAACCTCCGCTATTATTTGTTGATATGGCAAATAGAAATGAGTTTTCTTTTCTTTAAAAATCCCGCCAAAAAAAGATGGCATTCCTCGGTTCCCCCGTTTGCGCTACCGCGAGGCTCCTCTCCCCCTCCCCCAGAGTCTGTACGGATGGCGTTCGCTCACTCGCTCGTACGATGACGTCATAACCAAATTTTCTCGGCTTGATGGGTTTACCAAAATTTCTAAGGTATGGGGCTCTGCTCGCGCGCCTTCGGCGCGCGGGAGCTCCGCTATTACTTCATAGTTCTGTGCAAGTGTGGCCAAATAGTCATAAGCCTAGCTTATTTGCAAACAGTTCACATTTTCATTGTCACTTGAAAGGAAAATAATTTGTGTACTTCATACACTGGTGAGTGGTGAAGTATTAAATTAACGAATTGAATAAAATGCTCAGGACATTTTGTTATGGTTTGGTGAGTTTTAAAATATGTTTTAAATGTGTTTATGGAGAGAAGGTTAATATGCGGACGCCCGAAGGAACACCCAACAAAACCAAAAAACCAGCTAGGGTGACAAGTTCCTACTTCAGTGCAACGAAATACGTAAGGCAGTACATAATACATAAGCCTGTTGGATTTTAACTGTTATTTCATAAACATTAGGTTTCTTTTATGGAACTAAAGAGCATCCAGTGATTCATAGTATGCGATTTACTGCAACCATTTTCAGACCACAGGGGAATCCGGTCATTTCGCCTGAAAACTGGTTCGCCCGTAGTAAAAGTCGGTTTCAAACACCAAATATATAAACCTGTTATCGCCCATGACATATATTTTTCGTTCCATACATCCACACATCTATTACTGAGCCAAAGCGGCAGACGAGCCAATACGTACTTCTCGACATTTTTCACATCCACGGTTCCGAGTGAACAGGCTTTCGGGCATACTTTGAAATGGTTCTTGAGGAAATTTGTAAAGCCTAAGACGAAGGAAGAGCTGATTGCGGGAATTAAGGCCTTTTTGTCCGCAGTAACCCCTACGATGTGCACCAGATACGTCAGACATATTGACAAAGTTGTTCCAGTTGTAATTGCAAGGAGGGGAACTGCATCTGGATACTAGCAACTGGTCAGGAAAGATACAGCTGCAATCATGGACAAAAGTGTTGACACATTTCAGCAAAACAAACGCTTTCTATTGGCCTCCTTCTGTAATTTCAAAAAACATCTTTTTTGCCGAGAGAAAAACCCCCCTCTCCCCCTTTTCAATGCTGAAATAGGCTCTGTGGACACCGTCACGTGGTTACAACATTGAAAAGGGGAGATAGGGTCGGAATGTGTAAATTGGAGATTGAAAAACTCACACGTTCAACAAAACAGGTCTCTTTCAGGGAGTGTTGCAACTGTTTTTGTCCATGATTGTTGATACACAGTGTAGATGCTAAATGACATGCTAGTAGTGTGTGGTTGCTGTAAGGTACCATTTGCAGAGTTAACTAGACAGAAAAACATATCGAACATTTTTCAGGGGATCATACTTGGGGTTGAAAATACCCACGCAAAGTTTAAACTATTTTGAGTTCAAGCATTGTTGTTGAAGTGGACAAACTACGGAAAAACCATGTCAAAACAGTGTGAATTGAGAGAACTTGGCGACTAAATTGT
This sequence comes from Orbicella franksi, assembly GCF_964199315.1. Lineage (NCBI taxonomy): Eukaryota > Metazoa > Cnidaria > Anthozoa > Scleractinia > Merulinidae > Orbicella > Orbicella franksi. The sequence goes on along the minus strand of NC_138148.1, from coordinate 13,403,552 downwards.
TAGCAACTGATGTAATCTTGTCTAAGAGGTACATTTACTTACTCTTAACTTTCCTGTTGTCATGGTTATCATATTTTCCAAAGAGTTAAGTCAACCAGGATGTTGAGGTTTCTGCTTTGGCCAAAAATAAATACAATCAATTAACCAAGTGTGTGTCTTTTTAAGGTAATTCCCCAGAAAAAAAGACTGTTAATAGATTTTTGTTCAAACTTTGTCTGCTGAATATTTATCATATGAGAACTTTAATTACAAAATAAAAAGGGGGGGTGCCCATGCTCGTTAAGGAGCAGTGAGACATTGAAAATGTCCCATTTTGGCATTACTTAATGCTTATTACAAGAGCTCATTCCAAGTTATTGTAAAATCTTTGTGAGCCCAGACTCATGAAAACATGCCTCAAACTGCAGTCAATACTTGTTTCTGATGTAACGAAACTTTTTAAGTTTGACTTTGACAGACAGCTGAATCCTTGTTAAAATATTGGAACCAAATTGCTTGCCACAGCTATCAAACTGCAAAATAGAACTGACTACGGTGCACTGCTATTTTCCTTGTTTCGTCAATTTTCAGCAATAGAAATCAGATCAGTCTTTTCTCACACAAAGCTAGTGATTAGTTGATTAAAACGAATGGAAAAGAAATTGGGGTGCCAAAGCTCGTAAGTGAGCTATAGCCATTTTTCAACTGACAGAACTCAATATCAAGGCAAATCTGCCATGTTTTCAATGTGCACGTGCACGAGTGCGTGCTAGTGACGCTATAAATTATGTGCACTAAGGATGTGCAATGCAAATGCGAGGAATCACCTTAACCCAGAGATTGCAAAAGCAATCCGAGGGTTTATGTTGTGGATATTTTATGTAAGCCAGCAAACGAGTGTGATGTATCCATGAAAAGAGTTCTACAGTCAAACATGTATTAAGCAGACCCCATATAAAGTGAACACCCTCTATTACTTTGACAACAGTGCAAGTCCCATTTTTTTCTTTCCTTACATTCTTAAGCCACTGGTCTTATTCTTTCCTTGTTTAACACTTTTTTTTTGCCAGAAGCCAATGAAGTAACTTGTATAACTAGACTAACCTGTAAGCCACACATCTCTGCAAATGCGGACCTATCTTTTTATGAAAAGAGTAATTCCATTTTATGCAAAGGTTAGCTCATGTCAATCACCATTCATTGGAAATCTACAGGTTTGCTCATAGAGCACTTTAATTTTAACTTTTGTACAATGCATATCAGAAAGGCAATTTCCATGTTCTTTTATTTTTATACCAAAGACATAAGTTTAACTGCCACAACTTAAATAATTAAGTGAACCTAATGAATACTTCAACAATAAAAGCCCACCTTGTGAGCTTGTACATGTATGTAAGTTAAATGTTGCCAAATGACGGTATACTGTTCTTCACTGCTGCACAATAGGACAATATCAGAAAGGTTATTTCCATAAATATTCTTACTTTTCATGCCACAGACAAGTTGAGCTGCCATAAATTACATACATTAAATTAATAAATACCTCTACAGTCAATGGATGCCAAAATGCCCACGTTAGGGATTTCAAGTATTTTAAAGTGTTTGTAACTTGAATGATGCTAAAAGACAATTTTGTTTTGAAAAAGGGGGCCATCTCATGGGGAAACCATGGCTACACAACTGATACAAATTTGTAAATTTATGAATGTGCAGCATTCCTAGCCTGACTTTCAGCATCTTCTCTGCTCTGTTGATGGTGATGTTATTGCCTGACAAAGTCAAACAGATAGTGAATTTGATTGAAACAGCTGAAACTGTTGTGTCATTATGAGTGGATCAATATCTTTTCCTTTTGTCGTAGTTTTAGACCTGGGTGAATTTTAAATAGAAAAAGCGATATTTTGCCACGAGATGGTAGTTTGCAGCTATTTGGTGCAGAAGTCTCTCTTGGGAATAAGCTATGAGAGGATAAATCTGAAATTCACACTATGATATTCTAAAATTTACTCAGCCCCAAATAATTGTTTTGTAAAATTAACATTCTTTTTTTGCTGACACCCATCTTTCTTTTCTTAAAAAGGCGTCAATTGCTTTCACGCACTCCTCTTTCCGCACCCTTTCCTGTAACTTTGCTGGGACATCAGGATATTGCTCAAAAATGATTTCTTTAATTGCCCCAAGTTTATCTTGGTCAAGTGGTTGTAGGCTTGACCCACTACTATTAGAGCGCCCAGAGCAATTTCTGCCCTTTCGCTCTTCCGGACTGAACATCTCCAACAGGAGATCTTTTGCTAAATTACCCTTACTGCTGCTTAGCAGTACCGCCCTCTGTTTAAGGGTGGGTGTTATATAGCTAGAAAATATGGGCTCCTTTTGTTCACCATTATCCACTAGTGGTGCAGTTATTACAGTAGTGTGATCTGTTTGTCTATCGACAGTTTTTATTTTTTTTATTCCCAGGTAGTCCACAATAAGATCTACCTTGGTTTCAATGTCTGTTATTTTGTCGTAAAGTTTCTGAAGTGTCACATTTTCTGTTGGAGGATTGTTATATGACTGTCCAGTCCAGTTGGTTACCAGTTTGTAAAGTACATGTATCTGTCTCGTCTCGTGGTGTCACTGGTAAAGTGAATGTGTTTGTCACGGGTACTGTGGTGTTGAGTAGTGGATTCAAAATGCTGAATGGGTCAGTTGTGGATTGTGTTGTAGTGTCAGTGGATGTGTTTGTCAGGGGTACTGTGATGTTGAGCAGTAGGTTGAATGCGTCAGTTGTGGATTGTGTTGTTGTGTCAGTATATGTGTTTGTCAGGGGTACTGTGGTGTTGAGCAGTGAGTTGAATGCAGCAGTTGTGGATTGTGTTGTTGTATCAATATATGTGTTTGTCAGGGGTACTGTGATGTTGAGCAGTGGGTTGATTTTCTCAGTTAAGAATTGCTTTGTGTCAGTATATGTGTTTGTCAGGGGTACTGTGGTGTTGAGCAGTGAACTGAATGCAGCAGTTGTGGATTGTGTTGTAGTGTCGGTGGATGTGTTTGTCAGGGGTACTGTGTTGTTGTGCAGTGGGTTGAATGACTCTGTTGGGAACTGTGTTGTTGTGCCAGTATATGTGTTTGTCAGGGGTACTGTGATGTTGAGCAGTGGGTTAAATGCATCAGTGGTGGATTGTTTTGTAGTGTCAGTGGATGTGTTCGCTGGTGGTGGTGTGACTGTACATTTGTCCCCTTCTTTCTGCTGACGGAAAAGTTGTAATTGCTTTTGCACATATAGGTTTTCTTCAATGCTCAGATTTGTGTATTGGCAAGGTGCCCCACTTTCAAGGATTTTTGCTTTCTGAAAGGAAATAAAGTAATTCAGCAAGTATGAAAGAATGGTTACTCTTAAATTTCAGTAAAGGTGGATTATGGTCACTGTCTAATAGTTTTTTTTTTTTTTGTAATTTTTTTTTTTTCAACATTTTGGGTTATAATACATACAATACAACACAAGACATAACACTAGTTACAATACTAACAATACGTCATAACTACAATAGATTACATACAACAAATTATAATTACTAATCGTAGCCTAATTATACCTAAAGAATATACAATGCGTTGTTTACAATAGTGCAGCTACCCAAATACAGAGAAAAAAAAAAAAAAAAGAAAGTAAGTTAGTGACATGCTGAGAAGGAGAAATTACAAATTAAGCTCAACTATTATTAAGAGATGGCATTAATTTTTCCCACTTTTTGTAATGTTTATAAAGTTGGTTATTTTTGGTAGCTATTTTTTTTTCAATGTAATAAACGGTTTTTGTCTTTGCTAAAAATATTGTTAATGTTGGTTTAATTTTATTTAATTTACATTTATAAATAAAAAACTTTCCTAGCAGTATCAAGTGATTCAGGATAATAAAGTCTTCGTTGTTGTTGAACACTCCAAACAATATATTTTCAAATGTCAAAGTGTCCAAAGATACATTCTGGTTTGAAAGCCAAGAAGAAAAAGCCCGCCAGAAGTCTTTTGTTGTATCACAATAAAAGAGCAAATGTTCGAGGGACTCGACCTCTTTCAAACAAAAGGTGCACATTGGTGATTCAATCATTTTAAAACGGAATAACCTCTCATTTGTGAAAATTATATCGTTTAATAATTTATATTGGAACTCTCTAATTTTTGTTTCAAGTGTGACAGTGAATGGTAAAGAATAAATTTTTTTCCAGTCTTCTATAACCTCTGGATATTTGTCCTTCAACTTCCTTTTGGCGGTTGGAGGAGTTTGTTTCTTTGTTTTAAATCCTTTATACAAAAGTTTTGAAGAGGCTTTTAACAGATCCGATTTGGTTTCGTCGATATAAATATACACTGTATCCAAATACTGTTGAGGATATAGTTGCTGATGTTGAATATGTGATTCTTTGATAATTAATCTCCATTCTTTTGGTATGGCATCTACAATTCCTATTAATTTGAAGTACTGGATTGGAGATAGATTCGCTTCCAACACTTTAGGGCTTTCAAGAAATTTACCCGTATCGGATAACAAGTCACCAATTTTAACAATTCCTTTAGTAAACAAATGTTTTTCAAAAAGAGATTTTCCGTGTATCACAATATTCCTATTATTCCAAATAATTTGGTCTACAACATCCTCATAGGTGGCTACCTTGAATTTCTTTAAATTACGAAATGCCTCTAGACACTCTTTGTAGAATATTGGAAGATGAACCGGTAGTTTACTAGTTTCAAAATCACAGAACAGGATGAGTTTTCCACCTATATTTCCAAAAAAGAAATCATCTAAAATAGTTTTCCAAGTGCTGTTGCTCTCTCCTAGATACTTTTTTAAGATCATCACTCTTTGAGCCGATATCATGGATTCAATATCAAGCATTTTTAGTCCTCCATTTTCAATATCATTGATAAGCACGGTCCGTTTAATTTTATCGTTACCTTTCCAAATGAAACCGAAAATCAGTCTGTTTATCTCCTTGACAAGATTGTTTGATATTGAAATTGCAGTCGCTTTACTCAAAAATTTTGGAATAATGAAGGTCTTAACTATTTGAATCTTACCAATCAGGGTAAGACCCCTCCACTTCCACATACTCAGCGTTTTTTTAATAGATTTGAATATTGAGTCGAAGTTTGCTTTGTCTCGTGATGGTTTGTGATAGTCAAAAACGGTACCTAATATCTTGATTGATTTTCGCACTTTGTGAGTAAAGTCATTTTGTACTAGTTTATGTGGGCCGATACCAAAAACTTCTGTTTTATCGTCGTTAATTCGGAGACCAGAATGCAATGAAAAAACCTTTAAAGTTGTACAAAGTCGCGAATATGCATTTATGTCTTTTAGAAAACAAGTCATGTCATCTGCAAAAAGCGTGAGTTTGATCTCCACGTTTTTGACCATTATTCCTTGTATGGTTTTATCCTGCCTGATTTGACATGCGAGAACTTCCAAAGCTAAGATGAATAATAAAGGTGATAGAGGGTCACCTTGTCGTACACCACGATGGATACAGAAAAGATCTGTAGTAAAGCCGTTATTTAAGATACAGCTGGATATGTTTGTATAAAATGTTTTTACCCATTGTAAAAAATACGGTCCAAAATTGAATTTTTCCAATACTTTAAATAGATATGTATGGTCCAGAGAATCAAATGCCTTTTCAAAGTCAATTGCCATTAGAATACCTGTTGTATTTGTGAGTTTTGCCAATTCAAGTAAATCATCGATTGTTCTAACTGCATCAAATGTAGACCTTCCTTTGATAAAACCATTTTGATTATGGTGAATAAGTTCTGGCAGGATTGGCTCCAGCCTTCTAGCAAACGCTTTGGATGCAATTTTAACATCTACGTTGATCAGTGAGATAGGTCGCCAGTTCTTTATAAATCGTCTATCTTTATCTTTTTTCTCCAATAGGGTAATCATTGCCTGCTTTTGCGAAGTTGATAGTTGCCCGTGTTGGTGAGAGAAGTTTAGAGACTTTTCGAGATACTTTGCAACCACGTGCCAGAACGCCAAGTAAAATTCCACAGTTAAACCGTCACTTCCAGGTGTTTTGTTTTTCGGAAATGTCTTCAATGCTTCGTACAGTTCGGATCTAGTAAGTTGTTTATCTAAAGTCATTTTCTCTTCATCAGACAATTTTTTAGTATCCACTTCATTAAGGAAACGATCAATTGAATTCTCACCTAAATTATACGAGTCTCTATCATAGAGTTTTTCATAGAAATCATGAATCTCTTTCATTATTTCTTTTGGGTCTGTTATATATGAATCATTATCCACGGATAATTTCCGTATACATGTCTTTTTCTTTTTAGCACTTTCTAAATTTAAAAAATACTTGCTATTCTTTTCGCCCTCTTCATACCAACTCACCCGAGATCTTATGATTGCTCCTTGTGTTATATAATCATAATGGCGTTCGTATTCTGATTTGAGAACTTCTAAATCGCAGAGATTTTCAGCACTTGGGTGTTCGTCACATTTTCGCTGACACTCTTTTAGTCTAATTTCCAAATTTACCAGCTCTGACCTTCTCTCTTTTGCTTTCTTCTTACTATAACCAATCGTTTCATAGCGTATTTTATATTTTAAATAATCCCAGGTAACCCGCGGGTCTTCGATTTCTCTACTTTCGTCTACCCATTCACCGATTTTGTTTCTAATTAGGTCTACATATTCTTTATCTTCTGACAAACTTGCATTGAATTTCCAAAAAGACGGTCCATAGGTTGAGTTCTCTATACCATTAATGTACAACGTAATGGCGGAATGGTCAGATCTAATAGCAGGGATAATATCGACCTTATCAACTTCTTCCTGTATATTATTTGATATCAACCAATAATCTAACCGCCGTTGAATCATTGGAGTTTTCTGTCTCCAGGAGAAACGTTTTAATTTTGGGTTTCTGATTCTCCAGATGTCTATTAGATCAAGAGAAAAACATAGATTTTCTATCTTTTTGGACGATTCTTTCAATTTTGGAGATCCTCCCGATCCATCCAAATCTGGGTCGCGGATAACATTAAAGTCACCACCTATTATTATTTTGCAATCAGTGTCAATTTCCAATTTGTCGAATTCGTTCTGTATTTCGTCGTAAAAGATGCATTGTTCGTTGGTCTTATTTGGCGCATAGATATTCAAAAATAAAAAAGATTGACCTTGAACAAGACCTTTTAGAATGATATACCGACCTAGATTATCTTGTTTACATACCTCAAGTTTACAGTCAAGCCCTTCTTTGACTAGTGTTAAGACACCTCTGCTGTGTTCAGAACCATGACAAAAAAACAAGTCTCCTCTCCACTGGGATTTCCAGGTGTTTTCCACCTCGGATGTGCTGTAGGTCTCTTGTAGAAAAATTATATCAGCTTTATCCTTCATACACCAATGAAAAAGTGCTTTTCGTTTATCAAAAGATCTTATCCCCCGAACATTTAAGGATAGGATACCAAAATTTAAATTAAGTTTTGTAAATTTTTAAGGACATATTTAAGTGAAAAGGCGAGCAGTTGCAGAGAATGAGATAGTAATCTTTAGTAGATGAGCTAGTGAAAAAATTTGCATGTCTCTTGAACAAGAAAAAGGTAAAACTAATTAATATTGAAAAGGAAAAAGAAACAAAAGAAAAACATTTATAACACCTACAACTACAATTGAACATGTATGTAAAACAGTAGCCAGCGATAAAAGCTGTTAATTGCGCTACTAATGGAATAGGTCTTGCACGCATTGCGCTAACTAGATGACACGCATGCAGCTCCATTTTTAAGAACAAGTGTGAATGAGGCTTACATGTTATGAATACCTAGATAGAGAGTTTATGTTCCAAAGAAATTAGAAGATTCGTATACCCTCAATAAAAAGTTTGTCCGGCTCTGATCTTTTGAAGAACGCCGATTTTCCGTCTTCTTTTGCTTTTTTGAACTTAGGCATTAATTCCTTTCTGCGGTCCACAATTTCTTTCGGAAGGTCTGGCGATATTCCGAAACCAGTTCCTTTCAGCTTTCTTGCACTTGACATGACTCGCTCTCTGTCGGAGTATCGCAAAAAACGTGCGATTATTGGTCTTGGTTTTTCTTGCAATGGGTCGCGCTTGCCAATGCGGTGCACTCGTTGATACTCAAAAGAATCCGCCTCGCTGATGTTAAGTTCCTTCTGTATAAAGCCAATTAACACCTCTTTGACATTTTCTTCTGAGAGGTGGAAAGATTCAGTAATGCCGTAGAAGCGAAGGTTTTCCCGTCTTTGATACACCTCCATATACAACTTCTCGTTTCTTAAGGCCTCGATCTTTCCCTTGAATTTGTTTTCGGTGTTTACTGTATTTTCTTGGATAGTTTGTTCCAGAAGCTTTACTTTCTTCTTTAAATTTTCTATCTCTGTATTTGCGAACGACATTCCTTCATCTAACACCTTCAGTTTTGTTGTGGCGTCCCTGCTGAAGCTTTCAAACTGCTCAGCTTTATCCTGTAACTTGTTAACCTTTCCATCGACCACTTTCACAAAACCCTCAAGGATGTCCAATTTCTTTTCCATGTTGTCTAACTTCTGCAGAACAAGGTCTAGCTTCGGCATTACAGAATTAGCCAACTCCACGGCAGCGGCGGTTTCGTCTTCTTCGCTCGATTGCACCGTGTCAGACATGTGCAACTTGACTTTGGCTTTCTTCTCCAACGGTGAAAGGGATTCTTCTTCCGACGAGTTGGATACACTTCTCCAAGTTGGCCCAGTTCTCTCTACATGAGTTTTTCGTCTGAACTTTTCTCCTTTTTCTGCCATGTAGAGGCCTCCATATACGAATTTTGAGCGGAGCTAGCAAAAACACGTCTATACTCTACCCATGCTCGGCCCAATCCCCCCTACTGTCTAATAGTTAGAATTTCACATATTCTGTCTTCAAAAATTAACAGGATTAGAAAATGTTCAATAAATTGTACCACTACAATTGATCACTTCCAGGTCATTATATCCTCAAAGAGCATTTGGCCTACATCATGTGCACCAATGGTTATCACGTTTAATATAGATGGGACCCTGCGGGCGCTCTGACTGGTTGAAATCCTATGTTTTATCAGAGTATTATACACAGCTTAGACTTCTTTATGTGTTAAATAATGCTTGTGGCTTATCTCACAGATTTTAGATCATGTGATCTCCAGAGCATTTTTATAGGGCATAGTTGACTTCTTTGTACATTGATGAGTTCTATAAGAACTTGAGAATTTTTAAGAACACCAGAGAAATGAATAGAGAAAGACTCAACTGCACCTTTTGCTTCTCAGTGCACTTTGATGTTCTTGAAAATTTCATGCATGCTTATGTAACTCAACAGTGCTCTCGGGTTCATTGGATTGCCTTGTATGAAATTAGACTTTCTGTTGATTGCACAAGTCATTTTGAAATGTGAAATTTTAAGAATATGTTGTTTATCATGAAAAATATCAATAGCAATTCATATTGGTTTTAGAGCTCGTTTTCCTTAAGCTTGCATGTTTGGCACATTAAATTTTCATTCTCAGTGTCACTGCTCAAATTATATGCTATTGCGGTGCCTAGAGAGTGGCAGGTCTCTTAAAACAGATAAGGGCATTGTTAAGTTCATTGAAAGGTGATTAAAAAGATACCATCTTTCTTCTGACTCCTCTTTAATTTAGAGCACTGCAAACCAGCAAGGGGTATTTTGATATTTACCTATTGTCTTGGGTTTAAGGTGGCTGATTACAGCTCTTTCTAGCTCTTTCCAGAAGTCATTCTTTGACGGGTCAATTCTACAACTCTTAACTAAGGGATGTGTTTTAAACTTTGCGAAAAGTTTTGTCCTATCATGCTTATCACAATTCAATACCAGTGAGCCGCTTTCCGGTTGTAAGCCCTGGAGCTAAAGTTAGGGGTGCTTTTAATAGGCGGTATTGTACTCTCAAAATCGCATTTAGTTTTGTATTAAAATGTACTTTTTTACTGCATACTATTTAATTAAACTTGTAATGAGTATCAAATAATTCACAAATGTAGGGTTTCAAGCATGCAGCAATGACACAGCAATGTCCTTAAACAATTTACAAAGCATTAGATGTTTTCAAGGTTACACGACCGTGTCTGAGGTATGAATCGTAAAAGGGAAACAAAACTAAACTTAAACATTTGCAGTTGCGACTGTAATCGTCTTTACTTATCGCTCTTTGCGTGTTCATTGTTTTTCTTTTTTAAGACACTTGTTCATCAATAGACTGATTTCGATATATTAAAATTCAGCCTAAAACAATAGACCTCAATACGAGGCTCTGGGGAATAAATACAAAGTTTGTGGGGTTTATTTCCCAAAGCCTCGTGCTGAGGTCTATTGTCTTAGGCTGAATTTTAATATATCGCAATTGGTCTATTAAAGAACTCTTCAAGTTTGGTTTGCCTCATATTTTTTACTTGCAACCTTGAAAACGCATACTCCATCGCTGAAAGAGAGGAGAGGAATTCTCTCTCTCTCATTCGCCTGAACCGTCCAACGTAATAATAAAATCTCTTACTGCCTTGACAGCTTCAGTAGCTTGCACAAGAGTCAGGGGCATAGGTTCAATCACTGATATATCATCATCAGAGTCGGACTCATCCCCTTGAGAGCTAGCATGCGCAACTGGTTGGACTGCCTCCAAAGCCTCCCTTAATTCTCTGTGGTAACATCTTGGTCTAGAGATGCAAACTGGCTGAATAACACATCTGCCAGCGAGGGATACTGCTGGACTACCCTTCTCCCTAAACTAGATTCTCCACCTTCTTCTACACTCTCCTCGTCTGAGTCAAATTGACTGTCAACCACCACTCCTGGAAATCCGGCCTTTCTCCAGCAGTTTTGGATAGTGTCAGGGCTCAGGTTGTCCCACGCTTCGGCTAGCATAAAAATAGCATCCTTAAGATCTATTGCTTTGATGGGCTGATCCTCATCCAAATACTGCAGCATTCTTCGAATCATTGCCTGGCAGTAGTAGACCTTCAGTAGTAGAACATTTTCGAAATTATCAGCTCTGTGTCTATTTCAACTTAAGTGTCACTGTCAGTAAGGACCAGGCAGGGTCCACGGATCGAGGTCAGCCGATTCCCTCCAAACTTTCAGCATTTTTCCTCTATCAGATAAGATAACGACCGGTGGTATTTTTAGTAAAATAAAATAAATTTCATAGAATTTAGACCACCCCCTAGTTTTTGGTGCTATTTTGGTCACATGAGACGGGAAATTTGGGTAAACTTCCATGAATGATTTTATGTTTTTCACATTAGCCTTATTCATTTATACAAACTGTACATACTTCCCAGCCTATAAACAGCTCATGTCTCCAATATAAACGAATTTGGTTAAAAATAACTTACTTTGGAGTGGTTCCAAATATCATCACTTAGAGGCTATCGTAAATAAGAAGAATTTTGGCAATTTTCAAAGCTGGTTTTCTCTAAAGTGCAGCAGTTTATTTCCAGATCAAAACTAGTTTTTATTAGTCTGTCTTAAAGTCTTTACAAATACGCAAACTCTCATTTGGCAAGTTAAAATCCTGTTGCGTGAGCTTTCTCGCGACTTTAACCTAATTTCCTAATTTGCATAATTGTAGTTTTTCCGGGAAAAATTTCCTCTTGATTTACGACATGTTAGAGGCGTTTATTGGCTTTTTTACTATAACGAAGAGAAAAATATAACGTTTTCAGATAAGTGGTTATACTTCAACCGCATATTTTGTCATTTGGTGGGTCAAAATCCCCTCCCGTAAGCTTTCTTCAAATTTGACTAATTTGTATGTTGTCGATTTTTCCCCGGAAAGCTTCGCGTATTTGTGGATATTACATACAAGCGATGATGACCCTACACCTAATGAAACAAATTTTCTTTAAGTTCTTGTTTTTGAAACTATTGTTGTTTCGATCTTGCAGACGTTGACAGTCCACAACGAACATGACAGTTCGCGAATCGAATTCTGTCATTTTAATAACCACAGACACGCAAATTAGTATGCCAGACAGACTCAAGATTGTGTCTTGTAAGTTAGTGAACAGTTTTGGAGACCACCAGAGTTATTTTTTCACCACATGTGATGGAAGGCAAACAAGTTGCTGAAATGACAGTCAATCCGGTGGAAGAGTAAATGTAATTCGAACATTAAGTAACATGGCTGTTCAAATTAGTGAGTCGAAACTTAATACACTGTTACGTAATAGATTCCTGGCTGGGAAAGTGACAAAACGTTACTAAAGCTGATCAATCCGTGTTTATTGCTGCTGAAATATTCCTCCTATTTCTTTAAGCGCAGCTTTTTCGTCGATGAAGAAAACCCAGATTAGTTTTATCCATGATAGCATTTAAGCATGGCAAAGGACAGCTGGCGTTTAGCAATACGTAAAAATCCTTGCAGTTTTCATTTTACTGTGTTTACCATAGCATTCATTCAATTTTCAGTCTTATATTGTTTACAATTTTACGAGTATTTATAAACCCTGTTATCTAAGGGTCCCTGCACCTATCTAAAAGGCCCCAATAGAGAAGATGGGTGTAGAAGCAAAGAGATCCTCCCTACTAAAACCATGTGACGTTATTTTTGAAAACATGCGCAACTCTCAGAAAATTTTTCAATGGCCTCGAAGAAGTCTTTCTTCTTGACAGCGGTCCACTTGTTGTCAAGTGTAGCTGATTGCAGATTTCTTTCAGAATTGCCAGTTTGAGTGAGTCAAGGTTCTTGTTCTTTACAAGTTCGCAGATATTGCTAACACCCACGATGATTGGATGGCTTGGTTTGCCCATATCATCCATCACCAAACTTCTAAGGGTGTCAAGGACCATTTCCAACTCTGCAGCCTTGATGTCTTCCTCAGGGATTTCTTTCGCATCAATACCCCTATGATGCAGTGCCGCTGTCGGACGTGAAAACAGGCTGCTGATTTGCTGCGCAGTCCTCCACTCTTCGGGCTTAAACGTGAGCTCTCCGTCTTCATTTCTGAGGGTCTTCATCTCCCTCGCTACCTACACAGGATCGGCCTTGTTTCCAGTTCTTGCACCCTCTTCAAATTTCTTCATCAAGAAGGCCTTGACGTTATCAGTCATTCTGGTGGGTCGTTTTGTTATCTTCAGAGCCCACCCCAATGGTCTAGGGTCATATCCTCTGACAGCGCTGCCACTATCCTCACCTTGCGATGAGGTTGATGGCACATCCGGAGCGAACGTCACCGCTGTCGTAATTCCCGCCCATTTCCTCCTAACACGGACATACATGGACTCACAGTCCACCTCAAGATGGTGTTTGCCCGTGTCCATATGGTTGTCTGCCTCTGCTTGGGTCTTGAACGTGAGGACGCATCCAGTCTCTTGGCAAGAGTAGATTTCGGACTGGTGCCTGACGCTCTCACCCACACTTCCCCTGTGTGTAGCTTGACCAAATGGCTTTATCACCCTTAGCCCAGTATCTCCTTGTGGTGTAACTCCAAGACCACTATAGGGGATGAGGCGTCCAGGGCCAATGTCGCACGCTTTCCACACACGGATGCCACACTCCTCATACTGGAAATTGTTAAACACGCTAATACCTGGTATCTTGCCATCTTTGTTTCTCTCTCTGGTCGTGTCCACCTTGACGACCGCTGCTCTGCACCCATGGGATTCTAGTGCTGTTTTCATATTCTCAGCAGTGACGACGTCGTGCCTCTCGTTAACCCAGCGCTTTATTGTGCCTTCATAGCAGCAGTCTTCCTATCGCAGATGTCCTTACCAGCCTGTGGCTCTGAGAAATCATATCGCACTGGCCTGACACCGGTTCTCACCCCCACTTCTCTATGACTTAGCAACAGATGCCCATTGTGGTAACATCCAGCGTTATCTGATCGGAGGTAGGCTATTGTCACAACTGGATACTCCTGTTTGACTTTGTGCAGCAATTCCTCTATGATTGAAAGAATGGCAAAGCTATTTTGGGAGCAGTTGTTGAAAATGTGTACAAAACACTCGACTTCATGCTTGCTCTCCACTGTTGCTCTAGTGATTACTGTGCTGATATGCCAGCTTTTTCCCCTCTTGCCAAAAAAATCACTCATCTGTTCTCTGTATATCACAGGCACAAACTTCATTGCCCAGTCCATTATGACAAGACACGAGTTCTCGTCTAACTTCTGGAGGATATGTTGCTTGGCTTCGTCCTGGTTACTTGACCGTAGCAAGTGAGCCTTCCAAGCCTGTATATTGCGCACACACTCTGTGTACTCAAACCTCAGCCTAACCCTCACCTCTTCTGTCATATCCACTTCGTCTTGCATCTCTGCCACCTCTCTCAGTACTCCTTCCAGACTCTCACAGCGCTCACATTTGTAGCAGTGCTGGTGATCACATTCGCTCCTAAACTCCCATGCACTACTGTCACTTAGTGCGTGGACCGTGCAGTGATCACCACAATGTTCACCTCGTCCGATACGTGTCTTGAAATCATTCTTCAAGTACCTTTTTCCATCCTTTAGTAATTTCTGAGTGGCAATCACGCTGGTGCCCTGATCTGCTAAGCCCTCCAACATAAAAAATACCTGGTCAAATGCCTCTGTACCCTCTGCAGTGGTGTTGTCAAGTCCCTGAAGGGATTTCTGCATAGAGGCCGAACACACCTCAATCATTCGGTAGAGAGAACGTTGGCTCACTGACTCGAACTCTTGTTCTTTACTATAGTCTAAATATTGTCTGATGATGCATGAAGGGATGACAGTCCTAATGACCACTGGTATGATAATCTTCTCTCCCGAGTCAAGCTTGAGAGTTTTTGTCCCGCACGCCACGTCCTGGACAAATTCTTGTCTGGAGATATATTCAATGAAATGATCCACCTTTTCGTGCTCAATTCTTGTACGGAAACTAGGAATTTCGGGGAGTGGTTGGCCTTTTCCGGCTTCTGTTGCATGCTGGCGAGCTTGATCAATGCGCCATTTGGAGAGCCCAGGGATCATCTCTTGAAGCTCAGCTCTTGAAAAGTCGTCTGCAAAGAGGGAAAGGATCTGTCGCTTTGTTTGCCAATGACCTGCTTGCCCATAGGCCTTGACTAAAATGTCGACAAGACCAGAGTTGAGATCAAAACGCTTGCACTTTCCTTGGTTGTCTCTGTTTGGATCCAAAAGTACCTCCATTTGTAACGCCTTCCAAACCAGTTCTTCTTGGCCGGGAGTGATGACAGACAATGAGGTCGCTATAGTCTCTAGCTTTGCGGATGTAATATCGCTGCTGGGTGTCAGAGACGTCGTCCCAGGTCGTGTTCAGGGTGGACATTACAGGGCTGTACCGGCCACCTAAGATGCTGTGGACAGCTTTGTTTAATTTCTGCCGTTTGCTGTTTTGTTCCTCCATCTCGTCAACCCATATGCTAATCTCTTCTTCTGGTATCGAGGCTTGGGACGAATGGGACTGCGAAGAGACTGTTTCTGACCTCTCACCAGTGCTTGAGACCTCTGCACACACCGTGGCTGGCATTGTGCTCTCCTCACAAACAGTAATGACAGAGAAAGTGGCGGAATCAGACTCCTCGATATCGTCTCCAATCCCCAAGGTGTCTGAGTAAGGATCCTGAAGCGTAATAAAATGGATTAGCAAATTATGAACAAGATTATTAGCAATTCCACAAAGATCTCCTATACATGTAACTGTGGAAGCTCTATATGTGTTTCCTAACCGATGCCAAAGGGCGCCCTCGCATTTTTGTTCTCGTTGGTACCTTCAAGCACTGGTCATTATTTAAGAGCAGTTGAATCTTAGATAGGACTGGGACCAAGTTGCCATTCAGAAACTGTTCTCGACGCGTGATCGGAAAACTCGGATAAACCGCTATCTTTATAACTAGGTCCAAAGCCTCTCGGAAATCGACCATGCCTAAACGATTCAAAACGGACACCCATTGAAGAAAAGACAGGAAAACCAACAAAGATACCTTTTATTCATGTTGCCAGTCGTTATAGATATCGGGGCACCTGTGGGGCTCATCAAAAAATCCTCTGATTACTAAGCTGTGAATAGGCAATGTGTAGTAGCTTACCTGCGCTCCAGACATGAAACAGCGAGCCTTACGGGATTTGTAGTGTGCTCCGCGGCAGTTGGAACACACAGCTGTCAATAAAAATGATGATGATAAATAGATTAACAGTACTGACCACAATCACCATCACGATCACCATCAATGTGAGTCACCCTTACCGTCACCGTAACCATCGTCATCGTACCCAGCTTAACTAAGGATGGCTGCCCAGTCTTATTAGCCCATTAAGGTTATTTCGGGCTGCCATGTACTCTTTTTATTTTAACTTAGTGTTGTTCATTTAATTTCTAGCTGAGTGCAAATAAAGTTGTTGTTGTTGTCAATCTGGTTTGTGCACTTACGGAACACCAAATTGAAGTGCTGTAATTTCCTTTCATGACAGCCAAAGGAAGGAAGGCAAGTGAAATAATGGGCGGTGGGCGTCCCTTGCAGCCCCACCCACCTTCCCATTCCCTCAAGGCCCCCTCCTGGTTCACCTCCTTCCCATTCTCTCCCATTTGAAGTCATTTTGCAGGCAGGGTGCCTGATTAGCAAATTAACACTTCAGTCCACCTCGAAGCACTACCATAACGCCCCACTCCCTCCCTCCCTTTTTTTCCGAAAAAGTTATAAGGATATGAGACAATATAACAGAATCGAGCAATGCCTTTGTTTATTTACAAGAGTCGACTAAAAGCTAAAAGCTCATTCAAGCACAAAAGCAATGGCATGGGATTACGTCTGGCTTCCTTCCCTTGGCATATTCCAATAAAAATAAAAATTTATGTACTGACCATATTAACAAGCACAAAGTAAAATACGCACCTTCGAAATAAAGTTTTCGTTTGTATTTACCAGTCAAGCCCACCCCGCAATTCTGAGGATTATGGCTGCGGTCTGGCTGCACTCAGTTTGTACTTACCCGAGCCGATGGGAACTGTGGCATGGTGAAATTGGTAAATTTCTTCCGACAAGGTGGCGTTTACGCGGTGCGGTTTCATTATAGTTTTCCGCGGTCCTCGATGACTTGGATACGAGCATGTGTTGCTCTTTCTGCCAGCCCAGTCTGTAGTTAATTTTTTTTATGTCTCGGGCATATTGTCAGTGATATTTTCTCATTTTCGGTTGCAACAAAGTATCCAGCTCTATTCAGGATCAGGTCAACCTCATTTACGTTTTCGTCTCCGGTTCTCTGTTGCCTTGAGCTCACTCCCAGGCTTAGTAGATGTGCAGTAATGTCTAATTTACATGCCAACAGGGGTACAATCTGCGACCCCGTGCCCTCCAAACTACAGGCAGAATCAGGAGAACTGAACGAGCAAGTCAAAGTAACATTCATATTGCAAACAGCAACATCAGCTGAATTGGATCAGTGTAAAGAATCGACTACAACTGTCTGTAGATGATAAGATACGGAATGGAAAATTATCCTTCCTGACGGTGTACTTCTACCAAAAATCAGAACCGCTCAATATTTCAAAGAGTTTGACAAAATGCTCCGGTGCAGTATACTATGCAAAGCCATTGTACTAATCTGAAAAAGTAATGTGTTGCTCTTAGCCATAAATACTTGGAATGCATCGCAAATTAGTCAAGCGTGAAATATTTCCCGGAAAAACTACAATTATGCAAATTAAGAAATTAGGTTAAAGTCGTGAGAAAGCTCATGCAACAGGATTTTAATTTGCCAAAAGACCTTAGGACAGACTAATAAAACATACTTTTGATCTGGAAATAAACTGCCGCACTTTAGAGAAAACCAGCTTTGAAAATTGCCAAAATTCTTCTTACTCACGATAGCCACGAAGTGATGATATTTGGAAGCGCTCCAAAGTAAGTTATTTTTAGCCAAATTCGTTTATATTGGAGACATGGGCTGTTGATAGGCTGGGAAATATGTACAGTTCGTATAAATGAATAAGGCTAATGCGAAGTACGTAAAATCATTCGTGGAAGTTTACCCAAATTTCCAGTCTCACGTGACCAAAATACCACCAAAAACTAGGGGGGTGGTCTAAATTCTATGAAATTTATTTTATTTTACTAAAAATACCACCGGTCGTTATCTTAATGCTGAGAGTTTGGAGGGAATCGGCCGACCTCGATCCGTGGACCCTGCCTGGTCCCTGGTGACAATGACACTTAACATTGGTCAAGTCATGTGGTGCATGCTAAAATATACGTCTAACCCGTAAATTGAAATTTGACGAGGGATGGTCAAATATTTACATTTTTGACGTACTTTGAAAAGTTCTCGTGTCGCTCACAATCATTTGCCCAAAGAAATTTTTACAGGAATCTGTAGATCATCCTTCTGCAATTCAACCACCAGAAGCTTAATCCATTTTCGCATCATGAAAGCTGTCTTTTTCGAAATATCTTCCCATGTGATATAATACCATTCCAGAGGGGTTTGTTTATTTTCCAGACAGCTATTTACACAAAATCGCGATCTTGCTTAAAAGGTGCATGTTTTTTAATATCTTTAAGAGCAAAGTGACCATATTATACACACAGAAAGAATAAAAATACAGCCATTGTTTGTCTTAATTTGAAGACAAGATATCACAAATAATAAAATTCTTGCCGAAGTACTTTTAAGTGAATGAAATACATGTCTTCGAAATTTAATTATTTTGTGCCCAAAAAGACAACGCAACATTCCCTAAAACCAACCCAGTACACATTTAAACATTGCACAAAAATATTCGAGTGTTTTAAAGACGGAAGAATGATGTGGTTTTGCATGCGAGGCTCTCAAACTTGTTTCATAAAATGGTGCGTCAAATGACGATTTTAACGGAATTTGGTAATTTGCATATTTCTTTGAAATAAAAGGATATTTTGCCAAAAAACTATCCAGAGGTTTTTGTCATGCCCTAGCCTATCTACCATAAGAATATGAGCGAAATCGAATTTGTGACCCTTGCCGCGAAATTAAGAATTTGTCTGATTTTTACAGGCAGGCATTCCTAAATTCAATTTTTATTTAAATTGTAACTGTGTACTGATACTGTAATATTGTTATATCGGGGAAGATTTTATACTCGGTCCGCTCAATTCACATCGTCATATCGGGAATATCGTTATATCAAAGATCGTTCTATCGGGGTTCTGTCCGATACATTTTACTGTAACTTTTGCTGGGACATAGCATATTCATTGTTATATCGGGGATATCGTTATATCGAGGATCGTTATATTGGGGTTGCACTGTACCTTGCAGGTGTGTTTCATTTTAGATTGGAAGACGGAAACTTAACAATACCTGGTACATTGACTGTACCTCAGTTGCCTGCATGCAGCCATGCAATTGAAATAAGCTATACAGACTATAATTAATTGTTGAAATACGATATACAGTTTGCAAGAATTTGCACTCTGAATGACAGGCACACACATACATACATACACACACACACACACACACATACATACATAATTTATTTGATAAAGCAGGTTGGAGATCAAAACTGGCAAGATGCTAAGTCCTGATGTGGACCTGCACTATCTAAAATTATAAATTAATAAAATCCTAGGTAATACATAATCCTACGTAATTAAGTCAATGGCTGAATAATAATCTGCAGAGAAATGAAACTTTGATATCTGTGATTCTCATTTTTTTCTCTGTTCGTGAACTGTGCCTGAGACACCACCCTCCCTTCCCTGTACGATCCTCTCTTAAAGGGGCTATCTAGGTCAATCTATCTTAGGTAATTTGTTTAATTTTGTTAATTATGAGCTCTAAACGTCAAATTGGCAGAACAAGAGTCTTTTTAATTTCATTTGCAAAATCACGGCCACATAACAACTGAGAATGATTTTCCATCTGTGTAAATGACATTTTGACATAAACTGATATAAATTTGAAAAAAGGTGTCCGACGTTTTTCAAATTTACCCAAATGCAATCCAGTTTAATCCTCTTCAGTTTTGTCCATCCATATCCCTTCTTGGCTTTCCTGTGTTTTGTTTGAGTTCTTCCATAGTTTTGAGTCGTTTTTGTGATATTTTAGTTAATTCTATGACCATTTGATCAGTGCTGAAATTGCCTAAAATTGTATGACCTAGCCCCTTTAAATACAGGCAATATGGTAAGTAAATGTATCATGTGCCTTCCTTAGCTTGCCCTTGAAAGATAGGCAGGGATGTGGAGGGCAATTAAGCATTGTAGGCTATATTGCTGCCATCTCTGTGATTGGACACATGTGACAGTAAATTTGATTGTTAACTGTATAATGTTTTGCTTGACAAATTTGAGACTGAATTTATCTTTTCACCACCAATCAATTTCCATCTATGATAGTGTAACATGTATGTTTAACTCACCTTCTAATATTTCACTACTGGCTGCTGAAAAGGTTAGAAATAGTAAAAACTGATTAGTAATTGGAGTTACTGTATGATGTGAACCAAGAAAAAAAATAACTATACTGGGAAGGCAAAATGACAACAGGCAATTTACATTGACCATTTTGTTAGCAACTCACCAGCTTCCCTTCCACTGACTGTGGAAAAAAGAAGAAAAACGGCTGAATTTATTCAAAGATTACCACGATAACTCCACAATTGAACAAAATCAATGTTACAGTTTATTGCTTTTCACTTATTTTAAATTTTTTTTTCTGTTGCCAAATTAATTAAATCTTTTCAAGCAGTGGAAGGTAACTTAGCATCTTCTAATCTTAAGAATGTAGTACAGAATATCGTAAGAATAGAAAAATCAATGCATATAAGTAACTCACAAGCCTTACTTATTCCATTAATTAGCTAGTTTATATAAGCTTACTTTACTTGAAGCTTATAAACTGACATTAAATAAAATTATATTTTTCCCTCGTCAAAAGACTATGCCTTTCACTCCTCAAATTAAATTTTTTGACCCCATGACAAGTGTCCAATTCAAACAAATCTTGAAATGAAAGAATTTGTCAAATATCTTAGAAATGATTGAATTTAGTCTCTCAATGAAGAATCACATTGACTTCATCTGTCATAGAATTAGTAAATCAGTTGGAATTATTGCTAAACTAGGACATTTATTCATGTATATCCCATGTTGTCTCTTACTTTAATATATTACTCCCTATTTAAATTATGGTATTATGTGCATGGGGTTACTGCTCACAAACATATTTAAAACGATTGCTATTCTTACAAAAATGTGTATTGGGCTTGTTGCAGCCGCATTTAATTCTTTGTTATTTTTTCCGTTTGTGCGTGCATTCTTTCGTGATCATCGCATTCTTTTCGTTTATCTCGCTTTCACGTTATCAATATTCTGTTAGGTTTTTTCGCATAATTTTGTTTTGTTTCAGTTCCCTTTTGTATGCGTCTGTCTAGTTTATTTATGCATTTTCATCGCGACGCTACTGCCATCTCGTTTTCCTTTTACGTGTTCCTTAGCTTCCTAGTCATACAACGTTTGTAAGTATCGTCTACCTTCGGCTCGTTATTTCTGTTTCTTTTATTGTATTCGTCTATAACTTGTAATTTATTTTGTTTGTAGCAACCGCTCCCTTTTCATCGCTTTCTTCGCACTTGTGAAATTGCACATTTCGTCTTATCGATTAAAGCCAAGTAGCGTGTTGAACGTTGACTACAATAGGGCTTAATTCTCTTTCAAAAAAAGAAAACATTCAATTCCCTTAAATCCATTTGCCTTTCAATGCCACTCTTATTTTCTAACATTTGTCCTTCTCAATGTATTATATTCATATGCATAAAGCCCCAGTGAGCCTCGTGAATCAATTTCTAATTAACAAATAAAGAAGCCTCGACTGTGCTCTGTTCTGTTGTAAAGCACGCAGGAAGCGGTAGAGCACGAAAGAAGTGTAACGGATAACACGAGATGTAGTCAAATGTTTTTCCCTACTTGTTGAGTGGTCTACCGCTTCCTAAGCACTTTACAACAGAACAGAGCACAGTCGAGGCTTCTTTATTTGTTTTATGATAAAGAATCTGATAATTTCCCCACGCATTTGGCTGAATTTTCAAACCAAACTTTATTTTCCAAACAAATAAAAGTGGCGTCAGCCGTGCAGTGTTCTCTGATAAAGCACGCTAAAATAAGCCAATCACTATCCTTGATAGAATTGTTCAAATAATTTGGTTGGCTAACGAAGCGACAGCTATCAATCACAAACTGGACTTCAGCTAAGCTTTCAGTTTCGAGTAGTTTGAGCGGCTTTCGAGAGAAGAACGATGCCTTCAAAGTTCACTTTTGAGTTAACTTTTAAGTACGGATCTAAAGGCAGGTGAAGGTTTATAGTCCAGAGGAATCCCGCCGTATTGTGGCCCATGAAAACGTGCACTTTTCACTGGAAATTACGAAAGGCGGAGCTCAAAGCTTGCAGATGAAAATGCAAAATGCCGGGTTGAATTTGAAAGGAGCTGCAGTTATTTACAGCTTGTAGCCGCATGCAGCAAGATTGCCGGAACTAGCGTAAAAGTTAGAAAGACTAAACAGCTCTCACTGGTTCTACTCCGAGCACAGAAGAAAATATCAGAGCAAGCTTTACACTGACCACTCGTCGGTTAACTTCGCTGAGATAACCGGAGAACAAGCGTTACTTCACTGCATGTAAGTGTTGTTTGAGCCGTTGAGCATTTTTACAAAAATAAAGCTTCTCATCATATACAGAGACAGTTCAGTTGTTGTTTTCTGTCATTGTTTTACTTAAGTATAATTTCTGCCTTTGTAACAAATATAATGTCTTTTATTGAAGCACTGTTTAGGTTGAGAATTTGTTTATTTCACTACGTGTGTTGTCGGCGGAAATCTAGCAAAATTTGTTATTTTAGTGCAGTTTTAACACTACTGTTGCTGACAATAGTCTCTCAGAGCCATATTTACTACAGACATATAGCTTGTTTCCATTGCGTTTGTCTGAATCACAGGGGATGTTTAATTTGGGGCAAATTTGTCAAAAAAAATTTGAAAGCCAACTTACCGTCATCAACCCATGCTCTGTTCTCTGATAAAGCTTGCTCTTTCAGCCAATCAGAGTGCATGTTATATGGAAACTTTATTATAAAAACCAGTACAATACATAACTATAATACCAGATCATCCACGAATGAGTGCTCTGTACAATTTCTCAGAATTGAGAAGATGACAAAATCCTTCACAAGAATTGGTGTCTCAGTCTGGAATTCCATCCCATATTCAGTGGAATTACTAAGGAAATCTAAATTCCAAAAATAATATAAAGGAGCTACTCCTTTATGTGTTACAATGTGAAGAGATGGCTATATTTTAATAATTGTACCCTTGTACCTTTTGTAATTTTGCTGTAAATTATTATTACTTAGCTGTCCATTACTTTTGTACATTCTTTCCTGTTTAATTTTAACTGTGGCCCCCATCTCGATTAGTTCTGGAACTAGTTAGTACTTAACAATAATAGTTTGTACCATTAATTATTCAACAATGGGCTTTGCAAACCATAATAAATAGTACATTTTAAAAATATATTTTGAGAAAACCATGAAGTTAAGAGGTAACTTACAGTGCACTAGCCAACCCCCGGCTGCAGACATTACAATAGGCACCTTAACATAGCAGGGCGGGACGAGCTAGGACGGCTACCGGAAGTAAATTTACTTAACCGGGCATGCGCACGAGAACTCTCGACTCATCTCTCTGCCGTCTTTGTCTCATCGTGGACGCCATTTCGCCTGACTAGCCATTGTATCGAAAACATGAGTATTTTGCTCTTGTTTTGCCTCGGCAAATGTTCCAATCGACCTTATTTCCAGTTATATTGATAAAAATGTTTATAAGGTTCACATTTTTCGTGATTGTAGTGTAGAATACTATGCTGAGATACGAAAAGAAATGTGAATAAAAATTTTCCTCGTCTGTTCGTTTGTGTTTCAGTTACTGCACGGTTACTGTTCAGTCGCTGTCACAAGTGTGCAAGCTCAAAACGAAATACAAACTGTATGGATTGAGAATACATCAGTGTAAGTACAGTCGATAAAAAGCTGTAAGAATGAATGCCATGGAGCATCTATCAAGCAATTAAATACACATTTTCAAACTGATGTTTAGTTGTGTTTTTTTTATACCACCCGGAATTTGATGCAACGTTTGTCTTATCAGTTTTTATAATGCTTGTTACAATTGAAAGGCCGTATGCAAGAACGTCCCCTAGATTTTTCGGCCATTTTTGAAAGTGCTTAAAACTAGCTGAATTTTGGCATGTGGGCTTCGTTTCACCTGAGAAACATTGCTCTGAAGTTTTTTTCGCTGGGTTACTTTTCGTTCTCAAGAAATAACGTATGCAAAAAAGGCACACAGGTTGGAAAAACCGAGTGGTTTATTACATACGCAATATCTCGAGAACGAAACGAACTTAGCGCGAAAACTACGGGACATTGCTTAACATACCTGAACGAAACTGCATGCGAAATTTGGAGCGTTTGGACAAAGTTCACTTTTGATTAAAATACCTGACGCCCTTTTCCCGCCGAGTCCTTCAAATAAACGAAGCCGGGCCTTTGTTATGATAAACAGAGCCGATCGTTTGTTATAATAGCCAAGCCAAGCCTTTGTTATGAGTCGAAGTCTCGCCTCGGTTTATTATAACAAAGGATCGGCCCGCCGCGACCGCAAGGACTTTGATTTTGCTTAGAAACCAGCAAAATGTCAATTTCACGCAGCTTATATAAGCTCAAATTTGTTGATTTCAGGTCAAAAGTGCTTAAAATGTTGACTCATGTTAACGCGCGACGGCAAGGATGTTGATTTCTCTTAGAAAACAGCAAAATGTTAATTTCACTCAACGTATAAGTTCAAAAATGTTGATTTCAGGTCTAAATAGGTAAAAATGCTGATTTCACGTTAACGCGTGACGGCAAGGATGTTGATTTCACTTAGAAAACAGCAAAATGTTAATTTCACGCAACGTATAAGCTAAAAATTGTTAATTTCAGGTCTAAATAGGTAAAAATGTTGATTTCACGTAACGCGTGACGGAAAGGATGTTGATTTCATTTAGAAAACAGCAAAATGTTAATTTCACGCAACGTATAAGCTCAAAAATGTTGATTCAGTTTCAGGTTTAAATAGGTAAAATATGGCGGCCGGAAAATAGTGTTAACATCTGGAACTTTGGTTATCTGGGACAATGATTATCTGCACTGAACAAATAAACATCAAATAAGCACTTTTCCAAATACAGCAACGTCTTAAATGGCTAAAAATCACGAGATAAATACATATTTTTCGACAAACGCGATCGTAGTTTTATGTCACGCACCGCCTAACAGATTAACAAATTAACCCTTCTGCGCAACGTACGGGTCTCCATACATCTGCATGTCCGTTGATCCCAGAAGTTCAAAACACTACAAATCATGCCGATATGAAATAAAATCAACGCAACCTGGATCAAAGATCTATGTTACAATCGATCGCTACTTGTTGGCCATTATTATCTTTAAATGAAAAAAGCCGAAACAATCTAGTTACCAGTTCGAGAAACGCAAGCAGAACGTGATCGCAATGCATGCCGGGAAGGGTCTTTACACCTCGTGCGCGGGAAAACATGGTGGTCGATACAAGACAAATTTTATAAGTCAAAAACCAGTTCTCGCTTTCCAAACTTTGACACTAGCAACGCTTGGCAAATGGGCCACAACTCACGAGAGGGTATTTTTCTTGGGCAAGAACTGCTCTTGGACTTTGCTGCCTGGCTCGATCTGACTTCGAACGCCGATAACACGATTACGGTATATCAGCTACCTTTGAAGTTTCAGAACACATTTTGATTCTTTAAAACGTGCTGATGACTTACGGGTTCATCGAGGCTTTATGATGCCTCTCAACCACCAGGCAGGCATACAAGGTACTTTAACACAATGCTTAAGATATTAGTTGACAGAGCTCTAATGCGGCACATCTCGTTTTTGTTCGATGGTATTTCGTTTGCCGCTCGATCGATTCACGTGTTGTGTTTACGTCACAATAACCGATGTAAACAATCTGTTCCCAGATTTCCGCTCTATATACTATTTTCCTTTGACTTTAAGACAGCTAAGATTCAGTGGAATACACTATAAACAGTCTGCCTGTTTGCTGTTCGACAAAATAATGTTTCTTTTGTTTTTTGTTCAACAAAAGATCTCCAAAAGATGCCGCTTGGAAAACTGAGCTTTTTGCATACGTTATTTCTCGAGAAGGAAGAGCGCCACAGCCAAAAAAAATTCAGAGCAATGTTTCTCAGGTAAAACGAAACCTACATGCCAAAATTCAGCTATTTTTGAACACTTTCTAAATGGCCAAAAAATCTAGAGGACGTTCTTGCACGCGGCCTTTCAATTACAGATTGAAATTGAAATGTTCGCCAAAAGTCAGGATTCTTCGGCGACAGAATTCTCAAACGTTCTGGTGGTAAAAAGCCATCTGAAGCAGGTCGATCAGATTGTTCGTTAAATTTTTTCATACGGAAATTCAGTTTCTCTATTGAAGTATTGACAGATGTTTGCTTCACTTATAAAGAAAAAGGAATTCAGCATCGCTGTTCACTACCGTTTAAGCTTAATAGGATAAGATTTCTATGTCTCTTATAGTCTAAAGGATGTCATTGTTTCTGTGAATAGCTTGTACGAAGTTCAAATTATTGACGTCGCCATCCTTTGCGAAAATACACTTCTTAAGCATTTTGTTTTTGGTGACACAACGGGACCCGCAAAATATTCGCCGCGTCCACTAACGTTCCCGTCCTGGCCTTTCCCGTCCTCGTATCTTAAGGTCCCTATTTCCTAAAGGAGAAAGGAACAATTCAATCAAATATGAGGAAAAAACAAAGCTTACTCTGAGACTTTCACAGAATTTAAGCTTTAGCACTCGCAGTGCAAATGCTCGAAATAGCTAGGGATTTCAAGGTTTAACGCTTAAGCTTATATGTAATCCTATCCTTACATGTTTTTTATGAACTCAATTTGAGGGTTATAAACTTACCTCTCTTGCAAAAAAAATTGTTGAATGACGGCATTCTGCAACCAAAATGAAATATAACATAAGCTTAAGCTTTTAAATGATTATACACTTAAGCTTAATGTTCCACAAAACGGTGAAATAAGACTTGGAAGTTAAACCCACTGACAACTTAGAAAACTGGTCTTAAAACTTTTATAACTTCGCCCTTATACAAAGCGTATGTTTGCAAATAATTGAGAAAATAACTCCAAACATTTGCAAAAGTGTGCTTCTGAAAGCAACCACACAACTTATATCGTTGTCACAAAGAAAAATGTCACTGTCTCCCTGCCCTGGTGGCGACACGAAGTCAATGTGAATTCAGCACAAAATCTAAGACAACAAAAATGGGCCGGTTTGCGTCAAATGAGACCCGAGCCTGGGTCTGGGGACGTTGTCCGTAACCAGGAGGGTATCCTGCCGTAACTTATTTTAAGGAATTCTTAAAAGTGAAAAGAAGAAAGAGAAAACAATTATACTCACCCCATAAGTGGCTCGTCATCGATCTAACTGAAAATTTTACAGTGCAAGCTGTATCTCTGAGTCAATGGCGGGAAATTTTCGCCATTTACCACGATTTCCTGCGGATTGTTTCCGTCAATGTATTGCTACAATTTTCCCTTGGACACATAATTGACGACGCGAGCAGGTTGTGTTCCTTGCACCACTGTATGCACTGATCGTGATCCGCCAAAATTTTACACAATTTGAAGAAGTTTAGAGAAGACATGTCAAGTAGAAAAACAGTAAACTGTAAAATTAATGGTAACTTCCAAAAGTAATTCTTGAGAGAACAGATGCGACAGGGAGAAAGAAATAAATCATTCCCCTTTATATTCCCCAGGGAGCTAGTGATAAAAACATGCGATACGTGTTTTCGTGCAGCGTGAAACATGCTTTAAACAGATGAATAATTTAATTGTGATGTAAATTTTTGGGAATGTGAACGAGTGAAGTAAAATAAAAATGATATTTCGAGTGCTAATTCTCAACTGAACCTAGTAGTGTAGTGGTGTGGAAGAGAGACTGGCAAGCGAGAGGTATGCGAAAGGTAAGTGGTTCGAGACCTGCAGGGGTACAAGGGAAAAAAAGGCGAAAAAGGGAAAAAAATGCGCAAGGAGCCTGGATAATATGGAGAAGAAAAAGAGAGAACAATGGAGCTAGGGGAAGAAGAGAATCAGCGAAAAGACAGCGCGCAAAAGCACGTGATAAAATCCTCTTTTATTCATACAGTAAGTAGTCAGTGTATTTATTCAATACCTTCGGGAGTTCCTATTGTCTTCAAAAACAATAGAGCGCATACATAATTAATAATTATGCATGCATAATAAATGTATGAGGTTATACGGAAATTTTTCCGCCAATTCTGCCGCCTGGCCATTAATGATCTTCACATCTTCTATTTTTAAACTCGTGGATACGCGAAGCGTAGAAACGTGCTTGTTGCGGGGACTCCGATGTGCAAATGTGTCACTCACTCACTCACTCACTCACTCACTCACTCAGGTGTAGACACTGCTCGTAATTAGTCGGCCCGAACGAGAGCGCCCGAGTCCGACGCCATGTTGGAATAGTAACCGCGCCCGACGCCATATTGGAATAGTAACCGAACCCTACGCCATATTAGAATAGTAACCGTGCAGTCAGTGCGAGCCTACTACTCATTGCGTGCATCGTGCCAACCCGAATATTGATGATTTTGTAGCTTTTACACGACCATTAATATTAGGTGTTTCGCTAAATTGAAGTGGAGTTGACTTCGAATGTTCGAATTAGTACTATGGCCAACTTGACGGCTGAACTTCAGGAGCATTTGAGTCGTCCAGGCGTTCAAAATGACCACGAGATGTGCATTTGTTTGCTGGAAAGTGACCTGAAAAGCTAATGTGGTAAGCTTTGATGAGAATGTGTCTTATTCCTCGACCTTAATGAGCTTATATGAGTGAAACGAATAAGTTTTAATGAACGAAACAGTTATTGAATGCAAGACAAACATCGGCACCATTATATAATATTGTAATTTCATTTTTATAATTTAGTAACCTCTAAACCTTAGGCCAGCCGAAGTATTGTTTTAACTCTGCGACGTTGTGTCAGCCTTGCAGTAGTGACGTATTATCGTTTTACTTTTCAAGTTTGGCTGATTAGATCTCCTGTGAGATCCAACGTTCAATCAAGCAGGACCTTCGTTCACCGCTTTGCAGTTTAAACACTTGAGTTTTTCATGGTGAGTTGTTTAAGCGGCGTCGAGTTAAGTTTAGATTAAAGTTGTGTTCTCTATACTTGTCTTGTTTATTTTAGTACACTGATCTGAACTCTAAGTGGGATGTGAAATGCACATAAACTTGGAAAGAAACTCCCGCTGTTATTATTATTGTTGGAACACATATTTATGGTCAACAGATTTGTCGGATCAACACTGAAAATGCTTGCAAAAGAGTCTACTTATTTTGATGTATTTTATGTACAATATATATAGAGACAAGCGGTTCCACATTGGAAAAGAAGTGCTGTCTCATAAGAAACCTTACCTATAACCTTGAATGAAATGCAATTAAAAACGTTTGTGAGCTCGTACGACTTGAATACACGCAAATTTTTCCAGCTGGCAGATCAACATCAAGATCTGGGTGTGAGGGAAGGGGGGGAGAGAGGGGAGAGTATTCTATTATTTGTTGGACAGGAGTGTCCTCTGTGACCCAAGAACCCTTAGCCTTTACCATTCCATGTTCTACTGCAGTTTTGCCACCCTAGCTATTCTGGACGTATGTCTTTGTAATATGTGTGCAAAAAAGCCAACGAAAAAAGCCTACACTTTGTGAGTTAAGTGCGACCTTGCATGGTACAAACCCGGCTTGTTTTAACAGCATTTAATAATACACCAGTAATTGCAAGTTCATCAATATGTTTCATCTCTAGATTACCTAATCCACGAGTTTGGCCTTAGGTCTCCTTTGATTTCAGCCCGTAGCTGCTCATTCTCAGCGCGCAGATGGCGAATACGCTGGTCGTACACCTCAAGGAGTGGCAAAGAGATAGCAGACTGCTCTATCTCAAAATGCCTCGGTCCACGTTTATAGAGGACGTTTGGCGTCTTCTCTATCTTTAACTTCGAAAACATTTTTTAGAAAACTTCTTTCTCGACGATCTCTTCTGATTACGTGAGCGAAATGGTTCTTGTCAAGTGACAATAGCGGAATGATTGTTGTCAAGTGCACGCGTCTCTATAACCATTTATCCATTAGCATAACTAGTACTCACTGACCATTCATGACAAAGAGGAAACAATGGGCCAACTAAGCGCGAATTTCAAAGACGCTCAGTTGCGCTTAAAAAAATGTTATAGGTAGGTAACTTTTCTCTATAGGCCGCGGAATTCGCAGAGAGATCCTTTCAGCTTAAAAACGAATTGGGGGAGTAACAGCGGTAATAGCGCAACAATTGTATTTTTAAACAACACGAAAAACGCTTTTGTTTTCTTATACTTTAAATGACAATTTCATCCTCCTAACAGTGATATTTCGAACATAATTGATAGTGGCGGTAACTATATACGGTAGTTCTTCGCTGAAGGTAGGCTACTTTCCTCGCAGCAGCTTTGGCTTTAATAGCACCTGGCCTATTGCCGAGCATTAAACAACCCAGAAAAAAATGCTTATTACTTCTCTTCACTTTTCAGTTTCTTATCCGATGACTAGGTTTTGCTTGTAGCTTTGCGCTTTTCCATTTGTATTTTAGAAAAAAACCTAGCCCTTTCAGCGTGCTTCTGAACGTTGACATTCGCCGGTTTGCGCGAAGAAGGGAAATACATTGAAACTTCGACAGCCCACGCGTCATGTAACAAATTTTCCCTTTCGTACCCCCGTAAAATTGTCGTTGTTCTGAGCGAAATTTCCCTCATCCCACCCCGAAAAGGGTGATATTGTCAACATCTGGTCGTCAACGAAGATTTTGAATCTCGCGCTCGGAAATTTGCTAAGCGTCGGTTCTTTCAAACTTTTGTTCTAGAAACAAAAGGAAGCTAATCCCAGAGCCTTTGTCTACCAAAGATTAAACATAAAGTTTGCTATGTTTGCGCCGAAATTTTACCTTTGCGAGTACTCCATCCTTCTCCCCAAGAGAAATAACGTGACTTGAGCCGCGATCCAATCAGTGAACCAGTAACTGGCTAGCGGTCAACTTAAAAAACACGCAACCTCGATGAGCTCTAAACCTCAGCCGGCGATATAGTCACGTGATACTGGTCAGCGGATAGCTTGTTGTGACAACAGTCAACTAACAATAGCGTGGACGCCCAAAATCAAAGATGTAGCTATGGTAGTGGGGCTACTCTCTTAGTTTTCAAGGTATTGGCGTACGGACGGACGTACGAACAGTCACGCGACAACCAAAATTTTTCAGATCGATGGGTTACCAAATTTTCTAAGGTATGGGGTTCCGATCGCGCGCCTTCGGCGCGCAGGAGTTCCACTAATACTTACTACTAATGTAGTCAAAATCACAACGAGAGTAATAAAAAAGCTTACCTCTAATGTAATAAATTTTTGACTAGTTTTTATCTCATTTAGTACAGTATTGTTTATAAGTTCAATACAGTCCATAGTATGCCGTCATAAGTGACATAACCGAATCAGCAGTAGTTAAATAAACTCTTTAATAAAACTTCAACGGATGCCTAGACCCCCAAAAACACACAGTCTGTGGCCAACTTCGTTTACCCGAACCATGTAGGATGACTTTTTGTCACAAAAACTATTTCCATCAAAGATATTTCACCAGAAGCAAACTCGGACATAGATGCTTGCAAGATAGATGGAGGCATCTATTAATAAAGTTAGGTACAGCGAGTTTTTCCATAACTTAGCTAGCCATCAGAACAGGTGGATTAACGGCAGAGAGCGAAAACCGATACACGAGCCCGGAGCGCGACCAGGAGCGAGAAGCGCGAGACGAGAAAAATCCGCCAATAGTCACACCATTGTTTATTCTGTTCCAACCGTTCGTCTGGCAAACAGTTTTTGCTGATTGGTTGCCTTAAGACACCTGACTCGTCAGACGCGAGAAAAAAAAAAACAAAACAAAATGTGTTAAACTGGGTGACAGGCCTACACGGACTTATACGGCTCATGACATCTCTGCATTTGCCATTCTCTTATAAATTCTTATAGCGAAAGCAGAATTGAAAAGCGAAGTCTACAAATCTTATACATAATGCTGGAAAGTCGAGTCAGTTTGTTACCAGAGTATCCCCGCTGTAAGCCGAAGAAACCTGGACGTCTTTTCACTTCTTTAATTCTTAACGCTCCTGCGAACAGCCTTTGCGGGTGACGCCGATTCGAAGTTTCAGTGACTAACTTTGATTGGGAGGTTGTTCGGAAATTAACATGTTAGGATGAACAAAACGAAAGAAACTGTTCTTCCCGGTTAATGCGTGACAATGGATAAAACATTGAAAAGAAAAGAAAAATTGAAATCTGATAAAGTCAGTTTCGTCTTGGGAAAAATCACAAACGTTTCGGGTATAGAACTTCTTCATTGAAGAAGGGGTATACCCGTAAAGTTTGCGTGTCCTTTAAGAAATCAAACGAGATGTTGGCCTCAATTTTTTGCGAAACAGTATTGCCAGTTTATCCTCGTTCAACACGCATAACAATTCAGACGCCCGTAATCCTAATAATAACGCAAAAAAATGCAACGCATAGGGATAGCCGTTATCTTCACAATGAGCCATGGACATTTTTTAAGGAGGTTCATGAAAGAAAGAGATTGAGCGATCAAGTAAGTCCAATAAATAGTAAACGTCTGTCCGTACTTCTATTTCACCGATGGGAATCTCTTTCTGAAGAAACAGTATGCAACACCGTTACGTTTACTGTTAATGCAATTTTTCGTCGGTACGCGTTCTTTGCCGGTGGAATGCCGGTGGAAATGTCTGTCTTCATTGTAAACAACAAAAAATTCCAAGCCGTGAGAGTGTTTTTACATTTGTTTATTGCTACATAGAGAAAGATCCTGGACAATTTCAGAAGGTTAGCGTTTCTTTGGTATTCCGCCTTTTTGTAACTGACTTATCGTCCGATTAACAGTGCTTATTTCTTAAGAGTTACAGCAATACAGGTACAAGAAAACAATCTTTTGAAACGGCTAATTTATGTGCGATGAGATTTTTCTTAGCTTCGACCCTTTTGTTCAATGACGAAAAAAAAAAATTAGCTTTTCAGAATTTTCTTCGTCCATTCTTCTTTTAGCTCATTGGCAGTTAGAGCTTTTACTGTGGGAAAAAGGCTGAAATTAGAATCATTTTTAATGTGTATGCAAATAATGAAGTGTAATTGGTCAAAGTCGCAGAACCGCTGTATCTCCACGAAACAAATTGATATGACTACTTATTCACTATGGGTTACTTTATGACACGTCAAAAATAGCTATTGAGGTACTTTGGACCCATTGCAAAATTATGTATTTGTTAGCCAATGACCAGACAGATGAAGGGTGTTGATCAAGTTATGTCCGGCCATTTGCAGGAAATGCACACCATCTGGATCATGAAAAGTCAATGGAAGTGAAGTAAAACTTGGAAAACCATAAGATTTCCTTTTTAAGCCGGCGAATGTGTTATTTCCAAGGGTAAAGTTATCTCGAAACAAGTTGAAAACAAAAACAAAATTGACGGGGTGCTCGTCATACCTTTTAGGGGGGGAAATTTGTGAATTGGTACCGATTAGGGTGCTAAAACCTAAAATGATTGCTGTTAGAGTTGTCGCAGTACCTTTTAGGAGTCTTTAAGGTTGTCAATCTGAAAAAATGACGAAAACCATAACAGATAACTTATTTCTGAATTTTTTACTTGAAAGCAATCGTGTCATTATTAATAGCCCACTTTCAAAACGAGTGGAAACCTGGGACGAGGGTGGGCGCGCGTTTAATTATGGGATCGTTTGGGGCATGTGTATTTGTTTTCGATTTCGTGTGCCCCCAAACGATCCCATAACTGAACGTGCGCCTACTCTCGCCCCAGGTTTCTACTCTTTTTGAAAGTGGGCTGTTAATTTGTTATTTCAGAATTGGTACCTCTTAGGGGTGTAAATGAATTCGAAGCCACACTCAGAAAATGAGATTTTGGCACCCTTTAGGGGTGTTTTCGAAAAATTCCGACGAGCACCCCCGTCATTTTTATAGGGGAGTACCCCACGGGCACCCCGGGATATTAATGCCCGAGTAATTCTACTCAACTATGAGTAAAATGCCCCTATTAATGCCTGAGTAATTCTACTTAACTATGAGTAAAATGCCCTCTTTACTTAAGATAGTGAGTTCAATCTACTCAATATTTTGGGGTTAAAACCATACACAAAGTGTGGGTATCCAACACTAACTATGTGAGTAAACGTTTGCTCAAAAATGTGGGTAAAATGACTAAAAGTAACTCGTACTCAATTTAACCAAAATAAAGGGTTATT
Organism: Orbicella franksi; assembly: GCF_964199315.1. NCBI lineage: Eukaryota > Metazoa > Cnidaria > Anthozoa > Scleractinia > Merulinidae > Orbicella > Orbicella franksi. The sequence continues at coordinate 13,369,104 of NC_138148.1, read as the reverse complement.
TCAACTCCCTATTTTGAGTTAGTGTACCATAACTCAAAATGTTGAGTAAAGAGCGTTTACTCATGCTCTTTTTGCTGTGTAGTTCATGGTTTTACTTAAAACAATAACAACGAAAGTTTATAACAATATTTAAAAGATTTCACAGGAAAGGTAACCTTATTGCTCGCAACCATTAATTTTGATGGAACATAGCATATTAATTTCACGGTGTCTTTTCAGGCTTGGTTGCTGTTACTATCAGGATCTTCATATTGCAATTTGCATGGATCGCGCAACTTGTTTCCACGGCAGCTGAAGGTTCTTGCGGATCTAACCGATGTAAGTGATGTAAGGAACTGCTGTATGTATCAAGCGTGTGGGCAGACAATGACTCTCTAAACATAACTTTTAGATGCAGGGGCCGTTAAATAACAACCACGTCTGTCGATCATACACGGCCTTCAGCTTCAGCTTTTACGCCAGTCGGCGGTTTCTTCAATAGATCATATGACAAGTAAAATTAAGACGGGTTTAATCATCTCTAAATTAAGCTTTATGTTCATTGCCGCATTTTCCATTTCACTAATATGAACGCCGCAAACCATATATTCCAAAGGGAATAATGACTAATAGTCCATGAAACGACTCAAAGGAAAGCTTGTCACAAAGATTTTTTATTGGGAGCCAAATGGAGAAATAGGCAGTACGTCTGGTAAATGCAGCATAAAATTCTTCATGTAGTGTTGAGTGTTTTCCCTAGGTTTCTAATCGCTCAGTTTCTTATTATAAACCTCTAATAAACATTGGCCTTTCAAATAGGAGATAGTCTGTATGAACTCTTCCGTTCTTGCGGTTTTTGCGTCAGCTAACGCATAGTCATTAGTGCGGTTAATGTAAAGCTCTCAGAGTAAATTTAACCAGTATTTTGGGTAAAGAGTACAGTGGTGTGGTCATGACTGTCATGAAACTTGTAAATGAAAAACTCGAGAGGCCTGAAGTTTTTTTTAATGAAGAAAGGAATATTAATAAGTTGCGCATTTAGAAAATTTCTTGTAGCTCGTTCATTGACAATTAAAGAAAGCATATACTTTTGTTTTTTTGTTAATGTAAACTGCATATTTTACACACTTACAATGAACTCACCAACTTTCATCGCTTCTCACTTTGCGATAAAATATATTGTTTTCTTTTGAAAGCCATGCTCGCCAATCTTTAAAATACATTTAATGCCCAGCTGTTCAAAGCGCTCTTTATGTAAAGCTGGTTTTGTTTTCATTAAAACACAAAGCGCGCCTTCTTGCCATTAAGTTTAGGAAGGAAATGGAAAGGATTTTGTTCTTGTACTTTTTTCCCGACTTTTCCGGAGATACCTGATCAACAAATTAATATCAAGACATTTTCTTACAGTTTCGTTTCAGCGTCCATAAGAACTATATGACTATAGTGTATGTGTGGTGCTATTAATTGTTTTCTCGTCATTAAAACAGGAGTGGAAATTCTGCAAATGCACGGTTTGTTGGCAAAAAGTAACGAGCATTTCGTGGCGAGACGAAGGAAGTCTTGATTTCAAATTGCTGTTCGCCAATCGTAAATGTGACAAGGTTAATCAAAAAGGCGAGTAATTAAAGTAAATTTGATTCCAGGCTGAAATACAAAAATATAAATAAATGAACCGAAACGCATCTTAACCATTGCGCGAGAATAGAAGGGTGTTACTTCGAGCAATCAGGAACTTGATTCATAGTTAATAGAGGCGAATAGTAATTAAGTCTGGCAAACTTCAAAGGACAAAACAGAAGTGCCAAGAATTATGCTGAAACACTGCCGACGTCGCGGGTCGACGTGTACAATTGTTTGTTTTGCGGTCATACACTTTGCGTTTTCTTAACCTTGCATCACTCACTAATGTAATAACCAACCACTAATATAATACTAACTACTAATGTAATCAAAATCACAACTATGAGTGTAATACATTTTTGACCACTAATGTAAGAAAGGAGATTTTATCTCATTTAGTACAGTATTGTTTATAAGTTCAGTACAGTCCTTACTATGTCGTCATAGCCGGGTGGCATAACCGAATCAACATTAGTTAAATAAACCTTAGTTTTGAATAAAACTTCAATGGATGGCTAGACCCCCAAAACACACAGACTGTGGCCAACTTCGTCTACCCAAACCATGTGGGATGACTTTGTGTCACATAAACAAAACTATTTCCATCAAAGATATTTCACCAGAAGCAAACGCGGACAGAGATGCTTGCAAGTTAAATAGAGGCACCATTAATAAAGTTAGGTATAGCGAATTTTTCCATATCTTAGCATACCAGACAACCACATTTTAACAAAGTTGTTAAAGGAGTATGATGAGCATCTCAATCGTGATCTATGAAAGAAGTTGTAAACGAACTAAGTAATGGTGCTTTTTAGCGGCCAGTGCTTGTCTGAAGTAAACCATAAACTGCCAAAGACAATACTGCCTGGAAATGAGTAACAATTACCTAGATAAAGGCGCACACCTTTCAATTCGCAGTCTTAGGTAAGTCATTTGCCATATGATATCTCGTGAGCAAACTATCTAATACCCCGTATATATGATGACATCTGGCAAGCAAATTTCACCACGAAGCCTCTATTTGAAATTGTAAATTTTATCCTCAAGAAAACAACACGAAGGTACTTTCTTATGTTTCTTTCTTGGTGCGCGCATTTGAATGAATGAATGAATAAATTAATGAAAGACTTCATTTAAGTGTCAAAGAGTATTTAGCTAAGCTAATTGGAGACACTATTTGCACATGTATGACATGGCGTTTACGTTGCGACGTGAATAGGGTCCTTTCGATATTCTTGGACGCGCGTTCCTGAGAACTAGAAACGAACATGTAAACGAGGTTTAGAGGACAATTAAGATGGCTGCCAGCTCTGGTGCGGGCTCAGGAAAGCGTAAGGCTGAACTATCAGAACTTTGAGTAAAAAGTGTCGAGATAAAAGTCCCGAAAATCTCAGAAGAAGAAGAGCCAGTCGATCCAGCAATTTCAATGAAAGAACAACTGAAAACTACCGATGAAGGGTACTTGACCAATCTTCCTTTAAAGTATCAATGTCACTGGTTAAAACCTCTAAATCTTCAAAAGGAAAGTCCGTTTGGGTCCCCTTGTGATTGTTTGGGAGACGCTGACAATAATTGTGATCTAAAAGAACTGCCTCTTTGCTTGTGACACTGGTATCTTTACCTTCCTGGGTAACCCTTGTACTCTTTTTAGGTTTAGGATATTGTTCATAAAGTGTTCGTTTCTTCCTATCATCCAGTGTCTTTTCACGGGAAGAAACAGGACCTTCGTTTGTCGAGGGATTAAAATACTTCGGTAATTCACCTGGGATAATCTCTCTTCTCCGCCAAGCGACGATTTGATAGAGGAAGCCTCGAAATGTGCACTACAAATCCGGGTTTTTTTCTTTATCTCGGAGTTCGGGATCACTTCGTCGCGGACAAAAGTTCTTCCTAAGCCTTCTACAACTCTGTTCGGAAGGGAAACAGAAAAAGGAAAGATCCGGACGATTCCTTGAACTGTTCAGGCAGTTTGCTACAGACCAAAAAATCAGCATAACTTTGGAAAAATAATGGCAACTTACACATTACATGCAGTGCACCCGTTTCTGTTTTAATTTTCCACGCGCGCGGTCCTCTAAGCCTCGTTTACATGTTCGCTTTCTAGTTCTCAGGAACGCGCGTCCAAGAATATTGAAAGGACCCTATTACCTGCGCAGTAAGAATGCTCAGAAACAATGGGCACGAACGTCCTTAATTGCAGTTTTTAAAATTCTGTCTCAAATCGAGTCACTGTTCAGAGATGCTTCATAAGTGGCCGTGATATTCGCTGTCGCCGCTTCTGTTCCTCGAAACGTTCCATAACAGCTAGCGTTTGGCCAGTTTCATGGGTCTTGTTGGAATCACCGGATTTCGATCCTGGTATAGAGCGGTTTTCAATTGAGTGTCGTAAAACCAAAGCCAAAGTAATCAATCTAGTCAATCACAAACGACACAGGCAATACAATGAACTAATCAATATTCGAAGTATTTACATCGGGCTGGTGCAAAGCGCGGGAAAACGTGTACGAACGAGCTATGATTGGTCTTAGTTTTACTTCTAATTGGATGAAAAAGTAGCGCGAATTTTTTTAAGCCAATCGTGTAGCGTAGTTAATGCAAAACTAATTACTTTTAAACACTCAAATAAAAACCGCTATATTAATTTCACGGTGTTATTTCAGGCTTGGTTTCATCTCTGTTACCTTCAGGATTGTGTTTCCACGCTTTACCTTGCACTTTGCATGGATCGCTGGACTTGTTTCCACGACGACTGAAGGTTCCTGCGGATCTAACCGATGCAAGTGATGTGAGGAACTGCTGTATGTATGAAGCGTGTGGGCAGACAATGACTTTCTCAACATTACCACACTGGGAGTACCATGATCAGAATCTGAAGCATCAGTTAGATTGCAGGTTACTGATCTTCTCAAGCGTTGGGTACGTTTTCCTTCTTTGTTCAGCTCTGGCGACCTAAATGGATCCCTTCCCCTAACAAATTCAGCGGCACCAACTGCTGACTGTATTGCTTGAGGCTTTTTCATCCCTAACAGCTCACGAATAGCGTTCCTAAAGCGGTGGTCTCTATAACAGTAAAGCAGTGGATTAAATAGAGAGATGAACTGCATTACTCTCTGAGAAAACCGCATGGCGGCATTTGTACGAAAGACTGGCATAACGTTTCCTAAGATACCAGTAACAAATATTGGGACAAACGAAGATATTATCGCAGCGGTTAGCAAACCAGTTGTCTTGGCAACTTTAGACTCCAGTTTCGCTTTTATTAGAACGTCGATTTGAGAGATGTCGTTTAGTTTACGATTGCGTATTCCAAGGTAAACCTTTCGATAAAAGAATGCAACAAGTAATAAACAAACAGTTTCCACGATAATCCAACCGGTTAAAACGCCGTTCAAAATTTTACGATCCACAGCTACCACTATCGTTGTAAAGTGCGCAACAGATGGGAAGAGCGCAGAGAGCCAAGTAGCTATGGCAATTTTTTTGAGGCGGCCATTTGTGATGATAAGTTTGTAGTTCATCCATTTTTGTACCGCCACGTACCTCTCCCAAGCAACGAGAGTCAAGTGATGTAGGGTAGCCGTGAAGAGTAAAGGGAGAAAGAAAAGATTCACCGAATATAACATACAGGTATACTCAAATGAAACTTGACGTAATGTTAAGAAATCAATAATGGCAGATGTTGGCATAACTATAACGCCAACCAGAAGATCCGTAACGGCCAGGCTTGACAACAGAATGTTGGAGGATTTTTGCAGCTCTTTCCGTTGCTTTATTGCTAGGATTACAGATCCGTTCAAAATAATGGTGGGGAGTGAAGCCATGACCGTGACGAGGCCTATAATCAAGTCAAAAGCTGACCCACCACTGACTTCCCATGATATGTGCGGTGCGTATCTGCAGTGAAAGGTTGCGCTGGATGAACTGATGTTGTTGTTTGTCATGTTCAGGTTCATGCTGCATATGAAGAATTTGTCTCGTTTGGATGCAGGGGCCGTTAAATAACAACCACCGCTGTCGATCATAAACGGCCTCCAGCTTCAGCTTTTACGCCAGTCGGCGGTTTCTTCAATCGATCCTATGGTTTAATTATCTTTAAAATAAGCTTTATATTCCTTACCTCATTTTCAATTTCACTGATATGAACGCCGCAAACCATATATTCCAAAGGGAATAATGACCAATAGTCCATGAAACAACTCAAAAGAAAGGTAAACAAAGAAACAGATGGTGTATTTTGTCACAAAAATCTTTAATTGGGAGCCAAATGGAGAAATAGGCAGAACGTTTGGTGAATGTACATAAAATTCTCCTTCATGTAGTGTTGACTGTTTTTCCTAGGTTTCTAATCGCTCAGTTCCTTATTATAAACCTCTAATCATCACTGGCATTTCAAATAGGAGATAGCATGTAAACACTCTTCCGCTCTTGCCGGTTTTTTTTTTTTTTTTGCGTCAGCTAACGCATAGTCATTAGTGCATTTAATGTAAAACTCTCAGAGTAAATTTAACCGGTATTTTTGGTAAAGAGTACAGTGGTGTGGTCATGATTGTCATGAACCTTTTAAATGAAAAACTCGAGAGGCCTGAAGCCTTTTTGATGAAGAAAGGAAAATTATTTCGCCTGATTCAATTCAAAATTACAGGCATCTCTTGATAAAATGAAGTTTCCAAAATAACTCCAACGTTTCTACTCATACGAAAAAAGAAAAAGAAAAACTAAATAGAAGTTCTTATGTCTGATAAACTCAGATTCGGAGAATAAAATAAGTTGCAAAATAAAGTATATTCGTGTTTTTTTGTTCGTGTAAACTACATATTTTACACCCTTACAATGAACTCATCAACTTTCATCGCTTTACACTTTGCGATAAAATATATATTTTTCTTTTGAAAGCCATGCTCACCAATCTCTGAAATACATTTGATGCCCAGCTGCTCAAAGCGCTCTCTATATAGCGCTGGTTTTGTTTTCATTAAAACAGAAAGCGCGCCTTCTTGTCATTCATTTTAGGAAGAAAATGGAAAGAATTTTGTTCTTGTACTTTTTTCCCCACTTTTCTTGTACTTTTTTCCCCACTTTTCTTGTACTTTTTTCCCGAGGATACCTGATCAACAAATTAATATCAAGACTTTTTCTTACAATTTCGTTTCAGCGCCTATAAGAACTATAAGACTATAGTGTATATGTGGTGCTATTCATTGTTTTGTCGTCATTAAAACAGGAGTGAAAAATCTGCAAGTGCACGGTTTGTTGGCAAAAAGTAACGAGCATTTTGTGGCGAGACAAAGAAGGTCTTGATTTCAAATTGCTGTTCGCCAATCGTTGTAACTGTGACAAGGTTAATCAGAAAGGCGAACAAGGAAGTAAATTTGATTCCAGGCTGAAATACAAAAATATAAATAAATGAACAGAAACGCATCTTAACGATTGCACGAGAATAGAAGGATGTTAGTTTGAGTTTAGCAATCAGGAACTTAACTCACAGCTAATGGTGGGGAATAGTAATTAAGTCTGGCAAATTTCAAAGGACAACAGAAGTGCCAAGAATTATGCTGAAAGACCGCCGACGTGTACAAACGTGTGTTTTGCGCTCATACACTTTTCGTTTTCTTAACGTTGCATCACTCACTCATGTAATACTTACTACTAATGTAATCAAAATCACAACTAGAGTAAAAAAAAAGCTTACCACTAATGTAATAAATTTTTGACCAGATTTTATCTCATTTAGTACAGTATTGTTTATAAGTTCAATACAGTCCATAGTGTGCCGTCCTAGGTGACATAACCGAATCAGCATTAGTTAAACTCTTTAATAAAACTTCAACGGATGCCTAGACCCCCAAAAACACACAGTCTGTGGCCAACTTCGTTTACCCGAACCATGTAGGATGACTTTGTGTCACAAAAACAAAACTATTTCCATCAAAGATATTTCACCAGAAGCAAACTCGGACAGAGATGCTTGCAAGTTAAATAAAGGCAAAAGTTAGGTACAGCAAATTTTTCCATAACATAGCTAGCCTTAAGAACAGGTGGATTAGCGGGGCAGAGAGCGAAAACTGATACACGAGCGCGGAGCGCGACCAGGAGCGAGAAGCGCGAGACGAGAAAAATCCGCCAATAGTCACACCATTGTTTATTCTCTTCCGACCGTTCGCCTGGCAAACAGTTTTTGCTGATTGGTTGCTTTAAGACACGTGACGTCAGACGGGAGAAAAAATGCAAAATGTGTTAAACTGGGTGACAGGCCTACACGGACGCCTACGGCTCGTGACATTTCTGCATTTGCCATTCTCTTATAAATTCTTACAGCGAAAGCAGAATGGAGAAGCAAAGTCTACAAATCTTATACATAATGCTGGAAAGTCGAGTCAGTTTTTGTTATCAGAGTATCCCAGCTGTGAGCCGAAGAAACCTGAACGTCTTTTCACTTTTTTAATTCTTAACGCTCTTGCGAACAGCCTTTGCGGGTGACGGCGATTTGAAGTTTCAATTACTCACTTTGATTGGGAGGTTGTTCGAAAATTAACATGTTAGGATGAACAAATGAAAGAAACTGTTCTTCCTGGTTAGTGCGTGACAATAGATAAAAACACTCAAAAGAAAAGAAAAATTGAAATCTGATAAAGTAGAAGTTTCATCTTGTGAAAAATCACAAACGTTTCGAACATACAACTTCTTCATTGAAGAAGGGTTATACCCGTAAAGTGTGTGTGTCCTTTAAGACATCAAACAAGATGTTGGTCTCAATTTTTTGCCAAGCAGTATTGCCAGTTTATCCTCGCTCAACACGCATAACAATTCAGACACCCGTAATCCCAATAATAACCCCCCCCAAAAAAGGCATAGGGATAGCCGTTATCTTCACAATGAGCCATGGACATCTTTTAAGGAGGTTCATGAAAGAAAGAGATTGAGCGATCAAGTAAGTTCATTAAATAATAAACGTCTGTCCGCACACCTATTTCACTGGTGGGAATCTCTTTCTGAAAGAACAGAATGCAACACCGTAACGTTTATTGTTAATGCAATTTTTCGTCGGTACGTGTTCGTTGCCGGTAGAAATATCTGTCTTCATTGTAAACAAGAAAAAAAATTCCTAGCCGTGAGAGTGTTTTTACATTAGTGTATTGCTACATAGAGGAAGATCCTGGACAACTCCAAAAGGTTAGCATTTGTTTAGCATTCCGCCTTATTTGTAACTGACTTATCGTCCTATTAGCAGTGCTTATTTCTTAAGAGTTATAGCAATACGGGTACAAGAAGACAGTCTTTTGAAACGGCTAATTTATGTGCGATGAGATTTTTCTTAGCTTCGACCCTTTTATTCAACGACGAAAAAGAAAATATGATATGATACATCATGATACAGCAAAAATAGTTATTGAGGTACTTTGGACCCATTGCAAAATTATGTATTTGTTACCTAATGACCAAGCAGACGAAGAGCGTTGGTCAAATTATGTCCGGCCGTTTGCGGGAATTGTATACCACCTGGACATCTGGACGGCATGAAAAGTCAATGGAAGAGAAAAGAAACTTAGAGGACTAATTGAATAAGATGTCCTTTTTAAAAAAGGCTTAAAAGCCGGCGAATGTGTTATTTGGAAGGGTGAATTTATTTCGAAACAAGTTGAAAACAGGGGAATATAACGTCATAACGAACTCCGCTCTCCAGTCACTTTCAAGCACTCCTTCCTTGTTTCATAAGTTTTTAAAATTATGAATCTAAAACCTAGAGTCTTTGAATTTCTTGAAAAACAGTTTCGCGCGTGACATGCAGGATTATAGTGGCTGTTTCGACGGAGTCAGTCAAATAAGAAACTAACTACATTTATAATCCATCGACTATTTTCGCTTCCACGCGATTGGTCTAAACGCGTCACGTGACTGAATATAACTCTGCTGTAACCGGGGTATATCCGAGTGACATTCCCCAATTTTCAAATTTTACTTGTTGGGAAAATATTTGAAGGAAAATAAACACCATTTAATTTCAAAAATATGCTCGGATATTTGTCCTTGGACATAATCTGTTATTCAAAGCTCTCAGTTTTCCTCGAGCTACGCTCTCGAAAAACTGTTCGCTTCGGAACAGATGATGCCCGCGGACAAATATCCGAACATATTTTCGCGCCCAACGGAGGCTATTGTTTATGTATCCTAGCCTTTCTTGTGTACAAAAGAAACTGAGCGCCCGTATTACTAACAGGGTGGTTATTTTGGAAAGGTTTATTGAGTATAATTAAAAACTGGATCATTGGGTAAGGCAATTCGAGAGTTTCCATTGGCTTAGCCATCATGGGTTACGAGCCATTATACCATGCTCTACAAAGATGGTAAGCTTAAGCGTCATTTCTTGGGGCGTTTTATTTTTATTTTAGTTTGGTTTTCTATATTTCATGGGCGTTTTAATAAAAACATTCCACTCGCGCTCGTTGGATATGAGATGATTATAGCCAACTCGGTGCTACTCGCCTCGTTGGCTATCTACCATCATCTCATATCCAACGAGTGCTCGTGGAATGATTATTGAATATTTTCATTTACTTTTCACTCGTCAGCTGTGATTTAAGATTCTTATCTTACAGAGTGCCGGGTAGTTAGCAGGGTTTGATCTTGGTCAATTTACTCGTTAGACCTCCAAAGAACTGAAGATTGTTAAAGACGATGACTTCCTTTCGTATCTACGTCCTAGTGATATTGAGTTTTAGTATGGCTTCTGGTAAGTATGTAGTTTTAGTGTAATTTTTCTTCAGTTCTTTGCCACTTGATTTCTAAAGAGTAAACAATTTAGGCTCGACCGAGTGTAAAACGGCAGCCTGGGCAACAGTGACTTAATGCCGGATATTGATCTCACAATCTACTCGTACGGCCTTCTCAGGGTTCGCTTCTCAGGCGAACGTCGAAATGTCGTCGCAAAATTTTTACTTTTTTTAAACTTTTAACCAGATGGTTTTAAGGTTCAATACTTTCCCAATGTTTTATTGAATAATAAATTGGGTCAAATTAAATATTTATGCAAAAAAAAAAAAAAATCTGCAAGATGTGTAATAGATCTGTCCGTCTGAAAGTTGCATGCCTTCAGCACTTACAGATGCACATCTCACATTTAATTCGAACACCTTGAAGGGAAAATTTAAATAAGACAGGAGTTTACTCGATCTTTGATCCTGGTCAAAATTCTCGGGAAATTGTTCCTCTTTACTTAGGCACCGTATTCTTTCGAGGGTAAAGGAGAGGTGGAGGAGTCTCCTCTACCCCTCCTTTTACCCTGGAGTTTACCCGATGAGATGATTTTCTTTTATTACTGCTTGTCCATAGTGTTCGTTACAGTGTGTAATGGGCTACGTTCAAAATATCATTCAAATTTAGCTTGTTACCGCAGTCTAGAGTACTTTATTAAAGAAAACTGAAGAAGGATGTTTTCATTTCCGTTGTTTTCGTTCCCATGTCTAACAGTCTATGTCTATCAAGGACTCGCTGACAAGCCGAATTTTAATATATCATCAAAAGCGGCTAATTGCCTATCTTTGACAATGTTATATAATGTGTCTAATTGCACTTAATTAAAGTGGAATGAATATTTTGAACTGCGGAAATACAAATGAAATGAAGATTTGACTATCGCAGTTGTGATTGCAATTTAAGCAATTGAAGTTGAGCCCGTGGCGTCAGCATTTGCGCGACAGTGCTCTACCAAGTGAGCCATGAATACCGGTACATTGAGAGCAGGTCATAACCCAGTTGGTACAGCACTGCAGCACTAGCGCAGAGGCGATGGGTTCAGATCCAGCTGAAGCCCCAAAATTTTTGTAGGGCTTAAATTGCTTTCCGACAAAAAGTTTGGGGCTTCAGCTGGATCCGAACCCATTTAAAAATGTAAACATTGCAATTACAACTGCAAAGGTCAAATCGAAATTTAAATTAATTCAAATCAACAGGTGCGGACTATAAACTAAAGAGAGGGAGAGAATCTCGGCCTTGTTCCCACAAGACAACGGATGGCAAATGTTGCAGCATTCCTTTCACTTATAAAGGAATTAAACATTATTCCTGTACAACAGCTGATCACAACAGACTGTGGTGTTCACTGGATCCTACCTACAAAGGAAAAGGGGGAGACTGCGGTGAGCAATACAGATGTTTAACAACGGTCGTCCTTCAGTTTAGAATAAATAGTTTTTGTAAAATGCAGTTGAATAACTGAACTCTGTTGGGTCGGTTTCTTGTATATTAACCGAGTATGTATCCATTCCAGACTAGTTTCAGTTGTGCTCAAAGCGGTCTATGTTGCGTACATGTTCGGTTTGTGCCACAAAACTTAAAAAAACAGTCTCCTTGACAACAAAACGCTCACGAAACCGCAAAATTAAACTGTAATTACAGCAGTAGTGCCCTTCATCACTTCGATAGGTATATTGGATGTTGGCTTCTCTACAAAGTCACATGCTAAAGAGCAAAATGCTAACACTGAGTGAACAAAGATTCGCTTTTATCAGCTTTACATACTGAGTGGGATTTACCGCCAATGTAGGACTTCTCCTTCCTGTGCAATATCTTATTTCATTTCTTTCGAAATTGTTGGATCCGTAAGTTAACGTTACCTGTATGTGATTGTTATTTCCACGGCAAATGTTGACCACCAAGCTGAGTGTTTGCTCAAGACAACAGACGGACAATGCTGCAGCATTCCTTTCACTTTCAAAGGAGTGGAATACAATTACTGTACCACAGCTAATCACAACAGACTGTGGTGTTCACTGGATTCAATCGAAGACGGACGATGGGAAAATTGTGGTACGTATATAACAAATTGAAGCCAGCTTTTATGCGTCTGTTCTCTCGTTGATGATAAATTGCGTCATAGCGTGGCTGTGGATCCACGAGGGAGCTGGTTTAAAGAAAGTAAACTTGAAAATGTTTACAGCGGAGGTACAACTCACCTTATAGACCATAGTTGACATCTACAGTATGTTGATGAAACATCTACAGAATGTTGATGAACAGCAAATAATGTTATAAAGAAAAAGGTAGAAAAGGTTGATTTTTCTTCTTCTTTCTATTTTCCTGAAATCATTCCTGGTCCCTAAAGCTGCATGTTATCACAAGACGACTCGTGGAAAATGTTGCAGCATTCCTTTCGTTTACAAAGGAATCACACATCATGCCTGCACCTCAGCTGATCACAACAGACTGTGGTGTTCACTGGATTCTACTTACAAAGGAAAATGGGGAGATTGTGGTAAGTGTTTACTTGGCCAGAATACTTCCGATTTGGAAAAGACAAAAAATTCCAATACGTTAAAGTCTTCGCCACTTTCTAGCAGTTATACTTTGACGGATCAATGCTACCACGCTCTCTCCATTGATGCTACAATAATAATAATAATAATAATAATAATAATAATAATAATAATAATAATAATAGATTTGTATAGCTCCATATCCAGGGCTCATGGCGCTTTACAGTAAAAAATGTTATTAAAAATAAAATTTACATTAAAAATTTACATCAGTGATAAAAAATTACTAACAAATAAAATAGCTAAGCTGTAAAAATGAAAGTAAAACTAGGAATCATTAAAACCTTTAAATAAAAACTGACTAACTTAACTAAGTGACTGACTAACTAACTAGCTAAACTATCTAATCTACTAATTAACTAACTAACCAAAAGTCTAGTTATAAAATTTGTTAAAAAGATATGTCTTTATACAAGTCTTAAAATCTGATAGCGAGCCGCTCCCTCTTATATTGTTCGGAAGAGAGTTCCATAGGCTAGGTGCTACAAAAGAGAAACACCTATGACCATAGCCTATTAACTTGACAGGTGGTACTTTCAAGAGGTTTTTGGAGGAGGATCGAAGATTTCTGCTTGGTACATAAGGCTCTAGCAGTTCAGTAATGTAATTAGGGGCCTGGCCGTTGAGCGCTTTATATGTTGGTGTCAAACAAATATCAGATCATTTTTAAACAAGTTGTGGTCATCCTCATGGTACAATAAGTTACAACGATACAGCCGGTTGAAAACACAGCACACACATGTTCACACACTTGAGCCTGCACTAATGAGTTGAGGAACTAAACAGACGAGAAACCTTTTTTTCCCTGCATCCTGATACGCTCTCATTTATTTTCTTGAAATATGAGAACGTCTTTCTATTATCTTGCTGTCTCACACCTACTCCATTGTTAAGCTCTTTAACTGAAATTCTGTGTTGTTGTTCGTTTTCATTTTGTCTGAGGTATTACTTCAATTCCTTATGTACATGAAAATTTAACAGCCTTGACAACAAAATGCTAATGAACTATTTAGTTTCTAAACTGTTCCAGTTTCCTTTTTCAAACCTTTTACGTTGAGGAGTCGTTCATTGTTGATACACAGTAAAATAACTTTGATTACCTTCTATAGTTCGTATCTGAGCTTTGCGGTGGGTTTCCGATAAATGGGTTTTCTGATAAATTCCGTCTTCATTGGGAAACACAATTGACCTCCTGGTTGTAAACTAAATCGATGTGTTTAAGTTCATTTGTTACCGCCATCAGACAAAATGGCTCTTACTTGGTTTAGAAGACACCATTGATGCCAAACAATAGAGACCAAAAGTAAAAACAATGTAACAGCAGTTCTCTCGAGCAGAGTTCTATTGTGATGTGTCCTGTGTCTACTACACCAAAAAGGGGCCAGGTAAAGACCCAGTTCGGATTTAGCAGCTTTTTCTTGGTGCCACTTTCGGATGACCCTATTTTCGGGTAGCTCCAACGTACCAGCAGGATCATGTTACATGGCCTGTTGGTACGACTGTAGATCTCAAGTATCACTTATAGCGGAGCTCCGGCGGCCCGAAGGGTCGCTAAGCGGAGCCCCACACTCATATAGGACAGAAAAGGAAACCCCTGAATGGATTTTCTCGTGGTTATCATGGCTAGCGGTATTGCTCGTGGGCGCGTACGCACGACGGCGACGACGACGGAATCGTGCAACATGGCGGCCATACTCCAGCTAATAGGTTGACAGAGACATGCACCCTCGGTTTGTAGCGTAGCTCTTTGATATTGGACATCCATGTTATGGTCAATTGACATCTGTCAAAACAAGGTATCCGCTGACCAGTATCACGTGACCACATCGCGGGCTCAAGTTTAGAGCTCATCTAGGTCACGTGTTCTTTGAGGTTGACCGCTGGCTGGGTTGTTCGGAAGTCGGTTAACGCTAACCCAGGATTATAAAAGTTAACCGAAGTATAATTTTACTTGTATACAAATGTTTTTCGCTGCTTTTTGTGTATTTTGAGGACCTTGAGATAATTGAAACTCAAAACAGAAGGCCAAACAACAGAAATGGAAAAGTCCACCGTAAAGTTTCAAAAATCAAATTAAAATTCTCGCCTATATTGGGTTAGCTTAATCGGGCTTTGAACAACCCGGCCCAGGAGCTCCGCTTTTAGGCTTGGCTAAATCTGAAGCTGAGCTTTACGAACCTCAAGTACCCTGAAAGCCTAATTAACTCCATCATTTCTCACTTTGTCACCTCAATGATGACCAAAGATCCTCTCGTGCCACCTCAACTACCCGTCAACGAAGATACTGTTCACCGAGTGGTATTGCTATTTAAAGATCAAACGTCGGCCGATGCAGTGAAAAAACAACTATCTGACCTGAGCAAGAAAATCGATCACACTCTTCAACCAGTATTCAACAGTCGAAAAATCTGTGAAGATCTCAAGATACGTGAACCAAAACCACCTCTAATTAATCAACAATGCGTAGTGTACAATTACCAATGTGATCTGTGCGATGCAGAGTATGTCGGGTATACCAGCCGGCATTTGCACCAACGTATTGACGAACACAGGTTCTCCGCAATCGGAAAGCATTTAAAGAACGATCACGGCCTTTATAATATCGACGACCTTGCCAATAATTTTTCCGTCCTAAAGAAATGCAACGGAAAACTGGATTGTTTGATTTACGAAATGCTGTTTATTAGAAAGAAGAAACCTAGCCTGAACACGCAATCGGATTCCATCCGCGCGAAACTATTTGTTTAAACAAATATGTTAATGAACAATCACACCTCTCACCGCATATATAACACTGTTGAACCGTTATTTTCTTGTCACTTGATAATGATGTCATGACGACATCGAAACGTTGTGTAAATGTTTATCGAAATTTAATCTCATTTAAAGTTAACTTTGTTTTATTATTCTTTCCGCTTGCGGACAACTTTGACCGCAAAAGTTAAATGTTTACAGAGGACAACAGGTGGAAAATGTTGCAGGATGCCTTTCACTTACAGGGGAGTGAAATATCACTCCTGCACCACAGCTTTTTTGAAAAGACCTTGGTGTTCATTGGAATCTGTTTACAAGGGAAAATGGGGCTATTGTGGTAAGTATGTATTACACCTCACTTGTGTTACACTGTTTATATCATATACTTTGACGCGTCAATTACGTGCGCTTTAAGGACTTCCTTATTAATGATTCTCTACTGTTTGTAAGGCCTACGGGAAAAACTACTGACCCTTTGTTGGAAAGATTCTTAAAGACTTCTTCATCTCGATGTTTGTTATTGATGCGACTAGTTACTAATTAATTGTAATTTGAAATCGGTCTTGCGTTGCGCGTACTTTCGACTGATTTTGAAATTACTCACCCAATAACTCCCTTAATAATAAACCTGCAAAATTTTTAGCTTGTTGACTGGCTGAGAGCACGTCAACAAATCCCTAACGGTGTTGAAAGTGGAAATTGAATTGCATGTTGACTATTAACAAGTAATCAAATGATTTTTCTTGTGCAATTTGGAATAATATTAAAAGCACTCGCACTATGAGGTCGTGCTTCTTTTTAGTCTTTGAAAATTTTATTTGTGCTTATTTGTCCCACATTGCACTCAGAATCATTTGATTACCTACAGGTCATGGATTCACTTCCTGTTCGAAGATTTCAGATTTTTCCGACTGCCTTACGTCAATGATAGTATGAGAAAGATGTTCAAATATCGTCCTATACTTCTACCAAGCTTCTTCCAAGTTTCTTTTTCTCAAGTTTTTACGTTCTATTTCTTTCATGGAAGAATGAATGTTTCAACAAGAATCTTATTAGGATATACCGAAAAAAAAGAAAATCTATGACCAAAAGCGTGGTAGTTTATTAACTTTTCATAAAGAATCCGTTCTAGTCACTCAATTTCCACTCGCGCTTATGACGTCGTAACCATGGTCACACCACCCTTAACTGGCTTGACATCAGACTTGATTAGAACTTTTATCAATAATTGTAGAACTGACCAATCAAAATTTTTCATTAGTCTGGTGCCTTTTTATAAAGAAGCCTTTAGTTGGATATCCAATATACATCTTTGCAATCTCAGTTTTGGTTACTTGGTGATTGTCTTTTCTAGAATTCAATATTTTATTTTTCTTTAATAGTAAAAGTTTTTGTATTGCTTTATTTCTTCAGCCTGAAACTGGTTACCACGTAACTGCATGACGAGGAGAAACGAAGAGCAAACTAATTCAAGGGATCAACACAAAAAGGAAACTTTAAATGTCTCAAGCATTGCTCAATTCATAGTCTGAGAGAAGAAAAAAGTTGGTAGTCATATATCTTTCTATTTTGGCTGTCCTTGTTCTCACGGCCGTTGGAGACTGGAGCCCTGTCCAGTCCGTTGGAGCCCTGCTTTTTGTCCTGTTGGTAACCCAGGACTTGTACTGCACATCTTCACAAGGACAGTTTGTACGTATTCACGGGATGCCACGGAGGATTTTACTAACCAAAAATTGGTTATTTTAACAATGTGATAGTCACTGAGTGACTGGCTGACTAACCGAATACGGCCTGCCTACAGATGGACGGACAGACTAACTAAATGACTTAAATTATGAACAAAAACATAAGAAATTTTCCAATACTCACAAGTGCACTACTAAACTTACTTTGTTGGAACTGTTTTAATGTGTACTCCAATCAGATTCAACTGAATCTTTTTTCTTGTCTTTGATCCTTACTGTACATGTTCGCGTGTTTTGATTATATTGTTTAGGTAAAGCGCACTTTCTGATTGTTTAATTCAGCCTGCGTTTTGCCATTATGAAATAACTGAGATACAATTAGCGCCCAGATTGGTCAAAAACCCATCGTTTATTGTACCGGTAAACACACAATTCACGATTTGGCAGAACTGTACGGGTCCGCAAATGATCCCCAAATTGGACCGCAAATGATCCCGGACCGGAAATGACCCCCGATAGGGACCGCAAATGATCCCGACTAAAAAATTAAGAATGGAATGGATGGTGGAATGGTGTGGATAGGGAATTGCCGTACGTGAATACCGATGTTTTTATTAAAGCCATCTTATAATTATAATGGTTTACAACTTGCTTGTTTTTCATACTTTCGACTAAAGTTTGTTGCTAACTACGATGTTATGAATATCACCACTCAATCATCAAAACACGACTTGGCTTGCATTTCTTTACAATTCTCAGTAAAATTATGATTATATCTTCCTTTGTTAAACATTGATATTTCGGTGTTATGGTTAAATCACATTTTATCAGCCATTAACGCCACTCGTCTAAAGTTTTAAACTAAAATCTAACCATGAAGCAACTATTACAGAAGACGCTGTCACCTGAGTAGACCCACAAGCCTACAACGCTTCATCACTCTGTAAAACACCTAGTGTGTAGCACTGGAAATTGGAACAAATTTATTTTGTAATTTTTCGTTGGTCGTATTTTGACTTTAATTCCTCGGAAATGACTACTTGAGTATTCTAAGAAACCAAAATTCCAAGCTATAGTTATGAAGTTCAGCTTCATGACCAAGCAAGGCCAAGGCTTCCGCTTCGTTTTGACAATTAGCTGCTTGATAAATGTTTGATGCTATCGCCACCGGGATTTCGAGAATGTTTACAAGTATGTGTTTTTCTAAGACTTCTAATTCAATAGGTCGTCTTCACGTGACGTGCTTTTATCCTCATCAAGCATAAGAGGCGGTATATTTATATCTGTTTACAATTAGCGTGCTTCGTTTGGAAACTAGAGCATTTTGAATTTTAGGGTTATGGAGTTTGCGTGACATAAAGCTACGATTGAGTTTGTTGAAAAATATATACTTATCTCATGATTTTGAGCCTTTTTAGAAGTTAGAGCATTAGGAAAAGTGCTTATGTAAATGCTTGTTTGTTTAGTACTGATAATCAGTCGCCTAGAAAGCCAAAGTAAGTTCCAGATGTTTACACTATATTCCGGCCGCCATATTGGTGTACCACGGATGTACACCAACATGGCGTTTTCTTACTGGGCTCTGTAAATTTCTAGGAAACATTTACGACGAATATTTGAAGTTTGGAGAAATGCACAGGCCTAGAACTTGGAGAAATGTCTTATTTAGTTATCTTCTATAGCGTACATCACAATTTCTTAGCTTTTTCCATTGGTTGGTTTCGATCTATTATTTTTTTTATTGCGTGACAGTGAAAACGATCTGTACCCTTCGAAGAACAAAACAGCAACTGTGGAATATGTTTTTGTAAAATGATAAAACATGTTTTTTAGTTCATAATTTTTGTACATGTTCTCACCTTCCTCTGATATAAATCCATGCCATTCCTTATTTTTTGATCGGGATCATTTGCGGTCCAATATTGGGATCATTTTCGGTCCGGGATCATTTGCGGTTCAATTTGGGGATCATTTGCGGTCCTGGGATCATTTGCGGACCCGTACAGAACTAGAAAACTCGGAACACTAGCAGGAATATTATAAATAGTTTAAAATCAATATTAAGCAAAATTATCGATTCATTCAACATTTGCATGGAAATTTGCAAGGAAAAATACGACTAGAAGTTTTTCGCGATATATAGATGCTTGATCTTTTTTTCTTTGCAAAATGTTTCGCTGATTCCGTTTCCGCTTGAGTTTGGAAGGAAGTTTTAAGCGCTTTCAGTGCTTTCCACGATCTGTGGAGGACGCAGTAATGACCACAGCTGAGTTAGGCTGATCAATTTTGAATACATTTCATAATTCTCAGATGCAGAATTTCTGGAATCGACCTTTATTCCATTTGCAAAACTTTTGAAAGTTATCGTTGAATCACTTCGCCATGCGTATGAAATTTGTACTACTTGCAAAATTCCCGTACAGTCTTTTAATTTCGGCATGACTGATTCTGGCCATGACTTCCTGCATTTCACCATTAAAGCACTTTTTAATCAATTAATACACTCACTGTGTTTTTTGAGCTAATAGAGTTAGTATTGATTTTTCCCAGAAAAGTAATTGTGGCACTTTACTTGTAAGGTGAGACCAAAAAAGAGAAGAAAGGACGAGAAAGAAGAGCAGAGTACAATACTTACCTTAGGTCTCATATGTCAAAGAATGGTAGTATTTAGTCCCGGGTATTTAGTTAACCTATGCTCCAGTTCACTCACCCAATGTTTCCCTACTCTTCCTTTACATTTCCCAACACTTTTTACAAAACGAGAAACCATTTAATGCACGCAAATGAAGTCAAAATGTCTTAATCGTTAAGTCCATTTTGACCTTAATTTCCAAGGCAACCCTTTCAAGTCTCAGGAATAAACTTTTTCGTGTCCGAGAATTAATTTTTCGCTTTTCTCGAGACGTGCTTTTGGGACGCTTGTGATGTGTTGTGCTTTTTACTGATATTCTTGGTAAGATCCTTGCACATTACTCAAAGACTTAGCTCTTTATCAACTTGATGTTTACAAACGTAAATAAGCCGCCTTGGAGACTTAAGGCCTGTTTACAAGGAGGCAGGGTTATCCTAGCAAGTGAGTTAACCCTAGCTGGAGGGCGAAAGATAGCCCGGGTTTAAAAGCAAAATTTCACAGGTAGGTTAACCCTACAACCCGGGACAACTTTATGCGCGGTTACACTCAAAGGGTCTGGAAACAATTACAAAGTTAACCCTGCTAGGCGGGTTAACCCTACCTGGAGTGTTTACAAGGGAAAAAGTCAACTCGACTGCCAGGGTAACCCTAGCACGCCCGCCTACCCGGGGAACTCTGGCTGCCTCGTAAACGCGACGAAGAAAAATAGAGGAAATATGCGAGTGCTTTGGTAACCCGTTTGCTAGGATAACCCTCTCACCTTGTGAACAGGCCCTCAGCGGACCAAACATTTCAAGCGCTAATTCTGACTAAGGGCTGACGCTCGAAACCTCACCGTCACCAACTGGCCTTGGTGGTTCATTTACCTAAGAAGTTCACTTGCCTTCCGGCGCAACCCAACAGTTTCTTCAGAAGCTAAACCTTTGGTCGTGTTCTATTGTCATCAACCGTTCCTGGTTAGTTGGGCTGGTTGGGATTTTTCGTGTTTCTACCGGGGAAAAACCGTTTTCGGTTGGTTTAGTTGATCAACTTTTTCAACCGGACTGAAACCAGGTTGAAACGGTTGAAAAGCATTTGCGTGATTATGTCGCGTGATTGTAGCCCGCGTAAGGACTATTCCCAGGAGCTTCCGCGTTTCAACCGAAAACGGTTGGAAAAGTGTTCTATTGAGAAACGTCAACCGTAACAACCAAAACCGGTTACGGTTGAAATGGTTGATACCAATAGAACACGACCTTTGTTCATATTCATCAAAAAGATGATTACGTACAAGCCATAACGTCTGTCCAGTCGATTGTACGAAGCAAGCGAATGCGAACGCGGCGAAAGAGGTGATATTTGTCATAACAATTCTGCTTGTTCGTTCTCACTCTTGTGGACTACTCAATTTCATTTTTTGCAAACCAATCGGATGCGAACAGATAACTTGTGTTTTTGTTGAATAAATTCGAAATACTACATTCAAATTTTTGTCTCTGATTGCTCAACCGCTTGTAGTTCAGTACGAAAGCAAAAAACGTACCTTACGCTGACGCCAAAGCTCGCAAATACGCCGAACGGTGTAACTATCCCTTTCATCAACGAAGTTTGAAACTTGATACTGTGTTAACGTTAACGTTGCGCTGATTTCTTGAAGTTGTGACTTATTTCTGCTTGGGTTTCATTAAAACAGGAAGTTCTTTACCCTTTATTTGTTTCCGTGATTGTATAAAATTTACAGCCTTCGGCGCTTCCGATCTACATCAATTAAACTTTGGACTTTCCACGTCTTTGGGCATATTAAAGTTAGTCAACATCTCAACTCTGCATTTTATGTCAGATTATGCTTTATTTTCTCTTAGTGACAAGAATATCCTTTACTTTTAACAAATAATGAAGCCCGCTTCTAAACGTGTTGTTGTTAGATATTAACGGTTGCTTTTTGGAAGATCAAGGTCAAAAATTACCTTGTAGGCCTTCTTCTAGCCATTTTGCAAAAGCAACTAGATAGACCCATTTAACTGCCGCGTAGTAGGTTAAGGTTCCCCTCCCCCCTCCAAGCAAATTTGACGCGTATCTTTAAATAACGCACAAGGAGGGAATAAAAATCATTCAAAACAAAGAAGGAAACGAAGAGCAACTTACATGATATTTTAGTTGCTGATGAAGCAAATCCATGTAAATGTCATAGAGAAAACCTTTTGTATGCGATACCAACCGAAACAACATTTTATTAACGTCTAAAAGTTTAATTTGTACATAGTCTTGATAATTGTAACTCGTTTTAGTTGTCCCCAATTAGCAGCAATGCTAACTCTGATTGACACTTAAAAAATTTGTTGTTATTAAAGTTATTAACCAGCCAACAAAAAAGGAACCAAAATTATATCACACCTCATATAAACTACTTACGGCGGTTTGTAATAGATCGGTTTAATGTTGACACGTTCTTCACTTCTTAATAATTATTTTAAGGTTTGTGTTACTTTCGTGAAGATTTTAAGATAAAAAAGATACCAAATAATGAGGCTTTCTCAATTTTATAGCGATGTTTGTCGACCGCCCTAAGGCATAAGCCAGTAGAGGAACTGAAGTATATTTTGGTTAATAAGTGGAAAACCTTTCTTGATGCGTATCGGAAAGAAAGACAAATTTTTCTAGTCGAAACAATTCATGACCGATCAAAGCTACCAAATGTAAACAGTTTCAATAAAGTGCTTGCGTTCTTCTGAGGAACAGGTTGCTGCGGCTAGATTAGATTATAACAGATTTCCTTTCATAGTTGGCGTTTTAAGGCAGCAAATGTTTTTGCATGTGTTTTCCTTTTGCCTAGTGCTAAAAAAAGATAAAATGTACTGCAAGCCAGAATATTATCATAAAAGTGAATTAATCGGTTCAACGATTCGAAAGCAAATTATAATTCATTTGTCAAGAAAGCCTCTATTCTGACAATATAAGGCTTACGCATTTATCAGAAACAAATATTTAATCGAATCGCGACACAGTTCTCTCTTTAATAGTCTCTATACATTTCTTTACAGGTGAGGAGAATTTGATAATCTGTCCGGGGACAGCTTCCTGTCCTGGTGATCAGTTCATGTATTCTTATGACGTTGTATATCATGTCACTGTTCTGGATGACAGCGTTTGTCTGACCTTATGAACAAGTTATCGAGTCGAGATTTTCATGTTAACAAATTTGAATTTTAAATAGCGGCTGTTTTTAACAATTACTGCTCATACTAACTGCGGTAACAAATCTTATACAAGTTGGTTCCGATTGTGTGGATTCAACCTCAAAGGTAAGGGGGAAACTACGACATACAATTGAACCACTTCAGATGCTTTTGCAAAACGTTTGCCATACTTGGCGTTTTATATGATGTAATTCAGGGAGCCGAATTCTGACATTCTTTTTTTGGAGGGATTCTAATTGCCGTTAAACTACCGCATAGCTATCCCGTGATTCTTTGAAAAGAATGCAAACCTAAACGGACTACAAACTAGGTAACAACATAACGCTTTCAGTGAAATTTGGAAACTTCTTTGACGAAGTATTGACTCTTTTACAACTCAGGAGGTAAACTATTGATTTCCTATACTGCAGTATGTCTCCGCGTCGTCAGAAAAGGAGTATGAGGAAAATTTGGCCCTTTGAAATTTAACTAAAGCTTATTTGAATAAAAAGCTGAAGAAAAAATAATTTCAATGTTTGTTAGAGGATGGGGCCCCGGTAATTTGATCCCTCGTCAAGGACATTACGCTAGGCTGTGTTAAGAAATGACACGTTTCGGTAAAGTTTTGCATTATCAAGAGCTTAACAAATAAACACTGCCCGAATAACTACTAGTCTGCCGTGACGCGTATTTAGATTATTTAAGCGGAGATAATGTAAGTATATATTTCGACGTAAATATTGATCGGCCGAATTCGCACCAAAAATGCTAGTAAGTTCACTGGAATTTTCGTATTTTACTGAATATCTGAGCCAGAAATTGTGATTATTTCTTCATTTATCGACTGCTGCTGCTACTACTGCTGCTGCTACTGCTGCTGTGAAACGCGTCTCACGATGAGAATGAAAGCGCCGGAGTTAGAAATCCTGCACGAAAGGAGCGGTCCGTCTCCTGGATTTCTCGTGCTTCGAGGACATATTTCCACATTTTTTTAGCCGTGCTGGTACACAGGTTTTCACTTTGACATTGCATGAGGCCCAAGAAATCCTGGATATGTTCCAGATAATCGAATAATCCTTACAAACTCTCGCGGAATGTGAAAATAGTCGGGTTAAGCAAATGCAAAAGTTGACCGCCATTTTGCAAGGTTTTTTGCGCCCGCCAAGAAATCATTGCACCTACAGCTAAACTATCCACTTTGAACTTGCTCAGACCGGTGGAGAAGCACTAGCGCCTGAAACGGCAAAGGAGACGTCAGATACCTCTTTCGGTAGACTTACAGCAAAAATTAATCTGCTACCGAAAATTTAGTTTGCAATAAACCAGCAAGGCGCGCCGAGTGAGCATCGCCCGGTGGCTTCTATAATGAACAGGTGCAAAACCACTTTTCTGAACTTCTATTGAAATTGCTATTAAGACATCAGGAGCAGGTTAAGCCCTTGGACATTGAGAAAATTGTATTATAACAGTGCCGTTACCTACGTGAACAATACAGCGATCCCGTCGTTGCAAAAACATTAGCTTGGAGGACTCCGGGTTGTTTAGTTTCCTCCGGAGAGAAGCCTCCCCCGCAAGTACTATTGTTGCCGCTCGTGGCATTTGTTCTACTTGAAGCGACGAAAGATGCCTTAATTCGACCAAGTATAATGCGTCGATTCACAGCCCTGGTGGTCCCGTGGATCATACCGTAAACAGTTCTCAAATTTTCCGAGATTTTCTAGATCCCCTCAGAGTTTCACTATGGGAAGTTCGCGCAATTACGAACGTTTCAGAACCAGACCATTTCCTGATGACCCAGTGGACAGGACATGAGCAGTCCTGATGTCCGTAGCGTTTCCTGCTTGTTTGGGACAAAACCTGTAGGAAAGATAAAAGTTTACGAGCCAGGACGTCATACTTTGATCATAGGAAGGAGTGCACATTTCTCCCGTTCAAACGTCGATTCCCTTTTGTCCTACCAACTCAGCGTCTCGGGAGGAAAGAGAACTGTTTTGTGGACAGCAAGATACAAAAGCTCCTAGAGCTGCAAGTGCCTAAGGAGGTACAGAAGCGCCCCATCTGTGTTTCACCACTAAATGTTGTGTCCAACGCTGGAGGAAGACATCGGCTGACAGTGGGCCTACAATGGGTGAACATATTCATCAGTACTCAAAGTTTGGAACAGTCAGAACTGACGGAACTCAGACATATTGTTCGCCCAGGGGATCAGTTTACTAAGCTCGATTTAGAAAACGGGTTTTACGATATTTCGGTACTAGAATCAAGCCTCCAATAACAAAAGCTTAGTAAAAGTACCAGCACGATCTCTCCGGAGACTAGTTGAACGAAAAATTGTAAATTGTTCCCGAGTGTGAGATTGAGATCCTTCTTAAAGGAGATTATTATGAGTTGCATTTAGAGGAGATACGTTTCAGTTAAATGTTGTGTTGCTCTCGATGGACTGTTGTTTGTCGTGTTTTCACCATATAAAATTATATAAACGTATAGTAACTGCACTCACTCGGTAAGGTCACCGTTTTGTCCTGTGCACTGAACGGGTATGTCACAGTTACTTATTTTATTGGTTATATTTGCAAAAAATAAGGCAGTATCGATTTCTTTCCTATTGCTCACTCGGTCGCCAGCTAAAAGTTTCAGTTAGGAATTTTATTTTACATAAGTCAGGAAAATTGCACTGTTTTGGTTTGTTTTACTTGTCGCTAGCCTCAAGAAGATTGTGGAAAATTCAAGAAGACTGTGGAAGATGCTGCTCTTTTTTCTGATGTACATCCTACTCATGTCAAGCACAAACATGGCTGCTGGTAAGCATGCCCAGTACCGTAGTGAGGCTTTATAGACATTATTGAAGATTCATGATATTTTATCTTGTATTTAGATTAGGTGTTCCCAGTTAGAGGTGTGCTCATATCTAAGCTGTATTTGTACACACATTAAAAAAGTTCTCATCATCATTACTATGAAATGCATTAAAATCGACTGCGTGAACTAGCAAAGAGAAATGAAATAAATTTGTTGAGCTATTACGTTTCCATTTTCTGACAGATTTACACAGAAATTTGCTCTCCCTTACACTATTTTATCTTTTTGAATTTCAATACAGCCTATTTTTGTAGATGCAGCGCCCTTATTGACACCAACCTGCCTTTGCGCTGAATGGGTCACCCTGTCAAAATAATGTTACTCTCTTCCTTCCATCCTTCCTTACTTACCTACTCACGCTGTATCTACAGTTCACACTTGTCAACGGACATTAAAACAATTTATTGATATCTCAAGGTTCTCAGCGTTGTTCCCACCCGACAACGGATGGCAAATGTTGCAGCATTCCTTTTACCTATAAAGGAATTAAACACCATTCTTGTACCACGGCTAATTACAACAGACTGTGGTGTTCACTGGATTCGACTTACAATGGAAAATGGGGTGTTTGTGGTAAGTACAGAGCTAGATTGTTTTTAACTTCGGATAAACGTTTTTGGCAAAGGACACACAGGACATTTCAGAAAGGAAAAACATTCTATGCCCTAGTCACCTTCAATCAATGCAGTTTCCACTCCGTTTTTCAGTTTTTAGGTCACTACACGTAGCTATTGGCTTAAAAAGGGTCGCGCCACTTTGTCATCCAATCAGAGGTAAAACCAAAACCAATTGTGACTTTAACTAGCACACATTCTCCCGCACGTCGTCTCTCCTTCGTGTGTTTGCCTCGAGTTTTGAGTTCTTCACTGGATCGCATGTGTCCTTTGTGATTGACTGCAGTGGTTTCGTTGGTTTTAGTTTTACGACGCTCAACTGAAAACACTCTATTTCACCGATTACAATTTACGATTGCTATTCACGGTTCAGCAATATCAAGCTATGGCGTCAGAATACGATACCTTAGTTGCGTACCTACTAAACCACTTGAAGTTTAAGAATGACAGACTAAATTTGTAGATTAAGCTAACATTGTGTTTTCATTGTTCCTCCCATCTCTGTTCACCACACAAGTTGAATGTTTGTCAAACACGATGAATGGCCAATGCTGCAGCATACCTTTCACCTACAAAGGAGTGACTTACACTTCCTGTACTACAGCGAATCACAACAGGTTGTGGTGTTCACTGGACGCTACCTACAAGGGAAAATGGGGAAATTGTGGTAAGTAATAAATTTGCATTGTGATAAACCTATTGCCAAAGTACTGCTACTCGGGGCTTCTCTACCCTGGCTAAGAAAACACAGAACTAAACAAGCCCAGCGCTTTAGTACCGTTATAAAACCCTGATCCCGGTGTTAAGATTCTCCAAAATAGAGTTCTTACGTTTATGTTCCTGGGAAATATTTTGTACAAAAAAGTCCAGGGCGCACGATTGAAACACTGTCTATAAACAGCATGCTTTCAGTTTCCATATTTCGAGCAATTATATGCCGTTTTTTGGTCAGTTTCGTTACTCTAGTACTCGTGAACAGTAAATTTCAAACGTAATTCTTTATTCGAACATTAGGAATATCTCGTATTATTAAAACCTGGATCATTGGATAATGCAGTTCGAGAATTTTCATTGGCTTAGCCATTATGGGTTATGATCCATTATACCACGCTCTACAAATAAACTAAGCGCACGCGTGAAATTTTTAGGGCGTTTTTTTTTTTAAATTTTACTTTAGTTTTCTATATTTTGGTGGCGTTTTTAATAAAATTATTTCCCTCGTGCTTGTTGGATATGAGATAATTATAGCCAAGTTGGCGCCACGGGCGTCTACCATCTCATATCCAGTGCGCGCTGGTGGAATAATTGTTGCTTAATGTCAAATCAGTGGCTCGAGCATTCTACATGCAGCGAATACCGTCCAAATAACAGTACAAATATATAGCGATATTGTACAGTTATTTGTACAGTAGAAAACCTGTTTCCCGTACAGATCGGCGCGCGCACGCAAAACAGTCATACTGTCCCTCTGTCATTGATAAATTCATTGACTATAGCAGTTGGATAATAAATCTCTTATTAGATGTTTTGGTGTATATTTTTACTCGTTATTTGTATACGGCACAACTCGTGAAAATAGACAGCGATACTTCACGCGAAAACATCTAATAAGATATATGCATACTTGTTTACCAATGGATACTTAATTCAATTTACCTACTGGATCATAGTTAATATCTGCAGTGTAAAAAATGAACAAAATAGCTAAGTTGTCTTAACCCTTTTCTCGTTCCTTCCATTTTCCTGAAATCATTTGTGGTTCCAAAAGTCGAGTGTTCCCACAAGACAACAGCTGGCCAGTGTTGCAGCATTCCTTTCACTTACAAAGGAGTCAAACACTATTCCTGTACCACAGCTAATCACAACAGACTGTGGTGTTCCTTGGATTCCACTTACAAAGGAAATTGGGGAAATTGTGGTATGTATTTAACACTCTAGTTTTTTAATTTTTATTTTTCAATTTCTTATCTGCTGCTAGAAATCTGTGAGTCAACGTGTTCCAAAGCAGAGTCCATAGCTCGATTACGTAAAACAACGGGTGATTTGCACGATGGCGTCATTTGACTACAACTACCAGAATCCTTCACTTTCTCTGTTTCTTATGTTAATGAGGGCAATTGTTATTTAAACCCCACTGGGACTTTAAAATTTAAATAATACAGAAAAAACAAAAGGAATTCTGGTAGTTTTAGTCAAATGGCGACAACGCGCAAATCTGCTATTATAAAGTAAACAAGGATTTGTAACATACACGTAAGGAAATTTGAGGACGTCTTCTTCTTCATTGTCTTCATTCTCGCTTCCTCCGTCGCATTCATTCGTTTTCACAAAATCACCTCAAAAAAGCTACTTTCGAATGAAATCCGTGGATCATGATACATGAGAGAAGATGAAAGTTAGATTCCAAAAAACGCTTCACAATTAACTCTTATTCCAGTTTTTGCTCCATTATAACCCCTGGTTTACAGTTCGTTTTCAGTTCGGTCTTGATTGTGTACGCAGTTGACAGTGAAAGATGACATGTAATTAGATGCCTCCAAAAACCTTCCTTACCACGTTACTTTGGCACGACTTCCAGATGGCACAGCTGAACGTTACTGTGCTATAAAATAAACGAGCTTCAAATTGTTAGTTTCAAATTGTTAGATTAACTGCGTTGTTTGATCGGCTTATCGTCTCTTTTATTTCTGTGAAATACTAGTCCAGTGTTTGCACAAGACAACTGGTGGTCAGTGTTGCAGCATTCCTTTCACTTACAAAGGAGTGAAGTACAGTTCGTGTACCACAGCTGATCACAACAGACTGTGGTGTTCACTGGAGTCCACTTACAAAGGAAAATGGGGAAATTGTGGTAAGTGATTTGCTTTAATAGGTTTCACTTGTTCCAAAATTCCACCCAAAAACCCCGCAGAAAACAATTTATCGGTTTGAGTAAAATGCGATTTTGTCACGATATTGTTAAAGTCCACATATAAGCCGCTTCTTAAGATGGGTGACGAGCTTAAGTGGCTGAGATTAAGGAATTCATGTTAACTTGTCACTGTGCGTTACAGCCACCAAAAAGGAAAATAGTAGGTGGTCGTTGGTCTTTTCATTTTACTGTTCATAAAATCAATTTTTCTTGCACTTCTTTCCTGATTTGTCCCAACTCGATCGAAGAGGTTTCTCTCGAATTCACTTGACATGTCTTCCATAATCCACGTCACAGCTCCTTTGCTAGAAAGAAGAACTGCTTAACTTGGATAAAGGTGAATGGTTCGATGGCGACAAATGAAACAGTTTTCGAAAATGATTTTTAAAAAGCTTTGTTCAAAATCGAAACGTTTCTCTCAGAATTCATTTGGAGGAATTCATTTAAGTAAGAAAGAAAAAGAACCATGAACAAACAAAAACACAAACAGGTTGTGGATTCTTTAAGTGTTTAACAAACATAAGGGATCGAACGATGTTTTATGGAACTCGAAGAATTGTTGTTTCCTAATTACTTTAATCGCGAAACAAATGCCAAGCGAGTTTTATGAAGACACTTAATTTGCTGAATTTGTTGTGCAATATGCCTGTTAATTCTTTTAGTTTATTGGAGTGATCCTGCTAATCATTCTAAAAGCTAATAATGCTTTATATTATTTCTTCAGCATGATGGCTCAACAAGTGACTGACTGCGTTAAAAGGAGAAGGGAATAACATATGGGAAACAGTAGATGTCTCAAGTTTTAACGATGAGATCTATAGTCTTCAACAGAAATAAAGTTTTCGAGTGATGCATTTCAATATTTCGTTTTTCTTGATTGTCGCGGCCGATGTAGACTGCGCTACTTGCAGGTCGTCTCTTATTTTCTCTTGGTAACATAACCCAAACACCGTGCCATGCTCCTTCTTCATATGCTAATTACCAATTTACAGAATGCCACATTCAGAACCAAACAATATATAAAAGATGCTCAAAACGCTCAATATAAAGCCAGTTTTGGTTTATGCAAGTAACGGTGAACCATCCCCCTAATCCTCCCGAAGTGCTGGAAACTGTTTTGAGCCAGGTGAAATACTGAAAACTAGCAGTAATTCGACCTTCAGCAGAAATTTCCCCCGACCACGTGGCTATTATGTGACAATCGTCCTATCAAATCGGTAACGAAGATTCGGGGGATTAGGGGGACGTACACCGTACAAAATTTCCGCATAATATACACTTGTTCGATAATAGGGTAACATTTAAGCATTTTTTTTTTTCATTACTTTGTTTTTTGTCAGTGTTAATATTTAAACATAAAAATCAAACAAAATCGAAATTTTTAGGAGTTTGGTAATCGCACGTTTGATTTAGTACGACTGTCGACTGTTCCGGCGGTAATCGAGCGTTCGATTTCGTTCGATTGTCGACCGTTCGGCAATCGAACGTTCGATTTTGTTCGATTGACCAAATTTTAGTGTGAGTTCGACTATGTTCGATTAGCGAACCCAATCGAACGATTGGTGTTCGATTGGGTTCGATTAGATACGCCGGGATTGGTGCACCACAGAGCTGAACCAACATGGCGTTTCCATATTGGGCTCTGTAAATTTCTGCGAAACATTTCGACGAATATCTGCAGTTTGGGAAAACGCACAGACCTAAAACTTGACTTAATCCACTGAATGGTTTTCGATTTATTCTTTTATTGGCCGGTGACGGTGAAAACGATCTATAGGTGATCAGAGACGATTAGTTTAGGGAGGGGTCCGAGGAGAGATTGCAGTGTGGAAACTGGGTCCTTCCTGGGAGCAACATCCCTTCCTTGCTGTGAATAAACAACATAAATAAAAAGTTAGGAGGATCTCGCGAGGCTGCGAGAGACTAGGGAGATGATCTTCGAATCTAGAGATTCGCTGGAAAACAAAACCAACTGTTTGTCAAGGGCCCAGAAATTAAGTGTTTTGTTGTATAGCTGGGTTTAAAGTAAAGCCTAAGGCAAGAAGAATTACCCTCAAGCTAAAGTAACCTCATATTAGTGGGAGAGCGGGCGACATGTACATTTTTTTTTTTTTGCAGGGTGGATAACGCTATCCACTAGAAAAATCGCTATCCAATGGAAATGTGCTGGTGAAACAAAAAACACTATCCACTGGATAGCGATTTAACCAGTGGATAGCGTTATCTAAGCTTTGAAACCCCGAGGTTCGGAGTTAAGTTGAATCTAACGAGCGCTGTTATTGGTTGATGTATGGTCAAGTGACAATGGCTAAATCTAAATGTCGCCCGAAGGTGATAATTTAGCAACTTTCGTCGGCTCTCCCCGCGAACCAGAGTGCATAATTCTTCTTGCCTTATTACTTTACACGTAACTCTAGATATATAACAAAACACTTAACTAGTAGTCCCTTGGGAAACAGTTACTTTTGTTTGCCCTCGAATCTTGATGTTTCCCTCGACTTCGTCCGGGGAAACATCGAAATTCTCGGGAAAACAAATCCTACTGTTTCCCTCAGGACAATTAAGTGTATATTATTACACGACTAAGTTAGTTAAGAGGGCCAAGAACTAAAATCAACCAATCAGACTGCTCCATCGGCGGTCCAATATTCTCTAAGTATTGGACCGGGCACTGTTCTGAATGATCTTACAAGATCACTCTTAAAGATAATCAGGTAGTTTTATGGCTTACATTAATGAGAGAGCTTGCTTTCACATGAAAGGTTACCTTTCTTTTCTTTCTAACTCTCTTTCCCCTCTGCCTCGTTAAATATCAGACGGGAGTATACGCCTAGTCGGCTCCCAATCCGAATTGCCCGCGACGGTTTTGCGATGTTTTTCCAGTCCGTAATCGTAGTATCCTTTCTATACATTTTCATTTTGCTCGGGACCGCTTGCTCGGGACCGCTTTAGTTTGCTCGGGACCGTACTAAGAGAATATAGGCCCTCGGTCTTTTTTTCACAGACCTCGCCGTGATCGTTGCGTACTGAAAACGAACCTCGGGCCGATAATCTTCCAGTAAGGCTTTCGTGCTTGCAGTGGCTAATAGGATATATGTCTACCAAGAGAAACCGTCCTATAACTATTTCATACCATGCCATAGAAAATGCAGTGGTCAGCACAATCAATGCAGTGCACAGTTTCCACGGCTTTCCTTTATTTTGATTGGCTGTGTCTGTTATAGCATGGTATGTTTGGAAGTATGAAAGAGTCCACGTTTTCACCCAGTTTTCCAAGACGCAAGCACTGTCTGCACCGTAAACTTTTCTTCACATTGTAGCGGTTACAACCTACCAAAAAAATGGTAATTAAAAGTGAGACACCTACCTTTACGGTTCCCAACAAGGTCTCCTTGGTACGAAGAACCTCGCAGTCAGCACCTAACTCAGTGCTACGGCAGACCCAGGGTGATGACTCAAAATTCATGATCGTACATTGCTGCGTGACATCACCCAGTGCTTCACGCACCTGGAACTCGAACCCTGGTTCCCCTGGTAGGCCGACTATTATTACGCCTGGTTTGATATAAGGTCTCAGGACTTGAAGAAAATCTTCACGAGTAGAGGCCGGCAGCAAAAAGACCACGATGTCAACATCTTGCATGGCATCCTCTGGGTTATGTGTTACTAATGGAGGTCGAGATGTAATACAAGTTGGTTGTTCTCCCCTCCGATGAAAAGTAACGTTGAAGCCGTTCTTTAGCATATTCCAGCGGTCTGGGAGAACTCGAACTTCAGTACCTCTCACAGATGATGCAATAGCGGCAAAAACGCGCGCTTCACTGCCCCAACCGCAAATCAACAGTTTTATGCCTGTACGAAACCTGTCCTGAAAATTAAATAGAACTTATGTAAATTTCTGAAACATATACCATCAGTTGGAAAATAACCGATATAAGCAAACAACCGGTACACCCACAAAATACCGACAGAAATGCGGTATACGCGTAAGGACAAAGAATATTGTCCACATAAGCTCCATCTTATTTTGGCTTGTCGAAGGATGTAAAACCTAAGGGATTATCTGGTTCTCTCAAGATCCTGCGTGGGTTTTTACCATAGTAAGCCCACAACAAAGTCCGATTTTGCAAGTAAGCTCATACTGTACATTTCAAAGGACCTAAATAGTCGCTCTTTCTTTTAAACTCCCTCTCTGGTAAGCCCCACGTCTAATTTACACCCGCTTCTCTACGAAGCTTCATCATCTCATTGGCTTGGCTCTATAAACAATTTTACAATATCTGTAAAATTTCCCCCACGTGCTCATTGGCTAATTTTTATCGTCAATAAAAGTACAGACAGCCACATAACGCTATCAGAGGCGGATCTTGAAAATTTTGGTAAACTGGTTACAATTCAGCGTTGTTTGTTTTCGAAATGTGGAAAAAAAAATTACGTCTTGATGGGACTCTGAAAAAGTTAGGTCGAGATTCATGATAGAACAAACACATGGAAAACTGAGTGACGTCAGTTTGTTTGTATATGTAATCGCATGGGCCCGAGGACAATTACGGATTAATTTCACGCGTATTTTCAAAGTTTTCACAAAATTGCCCGAGTCGCGAAGCGAGGAGGGCAATTTGGAAAACTTTGAAAATTTATCACATAAAGAGCAAAATTCTGTACAAAGGAAAACTTCCAAGGTCTTGCCGTCGCGTAAACAGGTTTGCCGGTTGTCATTAAAAAACAAGCTAGCAGTAGAACGGGGAAAGCCTACTATAATAGTAAGTAAAACACGGCAAGTTCAATTCACTCAAAGCAATTTCTTTACAAATAAATCTTTAAGCAATCTAATTTTGTTCACCTGTTTTGCGGAGCTTACAAGGGCGTGAAACTAGTTCAGCGATCGATGAAAGACGTATACAAAAGTCCAAACTAGCTCTAATAACTTCTTGAATCCAAAACTCTCCTATCCACCGCGAAAACTTAACGTAACAATACAATTTGCGCTGTTTTTTTGCGCCGATAACGTGACCTGTGATACTAATGAGGCGACCCGAAGCAAAACGAAGAAATTAACTTTCAGTTTGGCAGCCACGAAGTTCTGTAACTCTATGCTTCGTGCGACACCAGCTGTCCGGACTCACACTTTTTTCAGGCTGCGAATCAATACATTTTTGGATGGAAAAATCCTTTTACTTTTTCACCGAAAGACTGCGCTTTGCTGCATGTCACGTTAAAATGAAATTACCCGGTTTAGATCAAACTCAGAAGCGATCTGCGTTTCTGAAATTCCTTTTCAAAATCCGTTTGATGTGGAAAAAAAACTTAATGCAGGCTTACTTAGCTAATTTGCATCGTGTAATCATGCCCTCTTGATTACCAAAAGCGCCCTCGTGACTAAGAAAAAATGCCCTCTGTCTCAGGGAATCAGCATTCGGTAATTTTGCCCCGTATGTGATAAGCTCTGTAAACAGACCTGGCACTCTTTCCTTTGAACGCAGTTTCCATTATATGTATATCTGTATGTCCTAAAATGCTTAACTGTGTTCACAGGAATTTATGTAATATTAGTCCTTGATTACTTTAAAACAGCTTTACATGCGCTGAATACAATTATGTTAAGTGAAAATGAAAACCTGATAAAACATGCCCGTAGACAATGAAATGAAATGATACATACATACAAATTTGCTCCTAAGGCTGCAATCCCTCCAGTAATCCCACCAATGGCAGCATTACCGCCTAACCCAATACCGGCAGCTCCTGCACTCTGTGCCAATGCAAACGCACTTCCAGAAGCCACGGAGCCTCCATAGAACACGGATTGAATAGATGCTGCAATTGAACCAGCCGCAACACCTCCACCAGTAAAGCCAACAGCACTAAGAACCGCTGGAGCGGCTACCACAGCTGCAGTACCAGCTGCCAGTCCTACAGCTGCATAGCGCAAGCGGTCTGAAAAATACAAGAAAAAGTTGCAGCTGCATAGAGCAAGAATCCACTTGCTGAAGAATATAGGAAAAGTAATAAAGAGCAGCAGTAACTCAGCGAGGGGAGGAGAAGGGGTCACTTAACTATTCTAAACTATATTAGGGACTATAGGGGAGGCGTTGCCCAAAAGGGTTACCTTGATATCCAGCTGTAGGTACACTGTATACCATCAATAGGGGAGAGATGTTACAAGTTGAATACAGAAAGGGTAGGAAAACTGCCAAACCAAACAGCTAATTCGAAAGTCTTTTGGGGAGTTTTATTTCCAAATGTAAAGAAGAGGGATGTAATGTGTCTACTATAGGCATGTGAAAGGGGTGCCATTTTCTACAGAAGCTATACGAAAGGATTACCTTTTCTGTCACAAACAGTATATTAAAGGAGAGGGTTTGGACCACGGGGTGGAGCCTCCGAATGACAGGCTAGACTTGTTATGGTTTGGAAGAGCGTGACTGTCATGCTGTGCTATCAGTGTTCTTGTCTTGGCCGAAAAGCTCTTTGTTAGTATTGTAATTTTTCCCTGGATAACAAGACCGAGAGCCGCGCAAATAAATAAAACGTTTCCATTTCACAAGGAAACTTTTCTTTTACTACATGTTGATATATTTGGAACTTAGAAATTTTCAAGGAACACTTTGGCTGTGGAAGAACCCGTGCGCTACGATTAGGCCTATGTTGTTGTTGTTACGAAGCCAAAGAGTAGAGATGACTGAGTCCGTTGCGTTCTTTGGGCCTGGCGTGAGATCAAAATGTTGTCGTTAATAACTTTTGATCGTCTTGCTCGCATGAACAAAGCCAAACACAACGAAACGAAAGTAAAAACGCCTAATGGTTTGAGTCTCGAGCATGTTTTCGATTTAGGCACACAGTTTTGGATGAACTCAGGTAGATTTTCCCTGGGGAAATTGGTTTTCCCTAGGTTAGTCTCTGATGTTAGCAAAGCTATTCCTATCCTTCCCAGATGGGATGCTTGTCCATTGCAGATCATTAGCATTTAGTTAAGTTTTCAAACAGATTGATCGTCGGACCAAAAGATGTTTATGAGTACACCCTTCCAAGGGGTGAACTCCCATATAAAAATGATGGGGCTCCTCGTTCACCTTTTAGGGGTTAAAAACGCGGTTTTGGTACCCCTGAGGGTGTTCAGCCTCAAAAGGTCAACAGCAAGAGCTTTTACGGGTATTAAGCTGAAAAACATTTGACAGGAGATGCGTTGTTTTAGAATTGGTACCTCTTACGGATGAAAAACGTTTGAAGCCACGCCCACAAAACAGGATCTTAGTACCTCTCACGGGTTCTTTTCAAAATTTCCAACGAGCACCGCCGTCCTTTTTTATGGGAGTTCCCACAGTCTTTTCTATGACATTTCTGACAGAACAGGTAATTAATCCTCAATACTTAATGCATTGATAGAAAAAAGAACTTCAACAACAAAGAACCAACACCTTTTCTTCATCCTGTAAAAGAAATCCTTCCCGTACAGTTGATAAGAGGGAGCAACCCCAAAGTACTAGAATTCTGGCCTTAGATCTCTTACTAGTCCTCTACATGTATTGGTTAAAATATTACTCTCACTATACCGATTTCAACCAATATAGAAATATAGAGATATAGGAAAGTATATAAAAAGTATATAGAAACAAGTATATAGTATATAAGAAGTCAATTGTATATATATTGTAAATTGTAGCTATCTGCCTTAAGAACATCTGTATACTCTATACAGACAGAAATAAATGTATGAAATGCATGCACATGGTTGGATAATCTACCAACACGAGCAGAAAGCAAGATAATCTAGCATCATAGGTCATAATCCCGGGGGGGAGGTACTTCCTTATATGGGCTATATAGGTATGTGCGGCCCTAAAGGGTGTGGTTTCCAGCTGTTTTGGTCATAAATAGGATATCGCTTTTAGTCGATTTTGGCCATTTTGATCATAAATAGGGTATGGTTTTCGCACTCTAGCCTTGATATGGGTATGTTTTTAAAAAAAGCCACTTTTTCTTCATTATCAAAAAGAAAATCATCAAAAGCCCTTCACAAATTATGTTTACAGTAAATTAACATTGGTCTGAACTAGGGAACTAATTATAACACAGGTCTGAAACAGGGTTTTGATTTAAGGTCTGCTCATAAATAGGGTTTTGAATTTTTGGTCAGGTCATAAACAGGGTAGGAAATAAGCAGATGTTGGTCATAAATAGGGTTAGGGTTTTGGGAAGCGGGCCTCGCATCCCCACCCAATTTTTCTGAGAGTACCCTGCCGGGGTCATAATCAACAAAGAGAGCTAGTTATCTATCCACCTCAGTCTTCCTGAGATCTAAATATGTTACCTCTGTTTATGAAGGAGCTGCTCCCATTGCTAGACATGTCCTTCCTGACCACCGGAGGACTTTCCCCACTGCTGGATTCAGCACTGGCTGGTGAAGCTTTGGGCCTGGCAGGAGGTTTATCTGGTTTATTTGGCTCTTGATCTTCCTATACAAAGAAACATTTATTAGATCTAAATCTTGTCTAAAACTATGTTTTCTTCTTTTTACTTTTGTTCAATGCATTATCCCATCTTTTGTACATCCTGTGTAAACTCTTTCCTACTGATTGCAATCAATATTGAAAAACCCTACATATAAACACTTTGAGCAAGAGGTCAATGTTACTTTTGCAACATAATGGGTTGTAGACAATGCTGCAATAACCTGAAGCAAACATTTTTTGTTTTACCTGTATAGTTATTACTAATTGATGAGGGTCAGCCTACAATGAGAGACATTGTATATCTTGGTTCCTGATAGTACTGCTGTAATGCAGGGAAGGGTCATCCTGGATAAATATTTATTTATTGTAATAAATTTATGCTATTAGCCATTCCGGTTGAAAAAAATCTAGAAAATGTCAGTGATTTGCAAGTAGTTGACAATTATTATTGGTCAATGAAAATCAGTTCTTAATAGCTGAGTTCAAATAAATGCTTGATTTCAAATATGCACTGGTACCTTCAATAAAAACCTGGAGCATTTATTTCAAACTCAGTCTTGTAGACCTTTTGTTTAGTTATATCTGACATCTTTTTAGGATTCAGTATTATTATTTAAAAGAATATAGTAAACAGTTAAAGAAAACTGGTTTTCAAGTTTTTGCTCACCACCGTTGCCATGGCACAAGAGATTAAGGTGGGTAGTTCTGTATTTCCTACTGTAATGATATCTTGTATTCCTTCTGTAACATTCCTTTGTAAGTGCAGCCATGTTTATAACAGCTAAGAGGTTTACCTCTGGTAGGTTGCACAGTTAAATGTAAATGGCCATGAATATTTTGTTCACTTTATCATCAAAAATAATTAGAGTAAACATGTTTATATTAGTAAAGAAACACCTTTTCCCCACATACATTAATGACTACACTTATAACTTATGAACAATAATTTAATTATTGTTCACAAGCATGTTCATTGTTTGTTTCCAAATATATGCCATTCATGCCTTTTTAATTTATGCAGTTTTATGGCGCTTGCCTCAAATCTTTAAAATAACACCAACACCTGGACAGATATACATGTATGTTTTTATTACATAATTATTGAATGTATGCGGGCAATTTTGAAAACATGGACATCCCAAGACATAAGGTGCATTCTTTTGAGGTGATCTTGATTAGGATTAGTGATCCAAGATCACTCAGATCATGATATATCAAAGGAATCCAGAGATAATCCCACTCTGGTCACAGATTAATCAGCTCCTTTAATGCACCAAGATTAAAGTGATTTTTGATCACTGATCCTGATCCAGATCACCCCAAAGGAATGCACCCGTAGCTAGTTTTGATTAAAGAAAAGCATTCGATGGCTTGATTTTTGCCATGTTTTCATGAGAGAGGTTAATACTACAGTTACTACTCTGAGTAACCTTGGTTTGGTTACTCAATTGCAGTTACATTGTATTAGCAAAATGGTTAAATAACCTAAGTTGTTTCTCTGTTTCATTTTACCACTGTCACAGTGTTCTCCCAAAGCACTGATGACTGGCAAAAAACACTGACAACTAAACTAGTTCTGAGCGTGCCAGCGAATCGTAAGAAAGCTGTGATTTTTCAAGGAAAAAAGAGTAAATGTATTAGAGTCTTAAAGTTTTATAAGTTGTGTATACTTTTCAGTTACTATTCCACGGTGAAAACCATTTCAAATTTGCCTGAAAAATTAGAAAAAATACAGAAACAAAGCAAAAATCATGAATGAGCAAACTATTCTCAGCTCACTACAGGTCAGCAATTTATACTTATGCAAGACTATACATAATATGTTAATCACTTAAGAAATGCTTTTCTCATGGTGGCAACCCTAATTTCAAGATTAACTTCTGTTATGGTCTTCAGCTATGCACATTTCTAAAGATATGATGATTTTGACATTAAGTAAATGCTTCATGTGCGGCTCATAAAATCCCAAATTATAGGACTGACCTCTTTTTTGAATTAGATGGTGCTGTGCTGCTTACGACACAAAACCCTTGATTTACTTCAAATTCTCGGGAGAATGCATGTTGTTTGAAAAGTTTTAAAGTGTAAGGACTTAGGAGGGGGGCATAGGGGCCTATTAGAAACCAAAAAACCACACAAAAAATCGCTGAAAACCACAAAACCACATTAAATTTTGTCCAAAACTGAAAACTGAATCTCTTTCTGTTATTTAATTGTTGTAAGTCTAAACTTGTTTTACTTTCAAAGTTCTTTCAGTGTATCCCCTCATTAGTGCAGAACTCATCATAATCTAAAAATTTGCTTTATCTTTTTGTAAATTGGCTCCAGACCTATAGCAATGTGAAACTAGAAAAAAAGCACAATAACATGATTTAGGTGATTTTTGTTTAAAAGAAACACCACATTCTGAAGCTGCTTTTTAATTGCCATTGTGTAGGCACAAT
This sequence comes from Orbicella franksi, assembly GCF_964199315.1. Taxonomy (NCBI): domain Eukaryota; kingdom Metazoa; phylum Cnidaria; class Anthozoa; order Scleractinia; family Merulinidae; genus Orbicella; species Orbicella franksi. Next base: position 13,328,689 of record NC_138148.1, on the reverse strand, counting down.
GGCAGCCATGCACATTTTACAACCAAACTACTTTATTTTACAACCAAACAGTCTCTCCTTTGCTTTTATTGCCCATGAACAGAGTGAGTGACCACAATGTTATTCCGACGACAAAAAGGGGGTACAACTTGCAATCTGGTCTACAGTCTAAGGTCAAAGTCCGCACGATATTATCCCAGTCATGTAATATTTAAGAAATAGTCTTTTGCTTTGATGTTATCTTTAGCTTTTCATACTGGTAGCCTGCTTGGCAGCCGTTACGACCCAAACAACGGCTGGTCCCTTGGAATTACAGTTTTAGCGGGACTCCAGGGTGTAACTTCCTTGACAAAACCAGAAAAACCACAAAATACATTGGACAGAAAAATCTGAAAAACCGCCATCAAGGTTGACAAAAACCGAAAACCAAAGACTGAATTGGAGAAAACCCGCAAACCGCACATGACACCAAAACCGAAAAACCACAGCTTTTAAAAATGTAAAAACCGAAAAACCCAGGCAAAAAACCAAACATTGGCCAAATCCACAAAACTGAAAATCCCAACACCCCCCTCTGTAAGTGGATGGAGGTTTGACCTTAACTTTTTTAAGTATAGTTTTGTGTTTGACTTCCTTCCTTAGCTTCTATAGACAAAAACGATCATACTTTATCTTGGATGCAACAAGAAACTATCATCAATATATACTTCTCAAACCTCTGCTTGCACTGGTTTTACTCAGTTGACCCTACTTTTATTACAGTTATTTATAATTTATGCAATTAAGGTCATTCCTCACATTTGCATCGCGCATCCTTACTGCGCATAATTTATGGCCTCATTAGCACGCGCTCGTGCATGCGCATAGTGAAAACATGACGGATTTGCCTTGATGTTGAGCTCTGTCAGTTGAAAAATGGCTCTAGCTCACCAATGAGCACCGGCAACCCAATTTTTTTCCAGTAATTGTAATCAACTAATCATAAGCTTTGCGTGAGAAAAGACTGATCTAATTTCTATTGCTGAAAATTGAATAAATAAGAAAAATAGCAGATACACTGTGGCCTTTTCTATTTTGCAGTCGGTAACCATGTCAAGAAATTTGGTTCAAATTTTTAATCAAGGATTTAGCTTTCTGTCTGAATCAAACTTAAAATGTTTAGTTCTGTCCAACACAATGTATTGACTGTAGTTCAATGCGTGTTCTTATGAGTCTGGGCTCACAAAGATTTTACAATTACTGGGAATGCGTTTTTATAATAAGCATTAAATAATACCAAAATGGGGCATTTTCAATGCCTCACTGCTCCTTAATGAGCATGGGCACCCCCCCCTTTTTTATTTCAAAGTTGAAGTTGTCATATGACAAACATTCAGTGGACAAAGTTTGAACAAAAATCTATTGTCACTTTTATTTCAGAGGAATTACCTTAAGTGTTGGTGAAATCAAATTTTTCTTAAGCCAAGAGCTCCTCTAGAAATAGCTTACTTTCAAGTTATATATCAAAACGCAGCTTCCTAGCGAGACCTGGAGGGCACAAAGAAAGGTAACAAAGTGAAAATGTTTATTCCTTTCTTTCGTTTGTGATCACGCTGAATTTTAATGTACTGAAACTGGCCTACTGTCCGAATAATGCCAAACAATGAATTTGAAAAACGTTTTATTTACCATATTCCTGGGTAGCATTCACAGTTATCAGGCATTGAGTCAAACAGAATTCACAAGACACTCAAACAAAACTTGTTTCAACTCGCTTAGAATATTAAATGACATTAAGCTTAATGTTTCCTTTCACAACTTGACACGCAAGCTTACAAATTGTCCAGCCATTTTGTAATGTAGGCTGAAAATTTAGTGTCGGAGTATCGAGAAGATTTCTCTTAATTTTAAAAGCGTTTCTGAATTTTCTGAATTACTTACCTGTCCTGCCGAGTTTTGTCCTGTTTGGTCGCATGTCTGATCCTCCGTTTCACCCGCCACAATATCATCCTCTCTTTCCGCCATGATCTGATTTCTCAGCTGATCGGTAGAATCGGAAGTCTATTCATAACAAACCCAGTCCCTCGCCAACAAAAATGTGTCACGGTGTCATTTGAGGTGCTAATTTTCCGTTGATCTGGTAACGATATCTCCACGTCACGGCAGCGCATTAGTTCTGCAATTTTCATCGCTTCGCTTTTTGTAGCGTTTGCAGTCTCCGAGGCGTGGTTCTTCTTTGTAAACTGAGACGGCATACCCAGGTTAAGGCTCAGCCCGAATCATTTTCTGCTCGTTGCTTATTTTTCTCGTTTTGTGAGCGAGTAAACCGAGACCTCTCCATGTGGCCACCGTGATTTTAAAATATCAAGCCTTTGTTAAAAGGATTTCGGGAGGCTTTCATTTCGCGAATTTTTATTCCATGTAATGTACGCTAAGAGAAAAAAAATCTAGTAAATGTGAATCACAAGACAAAATACATGTGGACAAAGCAAGGAAAAATTATAACAAAAAAAAAAAAAACGGACAAAAGAAAACTTTTATTTGCTTAATTCCCTGAGTTTTAAGGAACAGAATGTCTGAGCAATAGCGCTTTATTACGTTCGTTTGATCTAGATCTTTTGAAACTCGAATAATCGATGCAGGAGTGGTGTAACGCGTATAGCGTGGGGAATGTCACATTTTTTTTTTTTTTAAATACGGAATCTGTTATCGGCGCAAAAAGCAGTTTTACTTAATTCTCAGTCAAAGTTGATATCGGTCCAAGACCCTTTTCTACAAGAAATTTGGGAAATATGGTCAGAGGTTAACTTTGATGATAAAATGGAAACTGAGCAGCAATTTCTTGAACAACACATATGGCATAATTCGCTAATTAGGAACGAAAACAGACCGGTCTTCTACAAACATCTTTTCCTGCATGGAATCACTAACGTAGCCCAGTTAATGACGGACTCGCGCAGTTTTCTCCCCCTTGCAGATTTTATCAGCACTTACAATATACGAATACAACCCATTAAGTATTTCGGCCTTATTTCTGCCCTTCGGCACCATTATAACACTAACTTTCTTGGTAAAGAACCTAGTAGCACAGACACTTCCGATACCTTCCTCTCCGAGACTTTTATTAAGAACGATAAAGCGAACAGAGTTGTTTACCAGAAGCTCCTCTCTTTCAAAAGCACCGTTCCTTTTAAAAGCCAAGAGAAATGGCATGACAGCATTAAATCTGATGAAAGATGTTCTGCTGACTCGACTAGCGCCTATTGTCTGGCAGCTAGGTGCACAAAAAGCACAAAACTCGTAAACTTTCAATTCAGATTCCTTCATCGTATTTTACCAACGAACCTTTTCATAACAAAAATTGATATAAAGCAGGACCCGAACTGTTCCTTTTGTACCAACCATCCCGAAAACCTGATCCAGCTCTACTGGAACTGTACAATAGTAGCCACCTTTTGGGAAAATTTGACTGAAAAACTTAAGCAGGTCAATCTAATGACGATAGACTATTCAAAACACACCGCCATACATCTGGGTCTGAGACCGGACACCTCTAAGTTTTCACTTCAACTAAATTTCTGCTTTCTTCTGGTAAGATATTATATATGGCGCTGCAGGGTCAACAAGAAGATCCCGATTTTAACAACTTTTCTTGTGTCCCTGAAATCGCAGTTTCGCATAGAGTCCAACAACCTCGATGCAGTTTCTAAGAAATGGAATCCTTTACTTGCACTTCTCAACATCACGGTACCATAAAAGCCATCTATCTACTTTCTGCAAGCGAACCAAGGCCAAAGTGCAATTGAGAGTTAGACATACCACCAACATTTTAAATTTAAATTACTTATCTCTGAAATCTTTCTGCGCTGCTTATTTCTTAATTGTATTTATGATTAAGTATTAATTATTAGTAATTGTTGTTAATAAAATTACTATATCAAGTACGTAGTTATTGGATAATAATATTTAAAAAACTAAAAACCGGGCAGAGGAGTCGCCTTTCTTTTTTTTCTTTCTTTTTATTTATTTATTGTTACCACTAGTTTTATCGTTTGTTGTTAAACCTGCTTTAGGTATTTTAATGTAAGTAATTATGTAGCTTTTTTGTATGTTATTCTGTATGTGAACAAATAAATAAATAAATAAATAAAAATTCTCATTTTAATAAAATGAGATAACGATTAATTTGTACGTCTCGGTTTTAAACTTGCTAACGCTTCTTGTTTCCTTCCGAGAGACTTAACCCAGATTGCGTACCGCGCTCCTTCGTTCAGTGAAACGAGTATTAAGCGGACCCCATATTAAGGGGACACCCTCTATTAAGCGGACATCAGCTTGAGTCCCAAAATTTTCATTGTGCATTTAATGTAAAATAAACCTGCATTCATCGGACACCTCTGTTAAGCGGACACGGACACCACATTATGCCATTTTGTTGCATAAAACCGGCAATAAGCGGACACTTCAAGGGCTTTTTATTTCTGAAAGCTCAGCTCAGACTCCTTTAACATTGTTCAGCGATGTCGTTTTAAAGCTAAAAAGTTTATTCCAGATTGATGCATTGACTTACTGGACATTGTGCTATGAGCAGTCTTTGATCTTACACTGTGTTCCACTGAGTTACAAAGGGTTAATAATAAACTATTATTGCACAATATATTAGAACCTGCTTAGAGCGGATACCCTGTATTAAGCGGACACTAGTGAGGGTCCCAACGGTGTCCGCTTAATACAGGTTTCACTCTATTATTTACGGAATCAGCATACATTCACTAATTCAGCTTGGTTCATAAGTATGCAAAAACTTGATATCCTATTCGGATATCACGCGACTTCTATAAAGTTCTTGTCGATACAACGCTTACATGGTAAAAATACTTTGTTTCACATTTCTATTTTAGCAGCTTCCCCGAAAAAAATGCAAACCAAGACAAAGATATATTCATTTGCATGAAAGTGTGAACACGTCACTAAAAAAAAATGATCTACATCAGCATCATGATTCACCATCAATCACTTGAAGTCTGGTACACCAGTTACCCGAACTTTCGCGAGCGAAGTACAGCACAGCTGGTATCATTTTATCGAGTTATGAAAATGTTTTCAATAAGTATGGACGAGTTGCTCAGAGAAAGGAAGTCCATGTTTAAAGTTTCCTCTGTATTCATTTTTTGACAACTTCAGTGATAAAACAACACCAGCTATAGAATATATGCCCTTCATGAACTCTTTTCGGAGCCGCCCATTTCCGGCCCCTTACAAACGTTGGAGCCTCACTTCAAAGTAAGTAATGCAGGTACAAATGAATAAACTCAGCCTTCTGTAGGGGAGAGGTGGCAAAGAACTTACCTTTGTCTTGGAATGTAGCTAAAAATGTTGTTACGTTTACATTGATCAACGTATGATGTAACAGAAGTTAAGTGTTCTGATTACTGTTAACAAATTGATTGATTGAAACCAAAACTAGGTTATCGAGCTTGTACAGCTCTAAGACTATTTGTAATGTATTGTATTGTGTCGCACTTGACCATAACTAGTCTTAAAATTAGCCGTCGTGAGTCTTTATTTTTTTAGCCGACTTGGAGTAAGCAATGAACAACGAAAATAAAAATAACAGCGATCAAGAAATAATGCGAGTGGTTATAATTTACTTTTGCAAACGTTGTATGATATTTTCAGTGTCAAGTCACAACTCAATCGTATAAAACTTAGTTGTGAATAGAGTGTGTAACGTCCGAGGCAATAGGTATTCACCGAGGATATATGCTGAGCTTGTAAATTACCACCAGTGGTTTAAAATGCTCCCATATATCACCTATTCAGTTCTCTGAGGGAAAACAGCGGCGTCCTAAGCATGCGCATAAACGTTAGCTTGAATTCTCTATTCTCTCGCCTTGGTGCAACCCTTATATATGACGAGCAAGGGGGAGTTCATGGACTTGGCTAAGCTTCATTAAACACACCAAAAAGAGATATACAAAAAGTAAAATAAAAACATCAACAACAAAATCAAAACCAAAAAACAAAGAGCAAAAAAACATACAGCAAAACAAAACAAAACGACAACTACAACAACAAAACTCGCCTAATCGACGGGCGTGGTTCAACTTTAATTTAAAGTCCAGGGATTGAAACTGTTCACAACGTGAAAAAGCGACGCAAACGAAGGTTCGGGGGCAGTTGTTAAGTTCTGTACCTTGGTCGACCGATAAAGTCCCAAGCCACGTTTCATTCTACGGCCAGTGAACCAGTCCTCAGTACAACCTTATATGTGAGTAAGTATGATCACTACAAGGTAAGGGTACTGTCCATGATCTAGGTATCACGACCGCACACACTGTAGCTACGGGAGGGGACGGAGAGGATAACTGGCCCTCAGTGATTTTGATGGGCTCGAAATTATGCGAAGCCAGCTTTTTGAACTTTTCACAGAATACGACAATGGACATGCCTGGAAAGTTGCCTTTTAACTCGCAGGCAACTCAACCAGTACAGTTAGGAAAAATTCTGTTGCCTTCACGAAGCTTTTGTCGACTCATTTTAAGTATCCACGACACTTTACTCCGGTTGCTTTTTATTTTTACAGCTTATATTATTTGTTACTTTACATCTGTCCCAAGTGAAGGGTTTAGGGTTATACATTATAAATAAATTGCAGCGATCTCCTTTTCGTAAATGTTCTTTTTTTGTTGTTCCACATTTCCGAGTGACTTATCTGAACTACAAACCTTAATAACACACTTTTATATTAAAGTAGCATAGAGTGGATTCCACTCAAGTGAATAAATACCGACTACTACAGACCTCCCGACTGACATAACTACAACCTTTTTGATAATCACTGTGGGTAGTGTTATTGTTTGATCAATTGGGAGCGATTGGTTTTCTTACTCACATTCGTTTTCCCGCACTTTGCGACGGCAACATGTAATTACTCCGAGTTGTGATGAACTCATTGAAGTGTCTGTGTTCTAAGCGACTGAACGGAGAGATTACTTTGGTTTTGGTTTTACGACACTCTATTGAAAACCGCTCTATCCACCAACTTGCTCGTACGAATAGGAAACTATTATGTATAGATATCCAATACATTTGCTAACACAAACCGTTATTTTAAAGAAAACTAAGATACTCACTACTACATAACTTGCAAAAAATTTCGAACGATTTTAATTTGGGACAAAAAAAGTGTCCGAAAATAAAACCGTCCGGACGGAAATATTTCGGACGCTTAATTAAGCGTCCGAAGTTTTTTAAAGCGTCCGAAATGTTTCCAGTACAATATAAAGCTCTGAAGTAGCTCCAAAGCTCTTAGTTTCCTTTATGCCAGGCTTTATGGAGCGAACTCAAGTAGAGACACTACTTGAGATATGTAATGCCTTGATAGATTTTGTGTTATTTTCTCGTCGGTGTATCTTTAAAACCTTGGGGGTGCATTCAAACATCGTTTTCACGGATGTTATTTCAGTCTAATTCGTGTTTTTTAGCCGTAAGTTTGCTTAAGCTATGCGTCCGAAATATTATGTCCGAAATTTTTTGCAAGTAATGTATCCTTTTATGTGCCCTTTGGCTGGACTCCGCTCCCCACCCTCGAAAAACTGCGTTGCCACGGCCTTGAGGCTTGTTATAAAGAGCTATTACAAAAGTTACAAGTTTTTGTAACAATGCTTTCTATAACCGGGGGTGGGAATACTTACTACGACAAAGAAAACATTCAATACCCCCCTCACTAACAAACCCTCTATATTCTAGAACCTGTTAAACATAAATAATTGAGTGGATAAGGCGGATACTGACAACCGTAAATGCTGCTTTTGGCCTTTAAATCTATTAATGGTATTGCCCCTCCTTATTTAAGCGAACCATTACAACCATACGTTCCTCCTAGATCACTACGCTGGTTCAAAAAATCCCAACTTGTTACCCCTAAATGAAATCTTAGGACGCACGGACACTGCATTTTCATATACTGCTCCAGTTTTTTGGAACTCACTACCAGAGAATATAAGAAACTGTAGGTCGTTAGCGACATTTAAATCTAAGCTAAATACTTTTCTTTTTAAAAATTGTTTTTAGGAATTCCTTAACTTCATGATTTGATTATTTACTTTTCATCTTTTTATTATTTTAATTATTTACTTATTATTTTATTAGGAAATTGTACAGGGCTGCTGGATGGTTTGGGAGCATGCGCTATATAAAATAATAATAATAACAATAACAACAACAACCATAGCAATAACAATAACAATGACAGTAACAATAAAAATCGTATCTATAACAAAATTCTCGATCGTGATTGGTTCTCCGCGCGCCTATTTGTCACGTAATCGGCGCGCGATCACGTGGGTGTCCAATTACAGGTATCCAATTTGAACTTTTCGTAATTGGACACCTGTAATTGGATACCCATGTGATTCGCACGTCAATTACGCGCGCTTTAATGGCTTCCTTCGCACTGTTTTCTACAGTTTTCAAAGCATTTGAAAAGCGTTACAGCCGTCTTCACTCAAAAGAAGTTCTTAAAAGACATTTTTAATTCTTAAATTTGTTATAGATACGCCCGTAATTTCAAATCGGCTTCGCGCTTCGCGCTCGTCCGATTTTGAAATTGCTCGCGCGATTACTCCCTGAATTGTTCTCCACTCGGTCCAATTACTATTGCTAATAATAATAATAACAATAGTAATATTATTATTATTATTATTATTATTATTATTATCAAGAGAGGATGAAGGGTAAGAGAGTTAATCCTTCTACTTGACTTTTTCCCAAGCTAATCATTCTTAAGTTATTTTTAGATCACTCCTTTCTTCCCAGGAGAGAGTAGAAATTTCCACTATTGTGACGCAGAACTGAATTTGCTCACGTGGACAGCACGAAAACAACCAGGCAAAGTGCTTGATAACACTATCCGCGGAAGAACTGGGTACTATGTCTTCGATGTCTATGTATATTACCCTGGGAATAAGGTCTATTACCTGCCCTTCATCCTCCTTTGCAACCATACATGTATTATACACCTGCTGAGTGCAGCAGGTCAAACTATACCCTGCCTGGAGGTACGTCCCTGTATGGGCCATATAACGGAGTTCCCGGGCGTTCTACATTTGTAGCTCACAGATATTCTCAGAAAACCTTTCGCATATTTTCGCACTAAACAGTTATTTTTGTTAATATTATTATTATTATTATTATTATTATAACTATTATTATTTTTTATTATTATTATTATTATTAGTAGTAGTGGTAGTGGTAGTGGTAGTGGCAGTGGTAGTGGTAGTGGTAGTAGTAGTAGTAGTATTATTATTATTCAATTTATGCAATTATTAACTTTACTCTCTCTTGATCTACCAACGGGTCACCGATAAGATGTGTTCAATAGTAGTGAATCCATATCTCTGCGGCGCTCTGGATGAAGCGACATCTTTTCCTCGCAATTTTGAGTTCACGAGGTATTCTTTGCCCATTTTCTCTTGACACCATGTAAGCACCTTGTCAATATTCGGCGTTCTAACACCCACAATTTCTGCAATACCCCGAATGACTACCAGGCCGTAGGGAACATTCTCGGTCATGTAACGGTGCGTGAAATCTGGCACGAATTTGCCGTCTTCAGTTGTCTTAACTGGATGCTTTATCCCTTGATAAGCAGCATTGGTCTGTATTGCCTTGTGAAGGGTCGACTTATTTGAGATGTCATGAGAATAACGTCGCACAAGCCATAGATGAATGTGTACAACCTGAAGAAAAGAGTTTATGTCAAGAAAAACGAGAACACATACCATCAAGCTAAATACACAAAAACATTAAGTCCATTCAGAAACAAGTGAGGAACAAAATAAAAGGCGGAGAGGCTGAAATTTATAAGAGAACGGCAAATGTAGAAATTTCACGAACCGTAGTAGTCCGTGTAGGCCTGTCACTCCAATTTAACAAACTGTTTTTTCTCGAGTCTGACGTCACGTGGCTTAAAGACAAAACGTGCAAATCGCTGAAGCAACCTCTAAACAAGGCTTGTACAGACGTCACTCACCATACTTTGTTCAGTGATGAAACAAAACTAGTCATTACAACGTCACGGACCAAGGGCAGACTTATGCACCTCTACCCACAAATACAGTGTGCTGATCTCGAACCGTCTGGTTGAGAGCTCAGTAAACACACAAACTACTCTACAGTATGAGTATGAACGTTAGTCGGTTTGTCGGAAGTAGATAGTTAGATAAACCTTCCTCTCCGTGTGTCTGTCTGTCTGTCCTATCAGTCAGGATGTTTGTCTTTCCCTTGCCTGTCTGTCGGTGACAGCTGATCCCGCCCTATAGTCGAAGATGAATTCAATTGTTTTTCCTCCCTTCCCAGCACTATTGTTCAACTTCTTATCTCGCTTACTGTGCTTGTAGTACAAAATCCTGACGATGAGGAAAAAAATAAAGATTAGTTACTTTTTATCAATTTAAAACTCTTACATGAGACATATTAGCTTCAGTATTCAACTCAATGAGCTTGGCAATTTCCACAATCTCATCTGATATGCTGGACAGCAGGTCCGCTGCTGGCTCAGTCAGGCCATTGTAGAACAGAGGTGGTTCATCCACTGGTTTCCCTTGCCACCCCTCCCATTGACCATAGAGTATTGACGTGTGCAGGTAGGCATTGACGCTCATCAACTGAACACCCAATAAGTGACCAGAGACGTTAAGTTCAGGGAGGGGTCCTAGGAGAGATTGTAGTGTGGAAACTGGGTCTTTCTTGGGAGCAACATCCTTTCCTTGCTGTGAATAAGCACAAACAAAAAGTTAGGAAGGTCTCACAGGGCCGCGAGAGACTAGCGGGATGGTCTTCGAATCTGGATATTCTCGGAAGAACAAAACCAACTGTTTGTCGAGGGCTCAGTAATTAATATTTTGTTGTATAGCTGGGTTTAATGTAAAGTAATGAGGCAAGAAGAATTAACCTCAAGTTAAAGTAACCTCATATTAGTGGGATAGCGGGCGACATTTACATTTTTTTTTCGCAGAGTGGATAGCGTAGCGAGTGGATAACGGCTACGCTATCCACCGATAACAACGCTATCCAACGGAAAAGTGTTGGTGAAACAAACAACACTATCCACTGGATAGCGATTCAACCAGTGGATAGTGTTACCTACCCTTTGAAACCCTCGGTTTCCGAGTTTCCGAGTTTTGGGTTCCGATTGGTTTTCTTATTCACACTCATTTTCCCGCACTTTGCAACGGCTAGATGCACTTACTCCGAGTTGTAATGAACTCAACGAATTGTCAACCGCTCTATCCACCAACTTGCTAGTACGAATAGGAAACTATTATGTATCGATATCAAATGCAGTATCTAACACAAACAGTTATTTTAAAGAAAACCAAGATACCCACTGGTACATGAATTGCAAAAATTTTTGGAGGATTGTAATTTCGGACCAAAAAAGTAGTCCGAAAACAAAACAGTCTGAAATTAAGCGTCCGAAATTTTTTAAAGCGTCCGAAATATTTCCAGTACAGTATAAAGCTCTGAAGTAGTTCCACAGCTCTTAGTTTCCTTTATGCCAGGCTTTATGGAGCGAACTTTAGTTGAGACACCGCTTAACATACCTAATGCCTTGATAGAATTTGTGTTATTTTCTCGTCGGTGTATCCGTAAAACCTTAGGGTGCACTCAAAAATCGTTTTCACGGATGTTGTTTCAGTCTAATTCGCGTTTTGTAGCCGTAAATTTACTTAAACTATGTTCCAGCAAAGTATCTGACATTGACGTCCGAAATTCGTCTGAAATAAGATAAAAAGTGTCCGAAAATAAAACGTCTGAAATAACTGAAACGTCCGAAATTTTTTGCAAGTAAAGTATTCTTTTAATATGTGCCCTTTGGCTGCATTTCCAAGTTGCCACCCCGCTCTTCACCATCGAAAAACTGCGTTGCTACGGCCTTTAGGCTGGCTATAAAGAGCTAATACAAAAGGTTACAAGTTAGTGGAACAATCTCTTCTATGTTCAATCAGCGTTAACCGGGGATGAATATACTTACCACGACAAAAACAACATTCAATGCCTACACCACCAACAAACCCTCTATATTCTCGAACCTGCTTAAGATAAAGAACTGAGTGGATATGACGGACACTGACAACCATCAAGAGAGGATGAAGAGTAAGAGAATTAATCCTCCTAATAGGGTTTTTCCCAAGGTTAACCTTCTCAAGTTATTTTTAGATCACCCCTGCCTTCCCAGGAGACCGCGAAACGAATTTACACCCATTTTCATCCTCCACAAAAGCAACCAGGCAAAGTGCTTGGCAATACTATCCTCGGAAGAACTGGGTACCATGTCTATGAAATAGAGATTACCCTGGGAATAAGGTCTATTATTATCATTTTGTCGGGCATTGCGGTACATTATGTGGGCTAAAATGGAGAATTTGGCAGGCTATAATGTATTTTAGCTCTCTGAAATATTATTTCAGAGAGCTAAAATACATGAAAAGTGAGAATCAAACAATCGTACGAAGTAAGCAGGCAATCCAAATCCAGAAGCCAATACAATGTTCGCGCCGTTTTCTTGCGGCGTTAGTGAGAGAAATGACGTCGCCATTTTTATGCCCAAATCATGGCTGGAAAAACAGAAAACAACGAAGAAAATCTAAATTCTCAGTCTTTCCAACAAGTGGAAGAAGATCTAAAAAAGACAGAGGCTGATTCCGTGCCAGAAAACCCCGGAAAACAGACCTCTTGGGGTTTGAAGAAGTTTACTCAGTGGCTAGAGAAGCGAAAAATAAGCTGTGATCTTCACATTGTGAACCCTGCTGAACTGAACGGAAAGTTTTGAAGAGGTGAAAACAAACAAGAAAACAGATCTCACCCAGGGTGCCTTGACTGGTATACGAGCTGCTATTCACCGTACAATTACGGGACAGCCTATTTCAAGGTCGATAAACATCCTGAAAGATGTCGAGTTCACACAAGCGAACAAGTTGTTTAAATTCGTTTTTAAATCATATTACAAGCGCGGGAACCCTTAACCACAACACAAGAATCCAATTGCAGCTGGGGATATGGAGAAACTGAATTTATATTTTTCGATTGACTGTCCAGAAAATCTCCAAGAATTTGAGTGGTTCAACCTTTGTTATAATTTGGGCCGGAGAGGAAGGGAAGTTTGGCGCGAACTTACAAAGAACTATCTCGAGTTCAAGAACGACGATCAAGATAAAGAGTATGTCACTATGAAACATACTGAGCAAACCAAGAACAATCAAGGTGGTTCTAAACAGAAAGATGAAGATTACACTGATGTGAGAATGTATGGGATACCTGGTTCGTGGATGGTTCCCATCTCATCGCTGAAATTGATGCTGAGTACACTTCACTCTGATTGTGAAGCCCTGTTTCAGACTCCGTTGACAGTTCTCCAATGCAAGATCATATATTTGAACTGCGGAGAAACATATGAAGACACGATTGATCATCTCAGTTTTACACAACTTAAGCAGTTGTGAAATCAAAGCCTGAAAAAACATTCAGGCCTAAACGGGATTCAAACCCATGACCTCTGCGATACCGGTGCAGTGCTCTACCGACTGAGCTATCAAGCTAACTGGGAGCTGGTCACGTTGTGAGCTCGTAATATACACGTAGATGATGAGTAATTCAAGTGAATATATGAAGGATCATATAGGCGAGGCGGCAGAGTGTTGGTACAAGAACGAGCCCTTGCGAAAGAGGTCCATTGCCCAACTTGTGCCCAAAAAGACTGGACTTTCCCAGGTCCACTCGGCATTTTGCGTAAGGGCGTCTACTATAACACTCTTAACAAAGGCGGGTTGAAGCAAAGCAATTTGCGCCATTACGAGGCATAAAAACGAACAAAGCTTGACTTCCTATATAAGGGATAGGTCAGCCTCACGGAAACGTACTTGTTCAGAAATTCCTAGTCGTCCGTTTTTTTCAAGAGAAGCTTCTGATGTAAATACCGCGTGTAGTAGCTGCATGGGCGGTGGCCAACTGCAGTTTTGCGGCTTCAAGCCAGAAGCACTCAGTTCAGCCAATAACGCCAATCTGGCAAGATTTTGTAATTTCTAGCCAGCTTCGCTTGATGTATTCTGTATTTTCATTGAGGGAAATAAAAGCAATTCAGCTAGTAAACGCTCGCGTGATAGTTCAGACTGTTTTGCTGTGATTCTTTTTTTCAGGTTTTATTTTGTCAATGCCCTCCAAAGAGATAGTAATAGTAACAAAGTTTATGTTCTTGGGCATAAATATGTTTCGGGATTTCCTGAGAGCTCGTTTTAACCCTCGCCTAGCGGTTCGGGCTTAAATGAGTCTGAGTCGAGCCAAAACATATCTATGCCCAAGAACATAAACTCTATTGTTTTGTTATCTAACCCTACCCCTTCATCCTCCCTTGCAACAATACATGTATTATACACCTGCTGAGAGCAGCGAGGCCAAACTATACCCTGCCTGGCGGTACGTCCCTTTAATTAAGGGAGTTCCCTGCTGTTTTACATTTGCAGCTAACAGATTTTCTCGGAAAACCGTTTGCATATTTTCGCACATAACAGTTGTTATTATGTAATTTATGTCATTATCAGCTTTACGCTCTCTTGATCTACCAACGGGCCAGCGACAAGTGAGATGCTTACCTTTATGGCTCCCAGTAGGGTATCCTTGGTGCCAAAAACGTCACAGGCAACAACAAACTCAGTGCTACGGCAGAGCCAAGGTGATGACTCAAAATTCATGATGGTACATTGTTGCAGTACATCACCCAGTGCTTCACGCACCTGGAACTCGAATCCTGGTTCCCCTGGTAGGCCGACTATTATTACGCCTGGTTTTATGTAAGGTCTCAGGGCATGAAGAAAATCTTCATGAGCAGTGGCAGGCAGCATAAAGACCACGATATCAACATCTTGCATGGCATCCTCAGGGTTATACGTTACTAGTGGAGGTCTAGATGTAATACAAGTTGGTTCTTCTCCATTCCGGTGAAAAGTCACCTTGAAGTCGTTCGTTAGCATATTCCAGCGGTCTGGGAGAACTCGAACTTCAGTACCTTTCACAGATGATGCAATACTGGCAAAAACGCGTGCTTCATTGCCCAGACCGCAAATCAACAGCTTTATACCTGTACGAAGCCTGTTCTGAAAATTAAATTAGAGCTTATATAAATTTCTGAAGTATACCATCACTTGGAAAACAACTGAAATGAAAAATCAACCGGTACACCCACAAACTACCGGTATAAGCGAAGGGCAAAAAATATCGTCCAGTTCAGTTCCATCTTCCATCTATTTTGGTTCGTCAGACGATGTAAAACCTAAGGGATCGTGATTTACAAGCTTCTATCTGGTTCTCTTGATATCCTGCGTTGGTTTTTACCATAGTAAACCCATAACAAGGTCATATTTTGCTGTAAACTCATACTGTACAATTCAAAGCACCTATTTAATCGCTCGTTCTTTTAAACCCCCTCTCTGATAAGGTCCACGTCTAATTTACACCCGCTTCCCTACGACGCTTCAACATCTTACTGGCTTGGGTCTATACACAATTTTACAACATCCGTCAAATTTCTCCGAGGCGCTAATTGGCTAATTTTTATCGTCAATAAAAGCACAGACAACCACATGACGCCATCAGAGGGGATCTTGAAATTGTCGGTAGACTGTTTACAGTTCAGCACTGTTGGTTTTCGAAATGTGCAAAAAATGCGCTTTTATTGGACTTTGATTTTGAACTGGCGCTCGGAAGAAAATTTAGTGGCGAACAATAAAGACAACAGAGTGTTTATGTCTCGGAACTATCGTCCTATCGGAAAGGGAGTCCTCTTTGTACCTTTTAGGGGTTAAAAGCGCGGTTTTGGTAACCCTCAGGGTGTTTAGAATTGGTACCTCTTAGGGTGAAAAACGTTTCAAGCCACGCCCACAAAACAGGATCTTGGTACCTCTTAGGGGTTCTTTTCAAAATTTCTCCGAGGTGCTAATTGGCTAATTTTTATCGTCAATAAAAGCACAGACAACCACATGACGCCATCAGAGGGGATCTTGAAATTTTCGGTAGACTGTTTACGTTCAGCGCTGTTGGTTTTCGAAATGTGCAAAAAATGCGCTTTTATTGGACTTTGATTTTGAACTGGCGCTCGGAAGAAAATTTAGTGGTGAAGAATAAAGACAACAGAGTGTTCATGTCTCGGAACTGTCGGTCTGATAGTTGCCCCTTGGAAATTTGATAATCTTAAAACTAGGATATTTGCTCTCGAAGCTTCGCTTCTCGGGCAAATACTTGCTCTAAGGACATCAAATTTCCCCAGGGCAACTATCAGCCGATAGTTCCTCGACAGAAAAACTCTATTGTTTAAATAGAAATCTCGAGCTCATAATCTAATTGTTTCATAGAAACGCGATTTTAAACCAATCAGCGGGCGTAATTTCTCTGGGCTATTTTCTAAGGGCCTGTTTACAAGAGGGAAGGGTTACCCTAGCAAGCAGGTCAACCCTAGCTGGAGGGCAAAAGATAGCCCGGGTTTACAAGTAAAATTGCACAGGTAGGGTAACCCTACAACCCGGGACAACTGAATGCACGATTACACTCAAGGGTCTGGAAAAAAGTAGAAAGTTAACCTGAATAGGCGGGTTAACCCTCTTGCCAGAGTAACCATAGCACGCAGATAGGGTAACCCACTCACCCGGGCAGCGCTGGCTGCCTTGTAAACAAGACGAAGAAAAGAAAGAGGAAATGTGTGAGTTCTATGGTAACCTGCTTGCTAGGGTAACCCTCTTTCCTTGTAAACAGGCTCTAAATGTCGTATAATACGTAACTGGGCTCACAAGAGTTTATATTATTTCAAATCTTGATTACTTTTAAAGAATACCACATGCACTTAATACAATTACGTTCAGTGAAAATGAAAATTTGACACCCTTATAAAACATGCCCGTAAACACTTAAAAAAAATAAACGATTTTTAATTGAGGCATACAAACATCTTTGCTCCCAAGGCCGCAATCCCTCCCGTAATCCCACCAATGGCAGCACGGCTGACTGTCCCAATACCGGCAGCTCCTGCACTCTGTAGGAACGCAAAGGTACCTCCAGAGGCCACGGAGCCTCCATAAACTACTGATTGTATAAAAGCTGTAACTGAGCCAGCAGCGGCACCTCCAGCTGTATAGCCAGCAGCACTAAGAACCAGTGGAGTGGCTGCCACAGCGGCAGTACCAGCTGCCACTCCTACAGCTGCATAGGGCAAGAAGTTACTTGCTGAAGAATATAAGAAAAAAGTTAGAGAGCAACAGTAACTCGACTATACTAAACTGAATGATGGACTATAGGGAGGCTCTGCCCAAAAAGGGTACCTTTATCTAGCTGGAGATACAGTGTATATCAATATGGTAGAAATTTCACGAGTTGAAGTACAAAAGGCTGTCTTTTTAGGAGGTTAAAGGTTCCAAATGTGAAAAAAGGGATGGAGTGCGTCTTCCCCCCACGGGAAACTCCAATACAAAAAGAAAGGGGGTCCTCTTTGCAACTTTTAGGGGTTAAAAGCGCGGTTTTGGTAACCCTCAGGGTGTTTAGAATTGGTACCTCTTAGGGTGAAAAACGTTTCAAGCCCCGCCCACAAAACAGGATCTTGGTAGTTCTCAGGGGTTCTTTTCAAAATTTCCAACGAGCACCCCCGTCCTTTTTATATGGGAGTTCTCCCGTTGGCCTTGCGCCAAAGTCGGAACCCTAAGTCTTTTCTATGCAAATTCTGACAGAACAGGTAATTAATCCTCAATCCTTAAAAATAATGCATTGATAGAAAACAGAACTCCAACAATACTTTAAGAACAAACACTCCATCCCTTTTCTTCATCGTGTAAAAGATATCCTTTGGGGTGAAGCCTTCCCGTATAGTTGATAAGAGGGAGTAACCCCAAAGTACTGTAATTCTGGCCCTAGAACTCTTACTAGTCCTCTGCAGGTATTGGTTAAAAGATCGCTCTCACTATCCTGATTTCAAATCTTTAAAAAGTCTCAACCAAACAGCTGACATTTAGGAAATAAAAATACAAAGGTATATACTATATACTATATGAAAAGTCAATCGTAAATATATTGTAAATTGTAGGTATCTGCCTAAAGAACATCTATAGACTCTATACAGACAGAAAAAAATGTATTTAATGCATGCACGTGGCTAGAGAATCTACCAACACAGGCAGCGAACAAGATAATCTAGCAATCGTAGGGTATAATCAACAAAGAGGGTTAGTTATTTATTCACCTTCGTCTTTCTTAGATCTAAATATGTTACCTCTGCTCACTAGGGAGTTGTTCCCATTGCCAGACACGCCCTTTCTGTCCACTGGAGGACTTTTCCCGCTTCTAGATTGTGCATTGGCTGGTGAAGCATTTTCCATGGCAGGAGGATTGTGACCAGCATTATCTTGCTGAATAGTTGATTCGTCAGGTTTATCAGGGTCTTGGTCTACCTAAACAAAGAAACGTTTATTTTGCCGAAATTTTGTTGAAGACTAACTGTTTTCTTACTTTTGCTTTTTTTCAATGCATTATTCTGTAGTGTTTTAGGACCCAGATCCCCTCATTCAGGGAGAATAACGCCTGATTGTTGTAGTCGGAGAGCACGAGTTATGATGGCGGCATAAAAGTCAATCGTTTGGTTTAATCCGGTTCAATCTTTCTTCATTACCGATTAGTTCGGCACATAACTCTGGCGACGAGGATACAGAGCCCCCGAAAAGCAAGAACGGAAGGATACTTTGTAGGTAACCTGGATGATAGCGTAAGAAACCACATCAAAAATATTCGACTGTCACGGCGACCAAAAAACGCTTAGTCTACATTGGAAACGCTGGCTTGTAGCGTTCGAATTGTTTGCGGACGGCAAAGGCCTGCTCTTGAATGAAGAAAATGTAAACAACAGGAAGAGGAAACGTACATACATACAGAGAAGATGTGCATTGTTGCTCCATTTAGCCGGACCTGACGTTCAAGACATCTTCTACTCAATCCCGTACACAGGAGATGTGAAGGATTTCAAGAAAGCTGTGGATGCATTTAACGCATATATGCTTTGTTCCAAAGGTCGAAACAACACACGCTAGGCACCGCTTCAGAGAGCTAACACAAACACCTGGGGAAACAATTCGACAGTTTTTTTTTTAACCAGACTAAGGCGGGCAGCCAAGGATTGTGAATAAGGAGACGACACGAACAATCAAATCCGCGATGAAATCCTTTCCAAGTGCACTAGTACGTACGTAAAACGAAAACTCCTGGAAGAGCTCGAAGTAGCTGAAAGCTGTGAAAAAGTGGACACACAACTTACAGAAGGACAAGGGGTGAACGCAAAAGAAAAGGACTCAGCAGGTGTAAACCGCATAGAAGAAACAAAGAGAGGTCCTGGGAAGAAGTCGCGACTCACCTGCTACCGATGTGGCAGAGCCGGGCATATCAGTAGAGACCCGAATTGCCCAGCAAGAGGTCAGCAGTGTCGCAAACGTGCGTTGGAAGGACATTTCCAAGAGCATTTCAAGACAAAGCATGAACGTGAAGGAGGGAAAAGGAAACCCAAGCGCTACAGGGGTCCCAAGGGAGGCTCTGCGAATACGGTAGATACTCAAGAGGGTGAAGATGACCCAGAATATGCGTTTGCAATAGGCGATAAAAGCAAAAGAAAATTGAAGTCTTCATTGGTGGATGTAAATTAAGTGTGATAATAGATTCTAGAGCAAGTACCAACCTCATCGACAAGCAAACATGGGAGTGGCTGAAGAGAAACAAAGTGAAATGCAAATCAGCTCGTTCAGACAATAAGCTCTACGCGTACGCGTCCCAGACCCCCTTGGATGTAATAACATTCTCTTGTGAGGTCTCCGTGGGGAGAAGCACCATTAATGCCGAGTTCTGCGTGATCAACGGCAAGCGAGAGTCACTTCATTGGAAGGGACACTGCAACGAACCTTTTTGTGTTAAAGATTGGGATAGACATTGCTGCAGTAAACACAGGCTCACAAACTATTGGTGAAGTCCTGCAAGAGAAATACCTGCAAGTCTTCAGTGGCGTCAGAAAACTGAAAGACCGAGCGGTACAACTCCACATAGACCCAAACGTAAAGCCGGTAGCACAGCCAATACGGAGGACCCCTTTCAGTCTGAGATCAAAGGTGGAAGAGAAGGTCCAAGAACTAATTAACTTGGACCTCTAGAGCCGGCAACTGGGCCCACCCCATGGGTTAATCCGGTTGTTGTCGTTCCCAAGTCAGGGGGAGACATACGTCTCTGCATAGACATGCGTAGGGCGAACAAGCCAATACTGAGAGAGGGACATTCTATCTCAACGGTTGATGAAATATTGCAGAGTTTGAACGGTAGCAAAGTATTACCAACTGGAGTTGACTCTTGACTCAAGAGAAGTCACAACGTTTGTGACACACACTGTGGATTGTTCAGATATAAGAGACTTTTCCTGATCTGATTCTGATTCAGGGAAAGTTGTAGTCGGAGAGCACGAGTTCTGATGGCGGAATAAAAGTCAATCGTCTAGTTTAATCCGGGTCAATCCTTCTTCATTACCGACTAGTTCGGCATACAGCATATCACATCCGTTGTAACTTATATGTTTCCTATTAATTGCAATTAATTTTTAAAACGGCCTAAATAAACACTTTGAACAAGAGGTCAGTGTATTTGTTTCAACACAATGGGTTGTAGACAATGCTGCAATAATCTGAGGCAAACATTTTTGTAAAACCTGTATACTTATTATTTATTGATGAGGGTCAGCCTACAATAAGAGACAATCATGCATATCTTGGTTCCTGATAAGACAAAAGTTCAAGTATGTCTAGCTGAATTTGATATGCAACTGCAAGACCATAACCAGTAATGTATTTTGCCGGGTGAAAATCAATACTTGTCCCATATTTCCATGATGGAATAAAGTTTTTATCATGGGTTGAAAGTCAGAGATCTAGAGTGTAATTTATAGAAATGCGTTTGACGATTTTTATTTTTAAGGTGGTAGTTTTTGATGGTTTTAGTTTCCATTATTTAGCCAGCAAGGACCCTGTTGACAACAGTGCTGTTATCCTGGATAAATATTCAATTACTGTAATAAATTTACTCCATTAATCATTCCGGTTAAACTAAATCTAGAACATTTTGGCGATTTTCAAGTGGTGGACAATTATTGGTCAATGAGAATCAGTTCTTAATAGTTGGGTTTAAATGAATGCCAGACTTCAAATATGCACTGGAACCAATAAAAACCTGGAGCATTTAATTAATTTATTTCTCAATCTTATAGACCTTTTGTTTAGTTGTACCTGGCATTTCTTTATGGTCCATCATTATTAATTAAAAAATAAACTAAAAAAAAAAAATACTGCTTTTTAATTTTTTGCCTACCACCT
>NC_138148.1:13172300-13302300 GCF_964199315.1 Orbicella franksi | reverse complement strand
GATGGTGGTGACAAAATTTCTGGAACACAATCTTTTAATATGAGGCATTTTCATTTGTCATCAAAGAGCGTGGGGAGCGTGGCAGTTATGTTTTTATTGCGATGTATCTTTCAGTCATTATGTTTTCTCGAAGTTACATCTTAAACAGTGAGAAGAGTAAAGATTGTTCATTCAAGCTACATTTGTTAATGAAGTATTTTGCCACCAGCAAAGCTAACCTTAGAGGTTGATGGTGTTTGAGTGATTTTGTAGGTCCGTATAAAAGAGTTGAGTCTGGTAACTGAATGTTTTCATTAGTGACTTGCGCCCACCAGTCAAAAAATTCTTTCCAAAATAAAACTACATGGGAGCACTTTAAAAACATATGCTGGATTGTATGCTGTTCACTTTTACATAGATGGCATAAATCATCAGATATTATAATCCATCAGGAGCCATAATCGGGGACGGAGACCGTAAGCGCGCGCCATTTCTAGTATGGGGGCTGTCCCTATGATATGGGACAATTTTTCTATTTGTAGAATAAATTGCGTCATCATGTGCGCGACACGCGTGAACATGCTGCGAGGATTTTTGCGCATATAGCGCGGGGAAATCGTGTCCGAAATTCCCGAAATGTTTGATGCTTTTGGCCCGCAACTCAATACGTTCATGTCTGTTGGAATTTTACTTCAGCATTTTCGTCGTAAGCTGCTCCAGTTTGAGTGAAGTAAGACAGTGTCGAATTTAGTTAGGTGCCGCTTCATGATATCACTGACCAAGTTGTGTTGCACTGCTTCTTTTACAAGAGCTCCACATTACTCCACTCTAAGTTTCACACATGTTGAAGATTAATAGCTTTTCCAAAACACAGCGAAAAACTATTTGGATATATTTGGATATAGCAGCGTTTCAGGACTTCAAAGTTTCCCTCCTCTTGCCACACGCTTGCGAGGATTTCGCCAGTCTATCTCGACTGAACAATAAAAAAAAAGAACAAATTGAAAGTTTGAGTTTCGCCTGAATTGTAAGCAACGTTTGATGTTTTATTAAGGCCCAATAAGTGACAATAAAGTTTATGTTCGTAGATGCTGCTCAGTTTTGTTTGTGTAAAAATCCAATAAATTCTCTGTCATCGATGAATAAGAGCGCCCGTCGATGCATGTTTTGTACAGTCAGTGAAACATGACAAATTGGACTTCCCACTTCCATGTGAAAACGTACATCGAACTCATATAATATCTCTAGTTTCTAAATATGTTTAAGGTTGATAAATGTTTGAGAACATATTAAAAGCTTAGCTGAAAATATGTGAATACAGCAGAAATAATCAGCAAAATTACGATGACGCTTTCTTTAATCAACTCGAATAAAGATTTCGATTTTGTTAGTTGAGTTATCAAAACTCCTTGCTTATTTTATTTTCGTGTAAAATTTCACTATGTTAAAGAAACACATAAGATGCTAGCAGCCTTTTGGCGTTGGTAAAAATTGTTGCAGCGTCTCGGCACAAAAGACAACGAAAGAAATCTTTGTCAAGATTTGTTGACAATTGAAAACACCGACTAGAAAGTGCACGCGCTGCACTATGCAAATGAGCTACTTGTACGCGTCAGACTTTCCTTTCAAAAACTTTTCCAAACTCGCCAAACAAACAGGAATGATAAGAAACTATCAAAACAGGGTTTGGTCATGATTAAGCATTGTTTGGGAAACTCACAAATTGACTCAATACCAGAGTAAAGAGTTTTCTTACATAACTTTTCTTTACAGAACAAGCGCAAAAGCTTACGCGTACAATTAGCGCGAGCAGATATTATTCATTCATAGCACGAAATCGAAGTCATGTTCTCGATCCTGAAAAACTCACCTTCTCCATTAGCTCAGAGCATAAAACTACATATAAGAGCCCTGGTTCTTATTCCCTGACATCGCTGTGAAAAATCTGCAAGAGAATCTCGCACCTCTCACCATTTGATCACACAACGTGACAACATCCACGCGAGAGCCACCGACATGTGCGTGGATCCGCGCGGATATATGACGTCAGGATGGCGCAATTTGTTCTACAAAAAGAAAAATTGTCCCATATCATGGGTGCGCGCGGATCCCAAGACTTACGGTCTCCGTCCTCGATTATGGCTCCTGAATCTATCAAATATTTTCGCTCGTGCGCAATTGGTCTAAACACGTCACTTGACCGAATATTCTCCAGTTAAAACTGGGGAACATCCGAGAATATTCCCCAATTTTCAAAACTGCGCGTGTTACGAAAAAGATTTGAAGGATGATAAACACAATAGCCTCCATTTGGCGCGAAAATATGCTCGGATATTTGTCCTTGGACATTATCTGTTCCTCGAAGCTCACAGTTTTCCTCCAGCTACGCTCTCGGAAAACTGTTTACTTCTTGGAACAGATAATGTCCGCGGACAAATATCCCAGCATATTTTCGCGCCAAATGGAGGCTATTGTTTATTTATGTTGGCTGTTTTAACTTTGTCTTTAGCGTAGATGATATTGTGGTTTATCTTGAATTGGAACATTATTAACTTTGTATTTTTGGTAATAGAAAAAGGCCAGTTATATAATTTAGTGGATTTCAGAAGGTTCCACTCCGTAACTCATGATCTGGTTTTCATTGGTGGGTGGTTGGAATTTGTTCTCAACAATTATTTTGTGCAGAGCAGCGTTGGAAAGATTTTCTTCATTGTTGTACCAGGTCTGCTTCCGTGTTTGCCTCTGTCTATCAGTAGGCGAAATTTTCCATTATTTTTAATTAATAGTCATTGAAAAATTCACACCACCATAAGTGGACCGTTCATATCGCGTTCATTTCAATCTGTCAAAATAGTACCGTAGAATTCCGAAAGGAACGGGCCCCCCGAAAATAAAGGCTCCCCGAAAGTAACGTTATTTTTTTACCTTACCATTGAAACCCAGAAAACAACGGTACTCCGAAAGTAACGGCCCATCCGCAAGTAGCGGCCCTTCGAAGAAATCGCTAAAAGAGAAACTCTCTGATCTCAAGCGCAACGCGGATGAAGCAAGTCTGACTGCAGGACTGAACAACGTGAAGAGTTTTTTGTGATTTTATTTCGAACTTAACTGAATTTTTCTTGAAACTATGATTTATGAGCTGTATTTGTCTGGCGGCACATTCAGATGATACACTGTAGTGTAATCAGTTCCATCGCGATACAATAACGATATAATAGTTTCGCCCTACAGTACCAACATTTGCGACCTTTTTGCTTATAGTCTGCTTTGTTTATGTGGGTAGTTAGGAACATGAATAATTGGAACTTTTTTTCAACCATCCGAAAGTAACGGCTACCCGAAAGTAGCGGCCTCTTTTGCCCGCTAAATTCCAAAGTAACGGGGGCCGCTACTTTCGGAATTCTACGGTAGCTTTACAATGGAATACAGAAATACAGAAGCTTAAAATTAGCAGTTCTATATCATGTTCATATACATGAACATATACATGTAGAGGAACATCAGTCGTTATACTAGGACTACAATTAAATGAAACTACGAGAACCCATCATAAAGCAACACAAAAGTTGAATCAGTTAATCTGTCTCAATTAAGGTGGCTGAACACAGTTTTGATACCTGTGTTTCATTCACCTTTTTCTCCAAAGCCCTTGATCCCTTGGTCGCCAAAAATGGCAGCAAGCAAGTTAACAACACAAACTTTGGTTTTTTTTATGGTTAAGCTGACGTATGTGCCGTTGCCATGGCAAAATGAATAAATATAAACAGACCTTTAAAATCGGTTTTGTTTATTTGTAGAAAATCTAGTCATAAGATTTTCTTTATAATTTGCGTGCAACAAGCTTGTAACGATTGTCACACCATTTTGCTAATAATTTAACAGAGAGATCTTTAATTATCCGTTGTTGAAGGTTCACTGGAATATCTAGAATTTTCTTTGTTAAAGTTCAATTATTTTCGATACTCCAGTTACTTATTTCTCAAAGTATTTTCGTGCAAAATTTCGTGAAATTCTAATGAGCGGTTCTCGAGAAATAGGCGCATTTCCGAGGGTGCAATTTTTCATTCAATCGCAATTTTTTTACGTATTACGCATGCGCTGCATTTAACTGGGTTCTTTCGGTAACAAAGAAAACGCTGAGAATTGCTGGGTTCTTTGCACCATTACCTTTTCTAACATATCTTTGTAATAAAAGACTAAAGCCATCAATAAACTGCGTTCAATTACAGAGAAAAATAGCAGAGATAGTGCGAGTGTTGAGTAAATTAAATGATCGCTCTATTGACGGCATTTTTGTTTTTTGCAATCTTTGTGCGCGCGCTGAATTGCATCAGCAAAGCGCGCGCGGAAACTGTGTCCGGCCACCTTAATAGAATACAAATCTTGCAATGTTTGTTTTTTGAAGTATAAGCTATCCTTACTGCTCCAGCTTATACCTGTTGAATTTTTATTCAGTTCTTAAAATGGTTGTTATCATGCTGTACCTCTACTACATGTGTGTCCTGCTGCTGTAAAGGTTATGTTATTTGTAACTCAGCAAAAAATGTATAATTTGCATGTATAGGAGAGTGTTGGCTGGGATGTCTCCTCTTAGTTTTTATGTGCGACATTATGGTAGTCAGTATTTCAGTGGACTTAATAAGAAAGAAAATGCTGCTAATAAAAGCAGTGTTCATCTTGACCATTGTTGTTGCACTCTGTTTAAACTGATGTAGGAAATAATTAATTATGATTTATAGAATGATTTAACCAGAAAACAAATTCAGCCGCCTAAAGGGTGTCAATAAGCAACCATTGGACATCAGAACCCATGAATCAAAAGATGTGAATTTTCCTGTTTTTCACTGCTGTTCCAAGAAGAACTCCACAATGATCAATTCCTCTTCTCTTTTCATTCAACTAACTTTTCTACATCCATCCAATTCATCCATGAGCTGGCTCACAGGAGCCTTTGATTATAATTTGTTTTCTGAAAGTGCAATTTGACTTGTGTATTTATTTGTTTCTATATTTTTGTCGATCTAGACTTTTTTTATCTCACTGGTTTTCGATTTTCGTTTGAACTTCATCAATCAAAATGCTTTAGAAGGCGGACTTGACAAACGCCACGTTTTTACATGGTTCAAGGGCTCACAGTTTATTTTTGGAAAGGAAAGCATATTTTTTTAGAGGGAACACGGTTTTCGCCCAAGGAAACCGAAGGGAGATGAGGTTATTTTAAGTTTGATTCGTCATTTGTCACACTTTCTAGACATGCTCAAAACTTACCCTGCAGGAGAGGCGTAATTTTTTTTTTGCGTATTTCGCGACTTGCGCTTCGCGCTCGCCTCGCTTTCGCCTCTGTTCCCCTAAAATACGCAAAAATATTACGTCTGTTCTGCCCGCTACTCAAAACTGGACTGTTCTTTACTTTGTCCTAAGCGAGAACTATTATGAAAGTCGGGATTTAAATATATCATTTTGATTTGAAAGGTCCGCTGCAGGAGGTGTGAATTTTTGTATTTATTATTTCTTAAATTTATATTTTTAATTGTTCTTTCAATTTACTTTTAAATTTTATTTTATTTCTATTTTTAATATATATATTTTTTACACTCCGCACTCCGCGTTTTCGGAACAGCCGTTCTGGTAACTGTGTTGTTAGTCTATTTATCAAAAACCAAACGAAATGCTCCACAAAAATATGCACTTAATTGGTGGTTTAATAAAATTTTTTTAAGCTAACAGCTTCAGCCTTCTATAGCAATAGATTACATTCAAGTTATATATCGTAAACTCAGCTTACTAGCGAGACCTGGAGGACACAGAGAAAGGTAACAGAGTGAAAATGTTTGTTCCTTTCTTTCGTTTGTGATTAAGCTGAATTTTAATGTCGTGAAAGTGGCCTTTATCCGGCTAAAGCCAAACAATGAATAAATATTTCAAAAACCTCTTATTTACCATCTTCCTGGGTAGTATTCAAGGTTATCAGACATTGAGTCAAATAGAATTTTCAAGACACTAAAACAAAACAAGCTTCAACTCGCTTAGCTTATTATTACAAGATATTAAGCTTAATATTTCGTTTTACAACTTGACACGCAAGATTACAATAAATTATTCAGGCATTTAGTAATTTAGCCCGACAATTAAAAACTAGTGTCAGGGTATCGAGAAGATTTCTTTGAAATTTAAAAGCGTTTCTGAATTTTGAATTACAAAAAGTTTGAATGTTTCCTTCTGAAGTACTAACCTGTCCTGCCGAGTTTTGTCCTGTTTGGTCGCATGTCTCGTCCTCCATTTTACCCGCCACAATATCAACCTTTCTTGCATCCATGATTTCTCAGCTGATCTGTAGTAGGGCTTTCCACAAATATCACGTATAAAATCGCCCAAATATCTTTCCAGAAATTCTCAAAAAATTCTAGATATCACAAAAAACCATTGTACCAATAAAATAGCGAGGAAAACACAGGACTAAGCCAAAACAAAGCTATGAATAATCCTAAATATCTTGGCAACCTCTAACTATCCCAAAAATATTCGGATATTTGCGAAAAGTCCTAATCGGTAGAATCGGAAGTCGATTCATAACAAACCCAGTCCCTCGCCAACAAAAATAATCGTCACGGGTCATCTGTGGAGCCAATTATCCGTTGGTTAGCACCAACAAAATCTGGTAACGAGATCGCCACATCACGGCAGCGCATTAGTTGCAGCAACTTTCGTCGCTTCGATTTTTGCACCGTTTACTTCATTTACCCG
Organism: Orbicella franksi; assembly: GCF_964199315.1. Lineage (NCBI taxonomy): Eukaryota > Metazoa > Cnidaria > Anthozoa > Scleractinia > Merulinidae > Orbicella > Orbicella franksi. The sequence goes on along the minus strand of NC_138148.1, from coordinate 13,295,577 downwards.
AACTAACTCCGAGGCGTGGTTCGTCTTTGTAAACCGGGACGGGTCATTTTCTGCTCGTTGCTCATTTTTTTCGTTTCTGAAACCTCTCCGCCTGGCCTAATATTAGGCCTTTGTTATGATTTAAAGATATGTACGCTTAGAGGAAAAAATCTAGTAAAAGTAAATCACGGAACAAAATACATCTGGATAAAGCAAGGGAAAATTATTAAAAAAAAAGCGGGAAAAGGAAAACTTTTATTTGATAGCTGGTTTTCACATGACGTCACTAAAATTCGAACTACAAAACTACTGATCCCCCTGAGATTTTACTTTAATGATGTATAAGAGCAGCTGAAAACTAATATTCATACAAATTTTCGCTCCGAATGGGTTCTTGGTTTTGTGATACACTACGCTTGAATTTCTAAGCTTTTGCGTGACGCGGCATTTACATGACGGCTTAGAGAGCTGTCATGATGGTTAAAAAAGTGACTTATTTCGGGCTATCTGAACAGTTCATGTCTTAGAAAAAGTATTATTTTAATGTTTTAGAGTTCCTCGAGGAATAAATTCACGCTTTTGTGGCAAAACTCCGTGACAGATGTTTCTGTTGGTTTCCGGCCGCCGTGTTGGTGCCCATGCGGATGGGCACCAGCATGGCGTCTCCATACAAATCTCTATAAATTTGGGTAAAAAATTTCTCCGCGTATCTCACATAAGAAAAATTGCTGTGACCAGAATTTTGGCGAGAGTCTTTGCATATTTACCTTCTTTCATTTCCCAGATTCTGGACTTTATCTATTGACCGGTTTTGATTTTTATTGTGATCTATTTTGAATTGCGTGACACTGAAAACCAGCAATTAATTTCCTGAGTTTTCCGGAACAGAATGTCTAAACAGTTGAAATTTATCACATACGTTTGAACTCGATCTTTTGAAACTCAAATAATCGATGCAAGAGTGGTGTAACGCGTTTAGCGAGGGGAACGTCGCGCCTTTTAAATAAGGAATCTGTTATTGGCGCAAAAAGGAGTTTAACATTATTGTCGCTTTAATAAAAATGAATTAATGATCGACTTGTACGTTCCGGTTTTAAGCATGCTAAAGCTTGCTTTGCTTCCTTCTGGGAGACTCAACCCCGATCGCCTACCGCGCTCCTTCGTACTATTCACGGAATGTCGACGTCATTCATTCAATTTCAGCTTGGTTCATAAGTATGCAAAAACTTGAAATCCTATGTCACGCGATTTCCGATGTCACGCGATTTCTATAAAGTTCTTGTGGATACAACGCTTACTAATAGAAATTCTTTGATTCAAATTTTCATTTTAGCAGCCTCCTCGAAATAAAATGCAAACTAAGACAAAGATATCATTGTTTGCATGAAAGTGTGAACACGTAACTAAAAAAAATTAGCTACATCAGTATCAGGATTCGCCATCAATCGCTTGTAGTTTGGTAGACCAGTTACCCGAACTTCCGCGAGCAAAGTACAGCACAGTTGGTATCATTTTGTCGAGTCATGAGAGGAAGTCCATATTTAAAGTTTCCTCTGCATCCATTTATTTGACACCTTCAGTGATAAAACGACACCGGCTATAGAATGTATGCCCTACATTAACTCTTCTCGGAGCCGCCCATTTCCGGCCCCTTATGAACGCTGGAGCCTCACTTCAAAGTAAGTAATTCAGGAATAGATGAATAAACTCAACCTTCAGTAGGGGAGAGGTGGGAAAGAACTTACTTTCGTCTTGGAATGTAGCTAAAAATGTTGTTATGTTTACATTGATCCATGTATAATGTAACAGAAGCTAAGTGTTCTGATTACTGTTAACAAATTAATTGATTGAAACCAAAACTAGATTATCGAGCTTGTAAAGCTCTTAGACTATTTGTAAGGTATTGTATTTTCTCTCTCTTGACCATAATTAGTCTTAAAATTAGCCGTCGCGAGCCTTTATTTTTTTAGCCGACTTGGAGTAAGCAACGAAAAACGAAAATAAAAATAACAGCGGTCAAGAAACAATGCGAGAGGTTATAATTTACTTTTGAAAACGTTGTATGATATTTTCAGTGCCAAGTCATAACTCCATCGTATAAAACTTAGTTATGAATAGAGTGTGTAACATCCAAGGCAATAGGTATTCAACGAGGATATGCGCCGAGCTTGTAAATTACCACCAGTGGTTTAAAAATGCTCCCATATATAACCTATTCAGTTCATTGTTGTGGCGGAAAACAGCGGCGTTCTAAGCATGCGCATACATGTTAGCCTGAATTCTCCATTCTCCAAATCTCGTTCCCAGAGTCTTCGTTCCCCTTGGCCAGCGGTCGGAAAACGAGAGCTCTGGGAGCAACCATTTCAGGCATGCGCCATAGATGCAGACTGCGCAGTGAAACCGGATGGGCAGAATCACCAGAATTCGGTGTTTTCAAAATGATTGCTTCCGGTTCCTTTTTATTTTTAAAGCTTATATCGTTTGTTACTTTACATCTGTCCCAAGTGAAGGGTTTAGGGTTATACTTTATAAACACATTGCAGCGATCTCCTTTTCGTAAATGTTACTTTTTTTGTTCTTCTACATTTCCGAGTGACTTATATGAACTACAAACCTTAATAACACACTCTTATATTAAAGTAGCATAGAGTGGATTCCACTCAAGTAAATAAATACTGACTACTACCCACCCTCGACTGACATAACTACAACTTTTTTGATAATCACTGTGGGTAGTGTTATTGTTTGATCAATTGGGAGCGATTGGTTTTCTTACTCACATTCGTTTTCCCGCACTTTGCGACGGCAACATGTAATTGCTCCGAGTTGCGATGAACTCATTGAAGTGTCTGTGTTCTAAGCGACTGAACGGAGAGATTACTTTGGTCCTGGTTTTACGACACTCTATTGAAAACCGCTCTATCCACCAACTTGCTCGTACGAATAGGAAACTATTTTGTATAGATATCCAATACATTTGCTAACACAAACCGTTATTTTAAAGAAAACTAAGATACTCACTACTACATAACTTGCAAAAAATTTCGAACGATTCTAATTCGGGACGAAAAAAGTGTCCGAAAATAAAACCGTCCGGATGGAAATATTTCGGACGCTTTATAAACTTTCGGACGCTTAATTAAGCGTGCGAAATTTTTTAAAGCGTCCGAAATGTTTCCAGTACAGGATAAAGCTCTGAAGTAGTTCCAAAGCTCTTAGTTTCCTTTATGCCAGGCTTTATGGAGCGAACTCAAGTAGAGACACTGCTTGAGATATGTAATGCCTTGTTTTGTGTTATTTTCTCGTCGGTGTATCTTTAAAACCTTGGGGTGCATTCAAACATCGTTTTCACAGATGTTATTTCAGTCTAATTCGTGTTTTGTAGCCGTAAATTTGCTTAAGTTGTGTTTCAGCAAAGGGTCCGAAATTGTTGTCCGAAATTTGTCGGAAATGAGATAAATAGTGTCCGAAAATTGAACGTCCGAAATATTATGTCCGAAATTTTTTACAAGTAATGTATCCTTTTATGTGCCCTTTGGCTGGACTCCACTCCCCACCCTCGAAAAACTGCGTTTCCACGGCCTTGACGCTTGTTATGAAGAGCTATTACAAAAGTGACAAGTTAGTGAAACAATCTTTTCTATAACCGGGGGTGGGTATACTTACTACGACAAAGAAAAAATTCAATACCTCCCTCACTAACAAACCCTTTATATCCTAGAACCTGTTTAACATAAATAATTGAGTGGATAAGGCGGATACTGACAACCATAAATGCTGCTTTTGGCCTTTAAATCTATTAATGGTATTGCCCCTCCTTATTTAAGCGAACCATTACAACCATACGTTCCTCCTAGATCATTACGCTGGTCCAAAAAATCCCAACTTGTTACCCCTAAATGTAATCTTAGGACGCACGGACACTGCATTTTCATATGCTGTTCCAGTTTTATGGAACTCACTACCAGAAAATATAAGAAACTGTAGGTCGCTAGCGACATTTAAATCTAAGCTAAATACTTTTCTTTTTAAAAATTTTTTTTAGGAATTCCTTAACTTCATGATTTGATTATTTTCTTTTCATCTTTTTATTATTTTAATTATTTACTTATTATTTTATTAGGAAATTGTACAGCGCTGCTGAATGGCTTGGGAGCATGCCCTATATAAAATAATAATAACAATAATAACAACAACAACAACCACAACAATAACAATAATAATAACAATAACAATAACAATAACAATAACAATAACAATAACAATAACAATAACAATAACAATAACAATAACAATAACAATAACAATAAAAATCGTATCTATAACAAAATTCTCGATCGAGATTGGTTCTCCGCGCGCCTATTTGTCACGTAATCGGCGCGCGATCACGTGGGTGTCCAATTACAGGTATCCAATTTGAACTTTTCGTAAGTGGACACCTGTAATTGGATACCCACGTGATTCGCACGTCAATTACGCGCGCTTTAATGGCTTCCTTCGCACTGTTTTCTACAGTTTTCAAAGCATTTGAAAAGCGTTACAGCCGTTTTCACTCAAAAGAAGTTCTTAAAAGACATTTTTAATTCTTAAATTTTTTATAGATACGCCCGTAATTTCAAATCGGCCTCGCGCTTCGCGCTCGTCCGATTTTGAAATTGCTCGCGCGATTACTCCCTGAATTGTACTCCACTCGGTCCAATTACTATTGCTAATAATTATAATAATAATAATAATAATAATAATAACAATAATATTATTATTGTTGTTATTATCAAGAGAGGATGAAGGGTAAGAGAGTTAATCCTTCTAATTGACTTTTTCCCAAGGTTATCCTTCTCAAGTTATCTTTATTTCACTCCTGTCTTCCCAGGAGAGAGTAGAAATTTCCACTATTGTGACGCGGAACTGAATTGGCCCACGTGGACAGCACGAAAACATCCAGGCAAAGTGCTTGATAACACTATCCGTGGAAGAACTGGGTTTTATGTCTTTGATGTCTATATATTATCCTGGGAATAAGGTCTATTACCTGTTAACTTAGCCCTTCGTCCACCTTTGCAACCATACATGTATTACACACCGGCTGAGTGCAGCGAGGTCAAACTATACCCTGCCTGGCGGTACGTCCCTGTTTGGGCCATATAACAGAGTTCCCGGGTGTTCTACATTTGTAGCTCACAGATGTTCTCAGAAAACCGTTGGCATATTTTCGCACTAAACAGTTATTATTATTATTATTATTATTATTATTATTATTACTATTATTCAATGTATGCAATTATTAGCTTTACTCTCTCTTGATCTACTGACGGGTCACCGACAAGATGGATTCCAGAGAAGTGAATCCATATCTCTGCGGTGCTCTGGATGAAGCGACATCTTTTCCTTGCAGTTTTGAGTTCACGAGGTATTCTTTGCCCATTTTCTCCTGACACTATGTAAGCACCTTGTCAATATTCGGCGTTTTAGCACCCACAATTTCTGCAATACCCCGGATGACTACCAGGCCGTACGGGACATCCTCGGTCATGTAACGGTGCGTGAAATCTGGCACGAATTTGCCGTCTTCAGTTGTCTTGACTGGATGCTTGATTCCCTGAAAGGCAGCGCTAGAACTCGGGGTAAACTTAGCATAAGAGCTTTACTTTTCTTCTATCTAACAATAGGAAGTTTTAAGTTTTTCAAGCATTTTGAAGGATTCCGTCGACCGTTAAAGAATTGCCTTGCAAAATTTGCGTAGTTTTACGGGCTTAAAATGCATCTTGGTATGTCCGATATGGAACTAAAACAAGTACTGTGCAAAAGAGTGTCGTTTCTACTATAATAATATGGAAAAAAAATTTCTGGGCAATCAAGGTTCACACAGGTAAAATGCAAAACTTCGGGACAGTCTCTTCTCACATTTGCATAATGCGGTATGTTCAAAGAACTCTATTGTTCAGCACTCTAGTCTGTTTTTGTTCCATTTGTGGGCCTTGCTTTGTGGGAAATATACAAAAAGAGAGTTGATCCATGTCGTTATTACAACATTGTTTCATTATTTCACGCAAGGTACATAAAACTACAGACAAAGCCCAAAATATAAGTTCACACACGCTATATGTATTACGTGACTGACGTCACGTAATATTTATTTTCAGTTAGCTCCAATTGGAATTACTAAATTATTGAGGTTTAGACAGTTGCTTATAATAGAGACACAGCAGGGTTTGTCTTTCCCGTTCATATACACTCGATGAGTCTGCAAATATTCGAAAGGAGACTGGTCTTTTAAAGTAAATTTTAGCATGTGTCTCGATTTTGATCTTGATGGAAAACGAATCAATTAAATACACGAAATGAAACGAAGAGGCTTTATTGACGTGATCCAGCCAGACCAAGGAAGCAAGTTTTCTTGAAAAATAGAGTAAGACTGTTTGAAATCGAGACTCATATAAAAATAACGGGGGTGCTCGTCGTACATTTTAGGGGTTAATCTTCAAAAGGTCCACCGCGAGAGCTTTTGCGGTACCTTTTACGGGAATTGAGCCGAAAAACATGACAGGGGATAATGTGTTATGTAAACGGTTGTCAGTTTAACCATCGATTTTCTTTTTTTTTATTATTCGGAAACTATTAAGGCTAAGTAATTGAAGGCACCAACAACGACAAAACAGCACAGTTAGAAATATATCGAGTAGTCATTCTATGAAGAGACTTTTCAATTTTCGAAAAGTATGCAAAAAAGTTCACCTAGCCTTTAAATAAAAACGTTTGTGTTTGCTGGCGCGCGTTCTTACTGCCCAGTCTTTTTGTTCCAAATACTGATTGAAGAAGACCAAAAGTTAATCAAAGTATTTATTTCGACCCGATATTGGGCAAAAAAACGATATTGGGCTAAAACGCTTTTTAAGTCCGTAAAATTACGCAATTTTTGCCGTTTCCATAGGGGCTTGAATTCTTCGACAGCCGACGGAACCCCTCAAAATTTAATTTATTATAAAGTTTTCAATATGCTTAGTTTATCCCCTTGTTCTAGTCTCGTAAATTGCTTCAATGCGAATACCGAGAACTTCGACTCAAGCGCAGCAGTAGCACGACGCTTGAAACCATGCACTCACTCAGTTCGGCAGGCTGAATAGCGTTTATCCGTGGACGCTGATAACTCGACCAAGCACTTTCTGTAAAAAGGACAATAAATATGAGGCAAGCGGTCTGTGATTCTTTTATCGACTGAAAGGACATAAACGAACCTCTCCGGTTATAAAAACAACAACATCTAATGCGTTAATTAATGATCCAAATAAGCAACAGAATTTCAATGAATTTATGGGCTGTCCATGGACGACATTAAGAAAACAGAAAACAAGGATATCCTAATAGAGGCGCATTTGCGCTTTTGCAGCGATGAGAACAGAAGACATTACATTTAGAAACACCTTTTGTCCTGATAAGCGTCCATGTTTTTTAAGCGGGAAAATTCCGTCCCATGTTGCTTCGAGGTTGACTGCGACGAGATGCTGGGTACCCTATTTGCTACTATTTGCCGCTATTCGCGACTGTTCGCCTCTATTCGTACTATTTGCTATTCGCTATTCGCGACCATCCGGTGTTCGCTATTCGCTATTCGCGACAATTTGCTATTCGCTATTCGGGTTTTCCAGACACCCGAAATCAAGCCTAAAAACAGAACTAAATGAAAGCGTTTCTTTTGTTATTATTTCTTGTAGTGCACCCTAAAGGATACTTTGACAGCTAAGAATGGCGACGCTTCGTCATCAACACCCTAAGTGAGACCAGAATCCTTGATTTGTACCCGAGACGACGACCCAGCCTTTCAATATAGGGGTAGCCCCGGGTTTCCAACATCGCGCCGTCTAGGGCCGTTTTACAGTCGCTTGCACCGTGTCAAGTTAGTTATTCTTTGAATTTCTGATGCAAGTACTCAAAATCTTACCACAGAAATGATCTACATTGAATAGATTATTGCACGAACGTTTTCATATACAGAAGCCAATTATAATACATAGATTTAGCCAAGCCTAATAGCGGAGACCGATTAAGCTAACCTAAGATAAACGAGAATTTTGATTGGAGTTTTGTAACTTGGCGGTGAGGTTTATTGTATATTGCATATTGCTTGGCCTTCTGTTTTGAGTTTGAGTAATCTCAAAATACTTAAAACAAATGCAGTAAAAGACATTTGCATACAAGAAAAATTTATCATTCGGTTAACTTTTAATCCTGGGTTAGCGTTAACCGGCTTCCGAACAAACCAACCCTCTTTACAACAAGTTAACTTGACATGAGCCCATGATCCAATCAAAACCAGCGCTTGGTCAGCTGTCAACTTCAAAAACACACGTGACCTCGATGAGCTTTCAACTTGAACCCGCGATATGGTCACGTGATACTTGTCAGCGGATACCTTGTTTTCAAAGGTGTCAATTGACCGTAACATGGATGTCCGATAGCAAAGAAGGACGCTACAAACTAAGGCTGCATGTCTCTGTCAACCTATTAAATCTACCAATCATCGCTTGGCATTGCGGTGGGCTGCCGCGGGATGAAGCGCTGATTGGTAGATTTGAAACGGCCTGCATGTCTTGAATTCCTTTGGTCGCTGAGTTTGGCACCGATCATATTGAGAAAGCTGTATTTGTGATTTCAGCATCGATTTGCTTGGAAAATGTTGGAGGGATGAAGCTCAAATAGCGTCGCGCACAGTTTCTAAAAATAGATTACATCTCCAGAGATCCCCCCCCACATGACTCAGACAAGAATTATAGTCCGGTAGAAGGTTTTGTATGGGCGCGTTGTATTCTAGACCAGAAAATCAGGCAAAAAAGGAAGGATTGGTGGTCTAGGTTCTTGCTTAGCTTATATAATGTTAGAAAGCAAACACTGCTGCCGTGGGTAATGCAAAATGGATTCAAGGTGTCCACAAAGGAGCCTAAATGTCACAAATTGCACGAGGATCTTACAAAGCCGCAGTGACAGTCGGGCAGACTCAAGACCATCAGGAATTGGAAGTCGAGAACTTTTAACGCGGCAGTTGCGACTAGCCGATCGGAATAGTTCACAGGGAGAAACGTATTACGAAGAATCGTAAGAAACTTATCCATTGTTTATCCTGGTCTTGAAGAGAAGACTTATCAGCTGACTTATTTCCAGAAATTCCCATATTTGACAACCCGAGCAGTCCGCTCAAACAAATACGATAGAACAGGAGGACATAATTACTATTATCCCAGAGACAACTCCAAATGCATGGTAGAATTAGGTGTTCTGTGCAATTTAGAGGACCTAGATTTTAATAGAGCCATTTATCCGAGCACATAAACAAATCTTTGACTGTTAGCAGACCTCAACTGCATATATTTCATAGATATGTATGGCGCGATACGTGAAACATAAATAGCGCGGGCTAAAACTATTTTTTTTTATGTGCCAAGACAGAGTCAGGCCAGTTTGATCACGGCAAGGCAACGAATCGAATCGAATCTATGGTATTTATTTGCAGGCTTGCTGGCTTTCTTGTGAGTAATACATCTGAATGTCGATAATTTTTCTACTAAGATCTACTAAGGCCGTAACGACGCATAAACAGCCTTTGTATTTACCATCATACTTTGCCGCCCTCTTTTAATCTCTGTATTATTATTATTATTATTCCAAGGTACATGTTGGGAGTTTTCTATAACATTTTGAGCTAGAGAGGCCATCAGCCTGCGAAATCACTCACTGAGTATCACGCTGAAGCGCTCGCGAGCGCCGTTGTTCCATACGTCGGCGCTTTCAGAGAAGTAGCGCATGAAATGGTTTGTTTGTCTGAGTCACATCGGGGGGTAAATTTTCGTGACGTCATTTGTGCGCGACGCTATTCGGCGAAGGGATCTCATCGGTCAACAACCGTCGCCATTTAGGTGAGATTATCAGTATTTTGGCGTTAATTCCAGTGTGAAGTAAGGAGGTAGCAGCTGGCGGCCGCCAAGTTGCAAGCCTTGTCTCCCTCTCTTGTCTTATCGGTCTGCGGCCAACAGTAATTTAAGTAAAAAAACGCTTCAGATCAGACGGCCCAGGAAGGTGAAAAACACCACACGAGTCGATTAACATTTCATTTAACTTTATTGGGATATTCAGACCGAGATGTAATTTAGATATGCAGTTTTCAGAGCTTTATTCATAACCCCCATAGATTCTGTTCGTTTCAAATAAACAATTATTTAAAACCACGAAAACATAGAGTGGTCTGCCTGTGCGGTAGATACATTCTTTTTTTATAACTAAGATCTCTCAAAAGGTAACAAAGACAAAGAAAGAAAAAAATCCCTAATATTTGCTGGAAAAATAAAGAACGACAAAAAAATAGGAATGAAAATGAGAATTATTACTTGCTTTGGAGATCGGACAAGAAGCGGTACTTTCTTTATAATTGTCTCAGACGAAGATCACCGATATCTCTATAAATGCTTTCAACGGTGTCACATCTCCTCATGCATTCTCTAACCGTTGCGTTTTTCACTATTTCTTACCAATGCCAGTGGGCTTTAACTTTAACTCTTCGGATTAAAACCTCAAGTCAGTGGCATCAAAATTGTCACTGTTTACAGACGATCCATTTTCCAAGTGCAGTGGCTGATAGTCACTTTGATTAATTTGGCATTGCGTTATTACTATTCACAACTTTTAACTGTTTTATGCTGTTTGATGCCAAATCACGTCACGTTTCTTCTCGTGAGTAGTTTGGAATTAATTTGACAGCAAAACTATAAAGAATTCTGTAATCGCATGTTGTTAGCAAAAGTAGCGATTAACATTACAAAAATTTCGGTAGAAAAAAGCTGTTATTCGAAATATTTTCGATCAAAAGCAAAGCTAGAACAAATGTTAATTAATACCTTGAATTAACATTTACCTTTCTGTATGTTAACAAAGGCTTCGAAATAGTTGTTACCTTCTGATGAAACTGCTACTGAACTCTTGGAGAAGAGGGAGTGTTTGGGTAATCGAAATCGCATTACACGCCGGAGGTAATCTACCATTTCCAATAACAATTCCACACCCAAGTGTCCTGAATTTCCATTGGTCAAATCAATCGAAACCCAAGCAACTTACAAACACTACGTCTTGCTTACCAGGTGTATTGCTACTCCCCTGGCGACAACAAATCTAGTCAGTCCAAAGCATTATAAAAAAATAAAAGCACCAGATAAATTTAGTTCCTGTGCATCCATTTTCCATTTGACCGAGAAAATAGTCATTCATCACTTCAGTGCGAGATAAAACTTAACAGACTGTCACCAACAGGGGCGCTGCGCAGACGAGGTAAACCAGGCAAAAACAAACTAATAGACGCTTTACCTTTATACTGACACCAGGAAGTCTCGGAAATGTAAATCATTATGTACTCTGTCATCAATAGTCGTGATTGATAATACCTTGTCTTTGTGCTCTTGAATGCTGACTGTGCTTTGGCACTGTTTGCCAGGTGGCTTGCTCAGACCTAAACAATAGGTCGCTATGAAGACGATTCTCACTAGAGGCACCACCACTTTCTGCTTTATTTTCCTGGTCCTTCTCAGCAGAACTTGTGGCTTTCTTATTGTCTTGGATATTGGGATATAAAATTAACTAGTCAATTAAAAACTGTTCATTATACTCAGAAGGTTGATAAAACCTGTTAAAACAATGTTGCATCTATTTCCTACTCTCAAGTACCTGCAACGGGTATTTAACGCTGTATATCAGGGAAAGGATTGGATTGTACCAACAGATTGAAAGAGCTTCAGCTTTTGAGTTTTTGTGTTTTGTGGGGACCCTTCGTTAATTTACGTCCAAAAGGGGGGGGGGGGGAAGGGAGGGAGGGAGGGAAGAGGGCTGTGCTTTTAAACGAGTATAGCCATCGAAACTGTACCCCTAGAATAAGCGTGGCTTGTGTGGTTGTTTGTGAGAAGTGATGGCCGCTTTCCTTACTGTACCACAATGACCAGCAATTAGTCCAGTTATAAAAACATCACCTAAAGCAAAATCATCCAGTATAAAACAGAAAATAAGTCATATTCAAAGGTTTTGCGATATGAAAACGTCAAAACAGTTGGAAGTATCTATACTCACGGAATGCCATACATTCACTTTCAGCTTGGCTTGGTTCATAAGTTCGCAAAAAATTGAAATCCCAGCAGGGATGTCACGCTACTTCTACAAAGTTCTTGTTGAAATAACGCTTACAAGGTAAAAATTCTGATTCGCCATCCGTCATGATCAGTTACCCCAAACTTTCGCGACCAAAGTAAAACACAGCTGGTATCGTTTCTTTGAGTTGTAAAAATGTTTTCAAAAGGTTTGGACAAAATTTCAAACCAAGAGTTCCTTGGACAAAGGATTAGATCCCAAGCCACGTTTCATCCCGCGATCAGTCCTTAGCTCAACCCAGTGGCTTATTATTGGATGCCTATATGAGTAAGTATGATAGCTACAACTTAAGGGCACCGTCCATCGTCTACACAACAGCACACACTTTAGCTAGGGGAGGGGACGGAGAGGGTAACTAGCCCCTAATAATTTTGATGAGCTTGAAATTATGCGAAGCCAGCTTTTTGAACTTTTCACAGAATACGACAATGGACATGTCCAGAAAGTTGTCTTTTAACTCGCAGGCAACTCAAACAGAAAGGGGAAAAAAATCTGTTGCCTTCATGCTGCTTTTCTTGAGTGATTTAAAGTAACCACGCCCTTTATTCCGGTTGCTGTTTATTTCTAGAGCTTAATAACGCACTTGTATATTAAAGTAGAATAGAGTGGATTCCACTCAAGTAAATAAATACCGACTACTACCTACCCCCCGACTGACATACATGAAAAACCGTCCGCATATTTTCGCACTTAACAGTTATTAATTTATGCAATTAATAGCTTTACGCTCTCTTGATCTACGGACGGGTCACCGACAAGATGGATTCCAGAGAAGTGAATCCATATCTCTGCGGTGCTCTGGATGAAGCGACATCTTTTCCTTGCAGTTTTGAGTTCACGAGGTATTCTTTGCCCATTTTCTCCTGACACCATGTAAGCACCTTGTCAATATTCGGCGTTTTAGCACCCACAATTTCTGCAACACCCCGGATGACTACCAGGCCGTATGGGACATCCTCGGTCATGTAACGGTGCGTGAAATCTGGCACGAATTTGCCGTCTTCAGTTGTCTTGACTGGATGCTTGATCCCTTGATATGCAGCATTGGTCTGTATTGCCTTGTAAAGGGTCGACTTATCTGAGATGTCATGAGAATAACGTCGCACAAGCCATAGATGAATGTGGACAACCTGTGGAGAGTTAGTACGCAACACTTAATCATGTGTTATCACAGGCACGCAAAGTGTTGCAGTATTTAGCTCGTAAGGTTACAGGCTGGACATGGCGTGTGGAATGCCTCAGGCATTAATAATCACTCTCAAATTGTTAAAGTAACCTGAAAAGAAATGCTGTAATGCCTTCTAGGGGAATAGCGGATATCCTAATCAGTTCATTTATAGATACTAACACTGATGGGTGTGGAATGACATTAATGGCCAGTATGTATGGTAGTCGGTGGGCCCGTACATTAATGCTTGTGGTAACGGCGGTGAAGCAGATCTACATAAGCAGACTTGCATTTTTAGATCGAGAGGCTGAAGTCTGCTTTGTTCCTTAACCTTGAAAAGAGTAGTTGTTTCTATAGCTGGTGGTCTGTAGTTAAACGTCTGTCTGACTGACGAATTCTTACCAACAAGCATACCTGGATTGGACGTTGCTTTCTTTCACCAAAGATTTAACAGAGCCAGTTCTTAAGTAAAAAAGGAATAACATTGCTTCCCCTCCCCTCCAAACACTACTCTTCAACCTCTCTTGCTTGCTTGTACATCACATATCAACTACAAACGACGAGACAAAGATTAGGTGGGTATTTGTTTTTATAAAAATTGAAAATTCTTACACTAGACATATCAGCTTCAGTCTTCAACTCAAAGAGCTTGGCAATGTTAACAACCTCATCTGATACGCTGGAGAGGAGGTTCGCAGCTGACTCAGTCAGGCCATTGTAGAACAGAGGTGGCTGGTCAAGTGGATTTCCGTCCCACCCCTCCCACTGACCATACAGTATTGACGTGTGCAGGTAGGCATCGACGCTCATTAACTGAACACCCAAAAGATGACCAGCAACGATCAGTTTAGGGAGGGGATCCAAGAGAGATTGCAGTGTGGAAACTGGGTCCTTCTTGGGAGCAACATCCTTTCCTTGCTGTGAAACGACACAAAAAATAAGTTACGAGGAGCAGGCCAAGCCAGAAAGGGAAGATGATGGTACTTTTTTCGGTACAACTTAACGTGCGGCAATATTTAAGAATGGCTGACTGTTAGGATCGAGAAACGCCGGTCAACGTCCCATTTGACAAATCGCTCATATTTTGCCCAAAGATACCCTTAGCTGACCTAATTCCAAAAATCATATTTAAAGGTTCCAGCGAATTTTTATTCTTCAGAAATTCGCGAAAATTTGAAAGCGCGGTCAAAGTGCGGGTTTTGCGTGTAATAAAATGACTGAAATAAAGTGCGAGGACGAAGCGCTCCTTAAGTCTTAAAATATACTCAATTGACTTTAAACTTCACAGAAATGTGGAACAACCACTCTAATTTATTCCTCGCTTTAAACTAATCTCAGATATGTTGAAATAGTGGTTTTCCGAACCATTTTAAAAACAGCTATGAAGCGTGTGAAAAATAACGGCAAAATATAGGTCATGTTTAACAGCATAAAAATGCATCTGGTACCTCACTTTCCGATTATTTTACTTTACAGCCTTAAAATATCATTACTAAAGATATACCATGCCAAGTTTCAAGCTCGAACTCGCAGTATTTCCCTTTGTGAAAAACGAAAATCTATGTCAATGTGTTGGGCGCAAATAACACAATAATGATGCACGAACCAGAGACAATTTCAATGGCGAAAGTAAAAGGCTATCATTAATTAGAATCCCGTCAATTCACTGCTATCAGTAGAAACATAATGTCCACTGCATAAAAACTGTTGTTAGACGTTTTCGAACCATTGCGCGTTAACTTTGTTTAATTTTGTGTCCGCCGTCATGTCTAGTTTGTCATCGCGTGTATTTCCTTAATGTAAACAACACGTGAATGGTTGTCATAACAAACGCAAGAGATTTCCTGGAACCTTAATGTTTTCGATTCACCAAAACGCTTTAAGTTCGTTAAGACACAATAATGGGTCAACTTGGAATGCTGTTTAGCATCAAGGACGTTAAAGGACTGCAAATCAATCGAGTTGAAATATCTTGAAGCAAATCAAAATCGCGCCCTTATTCTAATTTGGTAAACAGCCGATCTCCGTTCAAGTTCAAGACGTCGAGAGGTTAATCCGGCAATGTATTACCGGTACAACAACAAAATCAAACCGAGATCATCAAAAGTGTAAGTTTAAAAGTGTAGTGGCAAGTTCCAAATAAATTTCGCCTATATAAATTGGAAACAAGATGTGAAACGGTCTGACCGGAAACAAATAAACAAAATATTAATACGACTTATTTAACCCGATAATGTTGCAGAAAACATACCTAAAAGCCGTCGATTCCCCTCAATACCAGTCCGCATTGCCTTAAAGAGCCCAAGCTTTCTGCTGTAAGAATCAGGGGCCTCGTGAATCTGTATTTATTATATCGGCAACCATGCTGCGTGGCTGATATTCGAGACTCAGTAAAAGTTGTCACACAACCGTACGAGCAGCCCAGTCACGCTTTCACTGCTCTTGCGCAAATTTCCAACATTTCGCAATTTACATAAACCGACTACAAGTTTAAAGTAGTGACAGTAGATTGAAATGCGCTTTTTAAAGCTCTCCTATCGAGGAACAATTATTTCTTGTGTCTGAATGGCTCTTAGTTGTAGCTACAGTCGGGGAGGGCAGAGGGTATTCCCGGAAATTTCGGATATCTGTATGCCGTGGAAGATTAAGTGGTCTCCAGCTCTTAACGCCAACATTGAAACACTAGGTGATTCTCGAAGTATCACAGGGATCACTAAGCTAAATAATTTTGAGTGTAGCTCCGCTGAGTCAATTACCTGTTGGCGCGCATATTGCACTGACCGCGGACAGGTGGAAAAACAGTTAAACCGGAAAAGCCTATTGCACATTGTAATTTAGCGTTGTCCAACACGCAGTCGGTCTGGTTGTAATGTTAATCGTATTTGAGAGAATCTCAAGTTTTCTTTAGACACATACCGGGGTGACATACTACTAGATGGGTGTGGCCGGGAGCCACGAGTCAAGTCAGTCAAGTCGCCATGCTTAACCGAGAGGAGTGACTGCGACCTTAACATCAGTGCCATTATCAACGGGTTTAACCGAGGAAGCGTCTGCTGAGGTTTCCATGGATAGTAACCATGCACGGTAGGGGTGTGTTAGTGTCTTCAAGACCGCTGCATTCGTGTCTTTTATAGGCTGTCTACTTTAGAGAGGCACTTGTCGCTGGAGAAATGTACTCAGTCCCTGGAGAGCTATTCCCTTATGGACTTAACCAATATGTGCTACAAACCCTGCTGGAGCAGGCGTTGGCGCTTAACTCAAAGCCACAATAGGTCACCAGGAAGCCCTTGTTGCTTTAAAAAAGGTTTGGGCTCCCAGGGCAGTCAGTGACAAGGAGCAATCGTATCTTATGGCAAAATTCCACATTGGTCAAACGACAGGCCAAGAGCTTGACGCCGAAATGGTGGCGCGGGAATGCGCAGTGCCCGGGATCCTTATAATATTCGTTCTTTTTCAGGTGCTAGTTTTTCTCTCACCTAAGTGCCGCAATGCGCCAAAGTGATCCTGATGAGATGCATGTTCAGGCATCTGAAGAGGAGAGAAATTTTAGTCAGGCAAAGGAAGTTGTAGAAATACTCCAGCTCCAGCATCCTTTGGTACCTAAAGAACCTGAAACTGTCTATGCTACCGTGTGGGTGCGAAGACATGGGACTAGATATACCTCTCCCACTCGTGCGCGGAAAAGCTCCATACTCGGCGCTTCTGAAGTATTTTACTAACAACTGCACTTGGCGGAAGTATTCTTAGGAACTGTCGGTGTTTGGCTTCTTCGGCATTTAGCAAACACCTCTTGCGGGGGGGGGGAGGGGAGGGGGGAGGATCATTAAATGTTTGTAGAGAAGGGGAGGGAGTACAGGAGGAAGGCAGTTTAGAGGAAAAACTAACGGCCAAATCGTCTCAACCTTGTTCCCAGGGTCTCTCATCTCACCGCCCCCTGGAGCGAGCTCAGCATCAGTTTATTAGAATAACACAGAGGCCTATTAGGGTAAAGCGTAGGGACAATCTGCAGTCCTTCCACTAGTGCCTCACTATCACTCTTCTCGGTTAAGCATGGCAAATTGACTGACTTGACTCGTGGCTTCCGGCCACGCCCAACTAGTAGTATGTCACCCCGGTATGTGTCTAAAGAAAACTTGAGATTCTCTCAAATACGATTAACATTACAACCAGACCGACTGCGTGTTGGACAACGCTAAATTACAATGTGCAATAGGTTTTTCCGGTTTAACTGTTTTTCCACCTGTCCGCGGTCAATGCAATATGCGCGCCAACAGGTAATTGACTCAGCGGAGCTACACTCAAAATTATTTAGCTTAGTGATCCCTGTGATACTTCGAGAATCACCTAGTGTTTCAGTGTTGGCGTTAAGAGCTGGAGACCACTTAATCTTCCACGGCATACAGATATCCGAAATTTCCGGGAATACCCTCTGCCCTCCCCGACTGTAGCTACAACTAAGAGCCATTCAGACACAAGAAATAATTGTTCCTCGATAGGAGAGCTTTAAAAAGCGCATTTCAATCTACTGTCACTACTTTAAACTTGTAGTCTGTTCATGTAAATTGCGAAATGTTGGAAATTTGCGCAAGAGCAGTGAAAGCGTGACTGGGCTGCTCCTACGGCTGTGTGACAACTTTTACTGAGTCTCGAATATCAGCCACGCAGCATGGTTGCCGATATAATAAATACAGATTCACGAGGCTCCTGATTCTTACAGCAGAAAGCTTGGGCTCTTTAAGGCAATGCGGACTGGTATTGAGGGGAATCGACGGCTTTTAGGTATGTTTTCTGTAACATTTCCGGGTTAAATTAGTCGTATTAATATTTTGTTTATTTGTTTCCGGTCAGACCGTTTCAAATCTTGTTTCCAATTTATATAGGCGAAATTTATTTGGAACTTGCCACTACACTTTTAAACTTACACTTTTGATGATCTCGGTTTGATTTTGTTGTTGTACCGGTAATACATTGCCGGATTAACCTCTCGACGTCTTGAACTTGAACGGAGATCGGCTGTTTACCAAATTAGAATAAGGGCGCGATTTTGATTTGCTTCAAGATATTTCAACTCGATTGATTTGCAGTCCTTTAACGTCCTTGATGCTAAACAGCATTCCAAGTTGACCCATTATTGTGTCTTAACGAACTTAAAGCGTTTTGGTGAATCGAAAACATTAAGGTTCCAGGAAATCTCTTGCGTTTGTTATGACAACCATTCACGTGTTGTTTACATTAAGGAAATACACGCGATGACAAACTAGACATGACGGCGGACACGAAATTAAACAAAGTTAACGCGCAATGGCTCCAAAACGTCTAAAAACAGTTTTTATGCAGTGGACATTATGTTTCTACTGATAGCAGTGAATTGACGGGATTCTAATTAATGACAGCCTTTTACTTTCGCCATTGAAATTGATTTGTCTCTGGTTCGTGCATCATTATTGTGTTATTTGCGCCCAACACTTTGACATAGATTTTCGTTTTTCACAAAGGGAAATATTGCGAGTTCGAGCTTGAAACTTGGCACGGTATATCTTTAATAATGATATTTTAAGGCTGTAAAGTAAAATAATCGGAAAGTGAGGTACCAGATGCATTTTTATGCTGTTAAACATGACCTATATTTTGCCGTTATTTTTCACACGCTTCATAGCTGTTTTTAAAATGGTTCGGAAAACCACTATATCAACATATCTGAGATTAGTTTAAAGCGAGGAATAAATTAGAGTGGTTGTTCCATATTTGTGTTAAGTTTGAAGGCAATTGAGTTTATTTTAAGGCTTAAGCAGCGCTTCGTCCTCGCACCTTATTTCAGTCATTTTATTACACGAAAACCGCACTTTGACCGCGCTTTCAAATTTTCGCGAATTTCTGAAAAACAAAAATTCGCTGGAACCTTTAAATATGATTTTTAGAATTAGGTCAGCTAAGGGTATCTTTGGGCAAAATATGAGCGATTTGTCAAATGGGACGTTGACCGGCGTTTCTCGATCCTAACAGTCAGCCATTCTTAAGAAACAGAAAACATTTCCCGTGTTTCTATCGAGTTAAAGAAACACGATAGGAAGTTGGGGAAAACAAAAAATGCTTTGGGAATACGAGCCGCAGGCCCTGAAGGAGCCCATGACCAGGACACATACACGATCTGCACAAGAGCTGTCTGCACTTTGCAATGGCTATAACCTAAAAACATCATAGGAATTTAAAGTGAGACACTTTTACCTTTATGGCTCCCAGTAAGTTCCCAAAAACTTCACAGTCAACACCAAACTCAGTATAACGGCAGACCCAGGGTGATGACTCAAAATTCATGATCGTGCATCGCTGCCCTACATCACCCAGCACGTGAAGTACCTGGAATTCGAAGCCTGGAGCCCCTGGTAGACCAACTATTATTGTGCCAGGTTTAATGTAAGGTTTCAAAGTATCAAGAAAAACTTCATGGGCAGAGGCGGGCAGCATAAATACCACGATGTTGACATCTCGTATGGCATCCTCTGGGTTATTCGTTACCAGTACAGGTTGAGATGTGATGGAAGTTGGTTCTTCTCTCTTCCAATGAGAATTTACCTTGAGCTCGTTCATTGCAGCATTGCAGCGCTCTACTTCATCTTGATGGAAACCAAGAAGTCGAACTTCAGTATCTTTCAAAGACGATGCAATACCGGCAAATGTGCGTGCCTCTGTCTCACACACGCAAATCAACAGCTTGACTGAACGACTCTTCTGAAAACAAAATTTCAGCTTTTATGAATTTCGTAAACTTATACTGTCAATTGTCAAAACCCGGAGGAGGTACTCCCTTATATGGGATATACAGGTATGTGCGGCCCCAAAGGGTAGGGATTTTCAGTCGTTTTGGTCATAAATAAGGTGTCGATTTTGGCCATTTTGGTCTTAAATAGGGTATGGTTTTAGCACTCTAGTCTTGAAATGGGTATGTTTCTTAGAAGAAGCTACCTTTTCATCATTATCAATAAGGCCATCAACAAAAGCCCTTCGTAACTTATGCTTAGGGCAACTGTGCCAGCTGCAACGGTCATAAATAGGGTAGGAAAAATCGCGGATTTTGGTCATAAATAGGGTAAGGGTTTTGGGAAGTGGGCCGCACACCTCCACCCGACTTTTCTGGGAGTACCCCACCCCCCCCCCCCCCCCCCCGGGTGTTAAAATAACTGAGTAAAAATTATAGCAAGCGCTCAGTTTGGCCAAAAACCTATGAACTGTTGTGGCGGTAAACAACTAGTAGGCCGATAGAGAACCGAGAGAAATTCATTTTACTCCCAATTAAGTTCAATGCCCAACAGCTCGTTTTCTCTCAATATTCCATGTGACTGTTTGCCTTATTAAGCCCAAAGCAAGGCCATATTTTGCCAGTAAGCCCATAGATTTCAAAAGATCAATTAAGACGCCCTTTACAGTCTGAAACGCCCCAATTAAACTTAAGCCCCACCTCTCTATAAAGCTCCGCCATCACACAAGGATCTTGACAATTTCGGCAAACTGACCACCAATCAGGTTACAATTAGTGTGCAGGTTGGTTCACGACAATATAAGAAAAATTTGCTCCAAACACATGAAAAATTGACATCAATTTGTCAATGATATGAAGAGACTAATACTACATATTAAATTGCGCACATGCTTTTAGGAATGTTGGAGGCACTCTTCCGTTCGAACACAGTTTCCTTTACATGTGCTGTAATGGATGATGGTGTTCATATGACTTCACATTAAAATAGATCTTGATATTTTGGAAAATGCTATTACATGCACAGAATACAATTATGTTCTGCGAAAATATCATTATAGCTGAAATTATGAAAACTGGATTCTCTAATAATGAAACAATAATAAAAAAAATTAATAAAACATGTCCCAAAAACAAGAAACGCTAGACGATTTATAATTGAAACATACAAACATATAACTTCCTAAGGCCGTAAACCCTCCAGTAATGCCAGCAGTGATCCCACCAATGGCAGCATTCCCAGCTACCCCAATACCGGCAGCTCCTGCACTCTGTGCCAATGCAAACATACTTCCAGAAGCTACGTAGCCTCCATAGAATACTGATTGAATAGAAGCTGCAACTGATCCAGCAGCAACACCTCCAGCAGTAAAGCCAACAGCACCAAGAACCGCTGGAGCGGCTACCACAGCGGCAGTACCAGCTGCCAGTCCTACAGCTGCTATGGGCAAGATTCTCCTTGCTGACGAATAGCAGAAAAAAAAATAGAGAGCATCAGTACCTCAGAGGGGTGAGGGTACTTGACAATACTAAACTAAATACTGAACTATACTGGAGAGTCTTCCCAAACCTGAAAAGGGGAAGCTTTATCCAGCTGGAGGGACAGTGCATATTAGCATGGTAGAGATTTCACAACTTCAAGTACAGAAAGGGTAGGGAAAATGCCAAATTATCTTGGACAGACATACCAAACAGCCATTTCATTAAGTCTTTTTGGGAGATAACAGTTCCAAATGTAAAGAAAAGGGATGGATTGTGTCTACTGTAGGCACGTGAAAGGGGTGACATTTTCTATAGAAGTTATACCAAAGGATAACCTTTTCTAGTATAAATATTATATAAAAGGATACGATTTAGAACTCGGGTAGAGCCTCCCCATACATGTTTAAGCATCTCCCTTCCACCCAGCATCTGTAAAGCGAAGGTTACACTGTTCCAGTTCTTAGTCAAAATAGAGAAGTGTCATGGCTCATCAGTACTGGTTACTCAAAAAAATACACACTGTGATCACATTATTAAAATTTTCCCTAGGGAAGCTTCACTCGTTAACAGCTTCCATAAGGAAGCTAAAATTTAAACTTGTGACCGATTTTTCCCTAAGGTATATTACCTTGGGGGTGGTGGGGGGGAGTTTCATATATACGCAAACAACAGAATTCCCTTTAGGCAGTTTTTCTACATGAATTGAGGGAGCAAATCCTGAGGTAAGAAGCCAAACTAAGGAAAGTTCATCGGCGATGACAGATTCAGACTTGTTGCATGTGCTTTGGAAGAGCATGAGTGTTATGTTCTGCTATCACTGCTCCTGTTTCCACCGAAAAACTCTTTGTTAGAATTGTATCTCGTTGCTGGATAACAAGACCTGAACAGCTGTGGAAATAAATGAAATATTTGGAACTTGGAAATTTTCAAGCCAATACTTTGGCTGTGGAAGAACACATATGGTACCCCTGTTGTTGTTGCAAAGCCAAGGTAGTAAAGAGATGACTGAGTCCGTTGTGTTCTTTGGGCGTGCAACAAGGTCAAAATGTTGTTGTGAATCACTTTTGGTTATCTCGCTCATTGGAACAAAGTCCAACAAAGTGTAAAATGACAAAGTCAAAGTAAAAACTTATGTTGGTTTAAACCTTTCCCCATAAGCACAGCTACATGTATGAAATAGGCACTTGAAAAAAATGCTCCATGGCTTGCAAATAGTTATTTTAAGCTTCTTAACTATGTATCCTAAGATTGCCAAAGAAAAAAAATGAATGAAATTTTGCTGTAAAGGAAAATGATGCAAATACTTCAGTAATAAATCTACATCTGCATGCACAATACAAATGGAGAAGAAGAGTCTTGAACCAGCTGATTACTATTATGTGCATAACAAACAGGTTAGCATAGGTAATTGTATGAATGTAAGTGCGGTTAGGGATTTATAAAACTGCATCAGCCTTTAGCGAGTGCAATTTGAAGTAATATATTAAACACGTGAAACAGTTTTTTACTGGGACATCCAAACATCAAGAAGAGAGGTGAAAATACCATGTGCAGCGAAGTGTTATTGGTGAAATTCAAGGTTTTTGGATAGCCGATGAAACACTGTCTTGAGTGCTTGTTATATCTTTTCAATCCAAACACAAACTCAGGCGTAAACGGAGAACCGAAATTGTCAAAATCTATGACAATAAGACAGGGTATCCAAACCTCCTTCACAGTTGTGATTTTCTTTGTTTAACTTGATGAGTTATTACTGAGTTTGAGAAAGAATATTCAATTATCACTTGTACTGTAACCTTATTCCTTAACTGCTTGATTATTCCTTAATTGTTTTCATATGATTACCCATATTAATCTGTTAATTTGCACTGAAGTGCAAATTAAAAATTAAAGATAAATTGGCCTGCTTTAAGCTGATCACAAATATTACAAACTTTCTCAATAATACTGTATAACAAGATAATAATCCATAATTGGTGCAAAGAAAAAATCACTGCAATAGTTCAGTCCTTGTTTCATAGATGTACAATGCATGCAGACCCCTAGCAAGACAATGTAGCTAGAATCATGGGCCTTAAAAATGTGTGCAGATGGATAGATAAATTACTGAGCATCATAGGTCTGTAAAATCCCTCCAGGGCTAAGAAATCTACCATCATAGCTCCATGCAGATAGCTAGACAGTCTAGAATCATAGGTCTGCAATGCGGCAATGCATGCAAACAGGTAGAGTATCCACCAACACAGGTAGAGGGCAAAATAATCTAAAATCATAGGTAAGCAAAAGCAAAGCGTGGAGAGGGCTAGTTATATATTCACCTAAATTATTTGAGTTGTTCCCATTGCTGGACAAGTCCTTTCTGTCCGATGGAGGACTTTCCCCACCGTTGGATTCAGCATAAGCTGGTGAAGATTTGGCCATGGCAGAAGGATTGTGACCAGTATTATCTTGCTGAATGTTTGATTCCTCTGGTTTATCTGGCTCTTGATCTTCCTACACAAAGAAACTTAAATGTTACGTCTACTTGTCTAAAACTATCTGTTTTCTTATTTTTGCTTTTGCTCAATGCATTATCCCATCCTTCGTACCCAACTTTTTTTTTTTTCCTAGTGATTGCAATGAATTTAAAAAAAAACCTACATAAACACCTTGAGCAAGAGGTCAATGTTATTGTTGCAACATAAAGGGCTGTAGACAATGCTGCAATATTTTTGAGGCAAACATTTTTGTCATACTTGTACAGTTTTTATAAATTGACGAAGGTCAGCCTACAATTAGAGACATATATATCTTGGTTCGTGATAAGACAAAATTTCAAATATGTCTAGTTCAACTTGGCATCTAACTACATGATCATAAAAAATAATGTCTTTTGCCAGGTGACAATGGATACCAGTCCAGTATTTTCCTGGTGGAGTAGAGTAATTTCATCAGGAGTTTAAATTCAGGGGTCTTGTGTAATTTAGGAATGTAAAAAAATGTAAAGTCTGCATATGAGCCAAGTGGTCCAGCAGGCCCGAGCTTATCCCGGTTTCTATAGCATGAAGATACTAGGAGTATTTCTACTCCCTCCTGGATAGGATGCTAATCCATTGCAGGTTTACCCCCAGCATTAAGTTTGGCAGTACCCATTTATACACCTGGGTGGAGAGAGGCAATGTGAGAGTAAGTGTCTTGCCCAGGAACAAAATGCAATGTCCCTGGTCAGGGCTGGAACCTGGACAACTCGATCAAAGATGAGCACGCTATCCAGGAGGACAATGCATCTCCCACAATTTAGGAATGTGTTAGACAATTTTTATTTGCAAGGTTGTAGTCTTTGAAGGTTTTAATGTTTATTTTTTAGCCAGCAGGACACTGTTGATAACAGTGCTATTGTACTGAAGGGTTATTCTGGATAAATATTTCATTACTGTTAGTAATAAGTTTATATCGCATAAGAAATGAGAAACAAAGCCGGGAACAAATCAAAAGTCATGAATGAGTGAACTAACTCTCAGCTTGATAAAGGTCAGCAATTTATACTTCATGCAAGGTAAAGTCTGCATGCGAGCCAACTGGCCCATCAGGCCGGAGCTTATCCCGGTTTCTGTAGCATGAAGCGACTAGGAGTATTTCTACTCCCCCTGGATGGGATGCTAGTCCATCGCAGGGTTACCCCCGGCATTAAGTTCGCCGGTACCCATTTATACACCTGGGTGGAGAGAGGCACTGTGAGAGTAAAGTGTCTTGCCCAAGAACACAACACAATGTCCCCGGCCAGGGCTCGAACCTGGACCGCTCGATCCGGAGACGAGCGCACTAACCACGAGGCCACCGCTTCATGCAAGACTACATAAAAATTCTTTTCTCACTGTGGCAACCCAAATTTCAAGATTAACTTCTGTTATGGTCTTCAGTTATGCACATCTCTAAAGATATATCACGATGTTAGCATTGAATAAATGCTTCATGTGCATCTATTAAAATCCCAAATAGTAGGTCCCTCCCTCTTTTTTCATTTTGGAAGGTTCTGAAAATGCTTTATGCCTACTACTACATTCTCCATCTACATCTAATTCAAATTTTTGGAAGAATGTTGATTGAAAAGCTGGCAGGTTTGAATTGTAAGTGGATGGAGGTTTGCTCTTTTAAAGCATGGTCTTATGTTTGACCCCGGGTGTTTGACTTTCTTTCATCTATAGGCAAAAGAAACGATCATAATTTAACTTGGATGCAATGAGAAACTATCATTTATCAATATCTTCTTCTGACCACGACTTGCACTGATTTTACCCAGTTGATCCAGCTTTGGTTACAGTTATTCAATGAATACATCTTGTGCATAGCGTTATATTGCTCTGGTAATTGTGTTGTTAGTCTGTTTTAGCAGAACGCCAAACGAAAAGCTCCACATGAAGATATATGATGCACGTAATTGGTAGTTAAATTAACTTTTTCTCAGTTAAGCCGACAATTTCTATAGCAATAGGTTACACATGTACTTTCAAGTTATACATCAAAACGCAGCTTCCTAGCGAGACCTAAGGACACAAAGAAAGGTAACAAAGTGAAAATGTTTATTCCTATCTTTTGTTTGTGATCAAGCTGAATTTTAATGTAATGAAAGTGGCCTATTGTCTGGCTAAAGGCAAACGATGGATTTCAAAAACGTTTTACTTACCACATTCCCGGGTAGTATTCAAAGTTATTAGGCATTGAGTCAAATAGAATTCACAAAAAAACTAAAACAAAATAAGCCTGAACTCGCTTAGAATATTACATGATATTAAGCTTAATATTTCGTTCTACAGCTTGACACGTAAGCTTACAATAAATTTTTAAGTTAGCTAGACAATTTGGTATCGGGGTACCTCTTAATTTTAAAAGTATTTCTGAATTTTGGATTACAAAAGGTTTGAAGGTTATTTTGTGAATTACTGACCTGTTCTGCCGAGTTTTGTCCTGTTTGGTCGGATGTCTGATCCTCCATTTCACCCGCCACAATATCATCTTCTCTTGCCGCCATGATTGTTCAGCTGATCAGTAGAATCGGAAGTCGATTCATAACAAACCCAGTCCTTCGCCAACGTTTTTACCGTCACGTATGTGTCACGGTGTCATGCTCAGTTGATCTGGTAACGGTATCTCCACATCACGGCAGCCGCCAGCGCATTAGTCGGGGCAACTTTCATCGCTTCGATTTTTGCAGCGTTTACTTCTTTCCGCCCAACTAACTGCCCCTGGGTCTCTGAGGCGTGATTCTTCTTTGTAAATCGGCACGGCCTACCCACGTCAGATCATTTTCTGCCAGGAGCATTGTGATATGCTCCTGTTTCTGCTCGTTGCTTATTTTTGTCGTTTTGTGAGCGAGTGAACCGAGACCTCTCCGCGTGGCCACCGTGAGTGAATATCAGGCCTTTGTTAGGGCCTGTTTACAAGGAGGAAGGGTTACCCTAGCAAGCGGGTTACCCTAACACTCACACATTTCCTCTTTTTTTTCTTCGTCGTGTTTACAAGGCAGCTAGGGTTACCCGGGTAGGCGGGTTACCCTATCTGCGTGCTAGGTTCACCCTGGCAGGCGGGTTAACTTTTTCCCTTGTAAACAATCCAGGTAGGGTTAACCCGCCCACCCGGGCTAACTTTCTAATTGTTTCCAGACCCTCTGAGTGTAACCGCGCAATTTAAAGTTGTCCCAGGTTCAACTTTGCCCTTTAGCTAGGGTTAGCCCGCTTGCTAGGGTAGCCCCACCTCCTTGTAAACAGGCCCTTGGAAGGATTTTGGGTGACTTTCATTACGCGAATTTTTATTCCACATAATGTAAAGATGTGTACGTTCTAGAGAAAAAAAATCTAGTAAAGTAAATCACGAAACAAAATACATTTGGATAAAGCAAGGAAAAATTATAACAAAAAAAAAAAAAACGGAAAAAGGAAAACTGTTATTAGATTATTTCCCTGAGTTTTAAGGAACAGAACAATAGAAATTTATTACACACGTTTGGACTCGAGCTTTTGAAACTCGAATAATCGATGCAAGAAGTAGTGTAACTAACGCACATAGCGTGGGGAATGTCACGTTCTATAATAAGAACAGTTAAACTTAAGTTTTGTTTTAATAAAAATGAGTTAATAATTAACTTGTGCGACCCGATTCCAAGCTTGGTAAGGCTTCTTGATTCCTTCTGGGAGACTAAACCCAGATCGCGTACCGCGCTTTGGTAAAATTCACGGAATGCGATACATTCACTGTCAGCTTGGTTCACGAGTATGCAAAAACTTGAAGTCCTATATGGATGTCACGCGAGGTCTATAAAGTTCTTGTCGAAATATCGATATGTCGATATCTAAGGTAAAAATACTGACTCGCCATCCATCATCATCAGTTAGCCAAACTTTCGCGACCAAAGTTCAACATAGTTGATATCGTTTTATTGAATTCTAAAAATGTTTTCAAAAAGTTTGGACGAAATTTCAAACCAAGAGCTCCTTGGACAAAGGATTAGATCTCACGCCACGTTACATCCTACGATCAGTCCTTAGCTTAACCCAGTGGCTTATTATCGGATGCCTATATTAGTAAGTATGATAGCCACAAGCCAACGGCACCGTCCAAGTCTACACAACGGTACACACTTTAGCTAGGGGAGGGGACGGAGAGGTTAACTAGCCCCTAATAATTTTGATGGGCTTGAAATTATGCGAAGCCAGCTTTTTGAACTTTTCACAGAATACGACAATGGACATGCCCAAAATGTTGTCTTTTCACATGAAGGTAACTCAAACAGTCAGTTGGGAAAAGATCTGTTGCCTTTATGTAGCTTTTGCTTACTAATTTAAAGTATCCACGACTCTCCATTCCGGTTGCTTTTTATTTTTACAGCTTAATATATTATTTGTTAGTTTACATTTGTCCCAAGTGAAGGGTTTAGGGTTATACATTATATATGCATTGCAGCAATGCCCTTTTCATAAATGTTATTTTGTTGTTTATCCTTATTTCTATGAGACTTACATCAACCATTCGTTATCTTTGACGCTACAAATCTCAATACAAATGCTTTTATGTTAAATAGCATATCGAACAATGGGGTCTTACAGACAGAAATCTATTATCTATACAAATCCCATACATTGCTAACATAAACAGTAACTTTCAAGAAAGCCAAAATGCCCACTCCTATACCTTTATGAGCCTTTTGGTTTAGCAGGCCGATAAGCTGACCCCTCCAGACTCCATCTCTTCTCAACCCGACAAAATTGCGTTGCTACGGCCCTGATCTATTTGCTGGTTTTGAAGAACTATTTCCAATGAGTTTCATACAAATCTTGCAAGTTAAAGAATCATTTTTTTTAATGCTACATTTACGTTCATTACTTGCAAAAAGGTTGGGACGATTTTAATTTCGCACAAAAAGGTGTCCGAAAATAAAACCGTCCGAAATTTTTTTAGCGTCCCAAATATTTACAGTACAGTATAAAATGTTTACATAGCTCCTAAAAGGCTAGTTTCCTTTATAGAGCGAATTCTAGTAAAGACACTGCTTGTGATACGTAACAGCTTGATAGAATTTCTCTTACCCTGAGGGTGCAGTAAAACTATCATTTTCACAGATGTTGTTCCAGTCTAAAACGTGTTTTTAGGCGTAAATTTACGTTGGCTATGTTACCGAAGTGTCCGAAATTTTTGTCCGAAATTTGTCCAAAGTGAGATAAAAGTGTCCTAAAATAAAACGTCCGAAATAAAACGTCCCAAATGCGAGCGTCCGAAATTGTTTGCAAGTAATGTATTTGGAGATGGGGATAGCTTGATTGGACAATTACAACGTTAAATACCTACCCTACGCTGGAACACCCAACACCCGCTATTCTAGAACCCCTTGACTAGAACTGAAGGATACTGAAGGATACTGAAGGATACTGAGTACTGGATGAATCATACCTAACGTTGGCAATCGTGAAACCATACCTTGATTAGGACGGGTTCAGGCAATGTTTAGGACAAACGCACATCAAATTGTATTCCCAGTTCAGAGCAGCGAAGCCAGACCATTACGTCCCTGTGTAGTCCAGATAAGGCATTCCTCGGGTGTTCTACATTTCTAGCTCACAGATTAGACTGCCGGCAGCCGGTTTGTTCTCTTAGGGCCATTTAGGTGAGTGTTTAGCCAACGCGAACGCAAAAGGGCGGTATGGTGTGCGTGCCACGCCCAAGTCTCGTCCCATTCCCCTTTAGGCAATAACGTCTCGCCTCATGACCCCTGCTGAATTTCGACTGCCAGCAGTCTACTCACAGATTTTCTCGGAAAACCGCTCGCATATTTCCGCGCTAAACAGAGCCTATTATCTTTTTAAGCAATATTGAACTTTCTGCTTTCTTGGTCTACGGACGTGTCGAATGTTTAGATAGCTTCACAAGATGGACTCAAGAGTTATGAATCCATATCTCTGCGGTGCTGTGGATAAGCCAACATCTTTTCCTTGCAGTTTTGAGTTCACGAGATATTCTTTGCCCATTTTCTCCTGACACCATGTAAGCACCTTGTCAATATTCGGCGTCTGAACTCCGACAATTTCTGCAATACCCCGGATGACGACCAGGCCATATGGGACATCCTCCGTGATGTAGCGGTGCGTGAAATCTGGCACGAATTTGCCGTCTTCAGTTGTCTTGACTGGATGCTTGATTCCTTGAAAGGCAGCATTGGTCTGTATTGCCTTGTAAAGGGTCGACTTATTTGAGATGTCATGAGAATAACGTCGCACAAGCCATAGATGAATGTGTACAACCTGTAGAGAGTTAATGTCAGAAAAAAAGCATAACCAGAACCTGTGTTCACCTCTTTACTTAATTGATCTTTCATGGCATAAGTATATTTAACTTCTCTTAGTGTGGTTGTGTGTGTGCTTCTTTTCGCCTTTTTTGTCTTTCTTTGCTTTTGCGCTTTTGCGCGTTTAGCTTTGCTTAATTATTTTTTTATCTAAATTTATGATCATTTTGTGTTCCGATGATAGCATTTTTATTGTTTAGTGAAGTCTTAGGTATCTTCAAGGTAGTCCTTATGTAAGTCTTATTGGCTTCCCTGGGCTTCCTTACTTGGAGACTGAGTAGATTGATATTTTGTAATTATATTTACAAATGGCAAAAATTAAGCAAACAAGATTACGTACTAAAATACGTGTCGTTACCAGGCTATTCACGATCTTTTAGAGGCATCATGTCACGGTGTTTCGCTTGCGAGTTTTAGACTGATAAGGGACCCAAACAATACCTCCCTACCCTGTCGAGGTATCAATAACGACTGAAAAATCTTTGAATTAAAGAAAAGCTGTGAAGCCTTCCAGTGGAGCAAATACTGGTTAGTTCGCCGTGCCACAGATAGGCGCACTGATGGATGCCACATAGGCCTCTGCAGCCATAACTCACCAGTTTGTAACTGCTGATAGGGACAACTACTCTTTAAGACGTAAAGGAACAAAGGTAGGCCCTAAGCCTCTCGACCAAAAATTTAGTCTGCTTCCTGTATCAGACCGGTTGGATGATAGCTCACGACAGTGAACAACATGATTACGTCGGTAGTTACTTATAAACACATCTGTCTGCTTGTCTGTCTGTCTGCTCGTCTTTTCTATCTGGTCGTCTTTCTTGTCTCCTGCCAGGCCTGCCTTGATTATTTTTTCTATCAGCTAAGCCGGTTGTACAGAAGAAATTTAACTAAATTACTTTCCCTCCCTTCCAAACATTAAAACGTTCTTTTGGTTGTATGTACCTGTCATAACCACTCCAAATGATGAAACGTAACATTAGAACAAAAAGATGAGTTTTTGTAAATAAATTCATAGAAATATCTTACATGAGACAAGTCAGCTTCAGTCTTCAACTCAATGACCCTAGCGATGCTTACAATCTCATCTGATATACTGGACAGCAGGTCCGCTGTTGGCTCAGTTAGGCCATTGTAGAACAGAGGTGGTTCATCAACTGGTTTCCCCTGCCACCCCTCCCATTGACCATATAGTATTGACGTGTGCAGGTACGCATTGACGCTCATCAACTGAACGCCCAATAGGTGACCAGAGACGTTAAGTTTAGGGAGGGGACCCAGGAGATATTGTAGTGTGGAAGCTGGGTCTTTCTTGGGAGCAACACCTTTTCCTTGCTGTGAAAAAAGTACAAACAGAAACAAAATTACAAAGAACAACAAACAAAGTGGACGATCTCGCGAAGCAAAGAGAGGAAGAAATTTTCTGGGGCAAAGCTGTTTACCAGTCGTGTAGAGTGATTCAACGTCATACCAGTGATATCAGTACAGTATAATGGTTCACGGATAACTGAAAATATGACATTGTGAATGTAATGTTTCCCTCACTCGACTGAATCATTTGCGGTCAAAAAATTGAGTATATGTAAACATTACGAAAACATTTGCAATTGCAATTTCGTTAACATGGTCATATTGGCTAAAAAAATGAAAAGAAAAAAGTTGAGTAAGATTCAAAAAGGGAGTAAATAGCTAATTTTTGCCTGCGCGTGTTGGTTCAAAACGATTGTGGTGAAACTATATCACTTTGATTATGGAAAATACAGCCAATCTATATAATCGAAAGGTGTTATTGGTTTTGTATCTGAAGGTATAAAAGAGGCTATGTTTTCAATCTGTTGTCTGCACCGCAAACTTTCTGCAGTCTGTAATGATTGCAACCCAACAAATATCACGGGTACGTATTTGAAGTGAGAGTCTGTTACCTTGATGGCTCCCAATAGGGTCTCCTTGGTGCCAAGAACCTCACACCCAACACTGAAGTCAGAGATACAGGAGACCCAGGGTGATGATTCAAAATTCATGATCGTGCATTGCTGTCCTACTTCACCCAGCACGTGAAGTACCTGGTACTCAAACCCTGGAGCACCTGGTAGGCCGACTATTATTGTGCCAGGTTTGAAGTAAGGTTTCAAGGTATACAGAAGAACTTGATGGGCAAATGCCGGCAGCACAAAGACCACGATATCAATATCTTGCATGGCATCCTCTGGGTTACTCGTTGCTAGCGGAAGTCTAGATGTAATACAAGTTGGTTCTTCTCCCTTTCGATGAAAAGTAATCTTGAGGTCGTTTTTATGCATTGCAGCAAACCAGTAATCTGCTTCATCTTGGTGTAAACTAAAAACTCGAACATCTGTTCCTTTCACAGATGAGGCAATACCGGCAAATGCGTGGGCTTCACTGCCACTTCCACATATCAACAGCTTGATATCTACAAAACTGTCCTATAAATTGAATTTAGGCTTGTATAAATTAACGAAACGTAAATCTTGAAGTTAACTCTTTACTTGTAATCAATTAATCACAATCTCTTAGCACTTAGCTAAGCATCAACATCATGTATCGTGAAAGCCCTATTTAGCTCATGTACCTTTCTAATAAGCTCTCTTAAACGTTAGATTTTTAATTAAGCCCCACCCTCCGAGTGAAGGTGCCAAGATACATTATAATACTCCTATGCATATCTTTGCATTGTTAATACTGAATCATTTCAAGACAAAAAAATGTATGAGAAATGTAAACTCATAAAAAGATTTCTCTTATTAATTAGACATTAAACGATTATTAATTGAGACATACAAACATCTTTGCTCCTAAGGCTGCAATCCCTCCAGTAATCCCACC
Organism: Orbicella franksi; assembly: GCF_964199315.1. Taxonomy (NCBI): domain Eukaryota; kingdom Metazoa; phylum Cnidaria; class Anthozoa; order Scleractinia; family Merulinidae; genus Orbicella; species Orbicella franksi. The sequence goes on along the minus strand of NC_138148.1, from coordinate 13,262,373 downwards.
AATGGCAGCATTGCCGGCAGCCATTGCAAACAAACCTCCAGTCTTTACAGTTGCCGCTGCAATGGAACCAGCAGCAACACCTGCACCAGCAAAACCAGCAGCACCAAGAACCAGTGGAGCAGCAACCACAGCGGCAGTACCAGCTGCTACTCCGACAGCTGCATAGCGCAAGAGGTCTGAAAAATACAAGAGAAAGTTAAAGGGTGGTTCAACAGTATACGCTGCTCTATACAAATTGTAGGTCAACCTAGAGAAGTGTAATAGCCGAGGGCGGGTACTAAGGTTTAATGATGAGAGGCGGTAGTGCTTAGGCCTTATTGTGTTTGAAATTTGCAATCTAAAGGGTGTTGGTGGACACAATTTTTGTGCTTACTGCCTTAGGCCAGTCACTGTACTATGTGACTTTTCGGAGGCTTTCGGAGCAATCTCACGAAATGAGGCCGAAAACACCTCGAGATTTACTAGCTTTTACTCCAGTTCACCTCCAGATTTACTAGGGTTCTTTCACGCCAGTTCTATGAGAATGACTGCTTTTTACAGTTTATAAATGATACCGTTTCGTTGAATGCCACATTTCGAGTTAACAAAAATTCGAGTTATAGCACAAACATGGCGCTACAGCAGCGCTACGAATGTTAGTGATCTCTAACACAGAAACTGCTGGCCGCTACTTAGTCAAAACATGGGACATTGCAGACTCGTTTTCCCCAATCCGGCTTTGGCTGAGATTCGATTTGGATATCTTGGTGAGTAGACAATGTTTTCAACCTTTTTTTTCTCATTTAGCCAGACACAGTTTCCACCGAATGTGTCAAAATGTTGTCTCGAAAGGTTTTAATTGGAAAGACGAATGTTAAATCAAGATGTTTGTCCGACAACAATCATCGAGCAGCCATTGTTCCTAGAACGTCTGTCGTGTGATATTTGACATACTGTGCTATAGCACTGGCGATTCAGAAAACTGTTGATGATAACCGACTGGTGACAGACAGCTTTTCGGAAGAGTGCAATGACATGTTTATCATTTCGTTTTGACCTGACACCCGCGAGCGAAAAGTAGCTATTTATCCCCTTTATGAATCTTACACAACTTTTTTCTTTTCATTCGCCTAAATAAGGACGACACCAAAATGACCATTTTAGTTTGCATTTTTTAGTTGCAAATGTTTCTGTAATGTTTACTTACACTCAATTTTTTGACAGCAAATGACTCAGTCGACTGAGAGAAATAATGTGTTTACATTGCCATATTTTTAGTTTCTACACGAACCATTATACTCACTCCAATGATTTGACGCTGAATCTACTTTATCCCCCAGGGGAGATTCCATTTAAAAATGACAGGGGTGCTCGTCGTACCTTCTAGGGGTTAAAAAATAGCAGTTTTGGTACCTCTTAGGGTGTTCAGCCTCAAAAGGTTCACAGGCGGAGCTTTTGCTGTACCTTTTAGGGTATTGAGCAGAAAAAATATGACAGGAGATCTATATTGTGCTATGTAAGAAATGGTACCTCTTAGGGGAAAAAAAAAATTAAGCCACGCCAACAAACAGAATCTGGGTACCTTTAAGGGGTTCTTTTCAAAATTTCCGACAAGCACCCCCGTCCTTTTTATTTTGGAGTCCCTCCCCCCCCCGGGCCTTTTGCTTGATGTTTGCCATCCGTGCAAGATCAATAGGAGGCCTTTCAAAAAGCTGAGGTTCAGCCGTATCAGGACAAGCATGTATTTAAACCGAAATTTAATGCAGAGTGTACACGTAAATATGCTTATGGCACCTGGCTCGCAAATATTTTCCAAAATTTAACTTTGGTGAGTCCCATGCCTGCAGGTCAAAAACTTTGATCTCACACCTTAACTCACGTTTATGAATTAAAATTGCACACCTAGCTGAAAGAGCTTTCACTTACACATTTTCAAAAAATATCTGTGAACCCAAACAAATGGAAGAAAGGTAAAGTCTATGTAAATGATAGAACACATCCTCAATTTTACAATTTTCAAGAGAACAATCTGGCTGTGTTAATATGTTTAGCAAAGCATTGGAAGCTGTGCCTGGAACCAGGAAATATATATGAAACCCCTTTGGAAATCTTTGGAACATCCTCTGAGATCTTCAGAGGTCTTTTGGATATGATCAGATCTTCAAAATCTAGCTACAGTAGAACTTCCAGAAAACAGATCTCATGCCTGCGACTCGGAAAAGGTTGGAAGGTATATGTTGTTCTAAGCTTTTTAAGTAAATGAATGAATAACAATTTGATGTTAAGGAAAATTAAGCTTGACCTAATTATGACAATGGAATCACTGGAAATGGGCAGAGTTTGAAAATAACTTTCTTTCTTACAACTGAGAACCTGAAAACTGATTATTGCATTTAATTCTAATAGCAAACAGATTAAATGACATACACTTGGTTACCTTCTGATCCTCACAGAAAGGACAAACCATTGAAATAGAATTGATGAGATAAAAGAGCAAAATAAAAACAAGAGAAAAATCTGAAATATATTTGTCCAAAAGTTTGGTTTTCAAGCAAATCTTCTTGCTAACAATCTGAAACAATCTCCGTGGAACTGTTTGCCAAGTAGAATTTTTTCCACTACCTTAAAATTTCCAACGATCAAGGAATGACAAAAGATCTGGAACTTAACAGTGGCCTCTTGCCTTAGACTCACAATGTATGCAAACAGTGCACCGGCAACAACATTATAGACCTGCAATGCGTACAAAGAGCTAGATAATGAATGAGTTGCCAGTAATCTGATACCCGTATTTGCGTAAAGAACTCTGGGATCGTCAGGGGGCAAACATTGCAAGTGGCTAGAAGGATATGTATAGCGAAAAGTTGTTTCGACGCCCAAAAACATGGTTTTGGGGACAGATCAACGCTTTCTTGCCGTTGCTTTATTGCGATTGGATTTTGGCAATGTTGATACATGGAAAATGTAAGTTTTTGTTTGAATAACCGTGAAATAAGTGGTAAAATTTACCGATAAACTCCCTTTTGCTTGCGTGAGGTTTATTGTGAAATACATTGAAGAGAATATTGAGAATTTAAATACACGCCTGATCGCGAGAGTTAAATATAAAGACAGAAAAGAAGCTCTAAAACAGAAATCGAAAATTGCAGAAGGAATTACCACCCTTCGTGTCGGGTAATTTCACTCAACCGTCAAAACCAAACTCTGGAGAGCATAATTACGCACAAATGGCACTTTTAAATACAAATACTCAGAGATATATTCAAGGAGCCACCCTTGATCTGTTACAGAAAAGGAAAATCACTGAAATACGTACTTTGAGCAACACAGTAGTCACAAAGCATGAGTCGCGCGGACTCATTTGTCATTAAATCAACCCCAGACAGTACAATGATCGCCACCGGGCTTATTTCCAGTATTATTTGTATGACTGAGCTTTCAAATAAGCCAAAAGTAGCCTGTACACAACTTAAAAGGCTTCCCTGGGTTATTTTCTTTCGATTTATGCCTAATTAATTTTGTAATATTTTAAGACCATTACGCGATGTAAATTTCACAATAAACCTCACGCAAACAACGGAGTTTATCGGTAGATTTTGTCACATATTTCACGGTTATTCAAACAAAAACTTACATATTCCACATATCAACATTGCCCAAATCCATTCGCGATAAAAACGACGGCGAAAAAGCGTTGATCTGTCTCAAAAATCGTTTTCTTGTACCTCGAAACAACTTTTCGTCATACATTTCCTTCTAGCGACTAGCAATGTTTGCCCCTGACGATCCCAGAGTTCTTCGCGCAAACACGGGTATCCGATTACTGGCAACTCATTCATTCTTAAACTCTTTCATTCCATGTTACCTTTTTTTGTTTGAGGGTTGCTGTCCTCATCACTGATACTGGAAGTGTTCATAATGTCCAGTGAAGGCTTCTCCCCATTGCTGGAAGTGCCCTCACCATTCCCTGGAGGCTTGCCCTCATGGTTGGATGTGTCCAAACGGTTCACTGGAGGGTTGTCCTCATCACTAGAAGTGTCCTTACTTCTCACTGAGGGATTCTCCCTATTGTGGGATGGAGCAGTTGTTGGTGATTCAGAAGCATTTGCCTCTGCTGAAGGACTGCATCTAGCATTATCTTGATGTGGTTTAGGTTCTTCTGGTTCTTCTGGTTCTTCCTACAGGGTAATAACACTATCAATTCCCGATCCAAGAACAACAACCTCTGGTCTTATGCAGAGGCACAGAATTGGATGTCATGCTACATCAAAGCGAATTTCAGGTTAAGCAAATATGAAGAAACTTTTCTTGATTTTTACTAATAACAGGAACTGCCAGCAAATACTACATTAGTCAGAGATGTTGGTTAATACTTGGTCAATAGTTGCATAAAAAATATCACTTGAGTTTGGTTCAACATTTTTCCACCAACTAAATTGGTATGTGCCGATAACTTTTGAACAGCTTTAATATATGATATACCCCTGTTTAGTCCCTCTCACTTACACAGTTTCTTTTCTCTTTTGAACTTCAAGTAAATTCAATTGTCTCAATCTACGTGTGCGGTATACGTTTTCTATTTTAGAATGTAGTAATCCAGTGATTAACTTAACTATTCTATACTTAAAGCCAATTAAAATTATGGAAGCAATAATATTATCTCCTCAGAGCTTTATTATCTAGCTCTCTGCATGCACTGCAGGCCTATGATGAGGGAGAGCTTTATTATCTAGCTCTCTGCACGCACTGCAGGCCTATGATGAGGGAGAGCTTTATTATCTAGCTCTCTGCACGCACTGCAGGCCTATGATGAGGGAGAGCTTTATTATCTAGCTCTCTGCACGCACTGCAGGCCTATGATGAGGGAGCGTCATAGGCCTGCAGTGCGGGCAGAGAGCTAGATAATAAAGCTCTGAGGAGATAATTATTAATTGAGACATACAAACATCTTTGCTCCTATGGCTGCAATCCCTTCAGTAATCTCACCAATGGCAGCATTTCCGGCACTCTGTAGCCATGAAAACATGGAGCCTCCAAAATATCCAGATTTTTCAGATCGCCTTTTTCTCCTTGGAGGCTTGTCTCCTTTGCTTGAGGAGTCCTTACTGTTTACTGACGGCCTCTCGTCATTGCTGGAGCTGTCTTTACTGTTCACGGGAGGATTGCGCTCATTGTTGGAAGTGTCTGCATGATTCACTACAGGCTGATCCTTGACACTGGAAGCGTCCATACTCTTCATTGAAGGCTTGTCCTCGTTGCTGGAAGTATTGTTACTGCTCTCTGGAGGTTTGTCTCTATTGCTGGAAGCGTCTTTACTGTTCACTGGAGGCTTGTCCTCATTGGTGGAAGTGTCCTTACTGCTTGCTGGAGGATTGTCCCTATTGCTGGAGGTCTCCTTATTGCTTACAGGAAGATTTTCCCCATTGCTGGAAGTGTTGTTACTACTTGCTGAAGGATTGTCGCCATTGCAAGAAATATCCTTATTGTTCCCTGGAGGATTGTCCTCATTACTGTAGGTGTCGTTACTGTTCACTGAGGGCTTGTCCTCATTGCTGGAAGTGTCCGTATTGCTTGCTGGAGGATTGTGCTCATTGCTGGAAGGGCTGTTACTGTTCGCTAGAGGCTTATCCTCATCACTGGAAGTGTCGTTACTTTTCACTGCAGGCTTGTCCTCATTAGTGGAAGTGTCCCTACTGCTCACTGAAGGATTGTCTTCACTACTAGAAGTGTCTGAAGTCTTCACTAGAGGACTGCTTTCATTGTGGGAACCAGCACTGGTTGCTGAAGTACTTGTTTTTGTTGAAGGACCACACTCAGCATCATGATGAAGCACAGATTCTTTTCCTTTATCTGAAGCTTTATCTTCCTATACAAGGAATATACAACTTCATTAGGATTAACCTGACTTTTCCTTACTATGTTTTCCTTGTTAATTCTGTTGAGACCCTGAGCAAGAAGTCTGTTTTTTTTCCCATAACTAGCTGGACTGTAGATTAAGGGCTAAAATCTTCAGGAAAATGTTGTTGTCTGTAATTTATAAAGGTAATTGTGCTATAATAGCAGAGACAATTATATATTTTGGTTCCTGATGATGCAGTACATATCATAATGAAATTCAGATTGTAACCAATAGTGTTTCACCAGATTACACCTTTGATAATATCTATTACACAATTGTCGACTGTGATTGGTTCTCTGGGTGCCTTTTTGTCACGTAATCGGCACATGATCACATGGCTGTCCAATTACAACTTTTTGTTATTGGATACTCGTAATTGGATATGTCCTAAAACTTATAGAAAGTGCCACTCGCTCTTTCGCTCAAACTAAGTTCTCAAAAGACTTCTTTAATGTGTAAATTTGTTATCGATGCGATTAATTAGTAATTGGACCTTATTTCGTACAATTCAGGAGGTAATCATGCTCGTACTTTCAAATCGGCGTCATGCTTTGTGCTTGTCCAATTTTGAAATTACTTGCGCTATTACTTCCTGAATTGTACTCCAAAGAATAAGTCCAATTATGTTTACAAATCGCTTTTGCAGAACATAGTTCATAATCTTCGGTGTCCTGTGGTTTTAAGGGTGACTTCTTTTGAGACTTTTTTGTTGAGCTTCTGCATTTTCTGGGCCATTAATTGACTGGCATCATATGTTATGTCATATGCGCAAAGACTATCGTGCACCTTGTGGTTCTGTGGTAGTCTGAGCAAGTCTGAGCATTGTAAAGCAGATTTCTAAAGCTAGAGACTACCGCGTGGTTTTGTAGTTTAATATACTTGCTCACGAACAGGACTTTGAATCGCTTTGGCTTTGGGATGTTAACCATGGGAACAGTTATATTTCATTGGCTGTAGTTTGATCGCACTTGCTACTTAGTTCCAGTCACGACAGATAGCTCAGTCTTTATCCAGTCAAATGTAGTTTGGAATCAGTAGAAAAGTACTCTAAAGGTAAGATCCAGAAAAGTGAGCCTGAACCAAGGGAGGACAATGTAAACATGCTGTCTACTCTCATTCATCAGAGGAAATATTCGAATCAGTCGCACAGAGTTTGTTTACGATAAACAAGTGTGCGATTACAAATGTTTGCTTATATTTCTGCTCCCAGCTTAAAACAATGTACGTAAAAAATATATACTTTTTCAAATTAGCTTTTTACGCTTAAAGATTACCAGTTCATGGGAAAATATTTAGCACGAAATAATGTAAATATTTTTGTGAGTCTGCGGAAACTGGCGCTGTCACACAATGTATCAACAAATTGTAGTTTATACAGGGGACCTGTTCATTGGCATGAACTTTGACACTATGATATGTATGTGTATAAATCCTCGTTGTTGACGAAAAATGTTGATTTTAGCTATAGACAGAGGTTGAAAGTCAGCTAGTGAAATCATTTAAGGCCGAATGCACTCATAATCTTTGATTACTGCTAGTAATAATACTAATACTAATACTAATACTAATACTAATACTAATACTAATACTAATACTAATACTAATACTAATACTAATACTAATACTAATACTAATACTAATACTAATACTAATACTAATACTAATACTAATACCAATACAATAATAATAATAATAATCTTTATAGAGGGTAACAGCAAAAAGCTAACACTAATTTCATTAGGGTGGCTCTCATTAACCACTACAGTGTGTATTTATATTTCACCACCTTGCATAATATGTTTAGTTCAAATGTCTGCAATAAGTTCTTGCAAAGTTTATCTCCTTGATTCATAAATCATATCTTAATAGCCATCTAAAGGTTTAATAGTGCTTTTGCAATTATAATTACTGACCTAGCAGGGCCACAACCTCCCCAGCATTAATTTGCTGCTACTGCTAATACCTGGGTGTACAATTTTGTTAATAAAAACAAGGTTATTCCATATTTTGAAATAAAAGGAAAACTGTCAAACTTTTTTGCCATGTAAACATGAAGTTACAAGTACATGAACAAGGAAATGTCATAATAAATTGTTTCCTGACAAATTTCAGCTTTATATGCCGACAAGTTTGAAGGCTTTTACTTAAATATTGGAAAAGTTATCAAAGATTTTTCTTCCCCACCCCACTCCCTTTATTGTGTGTATCTTAGTAGGACAATCAGACAATAACAAAAATTATAATTGTCTGTAGGGACAGGCAATATTGGACCCTTCTCTTAGAACAATAAATAACAGCAAAGGATCCAAATATCTTTCCAGACGGCATTGCAACACTTGTTAAACGACAAAATCTCAATTATTTCTCGCTTTAAGCTCCGTCAGTTGTCCACAGCTCAATTTAGTTATTAATTCTGTGTAAAGCATGTAGCAACGTGTAAGTACAAGAAAGTATCATATAGAGTTCAGTATTAATAGTGTATTCCTTGTAAGTCAGCATTAACCTAAGCTAACTGGATCATAAAGCGTTAGTCAGGCTGACCGCAGTGCTGTTAAGCTAACCAAAGTGGTTTTTATGCTATTAAACTGGAGTGCATTTTAGCGAGGTGCAATTCCTGTATGAAGCCACTAGTTGTGTAAATGGTTTTCCTACATGATTTGCGGTCCAGTGGTCACGAAGTAAATATGGCTGCCGAAGTAAACCTCTCTTGCAAATACAGCATGAGAAACATAGTACCTTAACTATACTAGCAAAGTTGTTTCTCGTCATACAGCTTCATTAGAATCAAGTCAAACGTTGGATTTTTCTAACGATTCATGAGCAATATGATCGGGTTTGAGGTTTAATATCGCAACAGTAATGCTTGAAATGTTTACTTTTGTTTTGGTGGCGTGATGTCGCGTGATGTTTCGTGTTGCTGTGGGTCCGCAAATGTGTTATGTAAAGCCCATCAGATTTGTAATTTAGAGAAAGGCTTGGTTTCAATCGACTGAATAACTTACTTGTCTAGAGTTGTGTCCTGTTTGATCGCACGTTTCATCTGCGCCTTCTTCCGACATGATGTTATAAACATGGATGATTTACGCTGCGTCATGTCCATGGCGTCATTTCCGGTGAATGCCTCTCGTGCGTAACCAGGAATAGAAAGGAAGTAGACACCTTGCAACCCAATCCGTTACTAGTTACATTTTACCTGCGTCGCTCGTGTCTTAGAAATAAGTGAGTGCTTGATTCAGATCACTCTGTTCCTTTTAATTATTTGGATTTTGCTTTAGTTTAAGAAATAGAAAACACTTTTGTTGCTCTTTTGAGTTTTAGAAGAATTTTTTTCTTGTTTTTCAATATTGGCACTGGTTGAGCTGTCCGGTGTAATATGTAAACAATTCAGTTTTTCTCTCGAGGGCTTACTTAGTCCGATAGTTGCCCGCATAAATCGTTGTCCTAAAAAACGGATATTTTATATGCTTATATGCAATTTGTCAAGTGTTCAATGTAGCAACGCCAACCTGTTGCTGTAACTATTAGCTATAGTCTCGTTTTTATTTCATAGTCTTCACATTGCTCAGGCTAAATCCTTGTTTGTATCCGAAGGCTAACACTCCTTTTTTAGTTAAACATGTTTTGCTGACAACAATATCACGCGTTTTGTAGGGTGAACTAGAGGGATCTTGTCACGGCGACGCAAGTAACAACTCCTTATTTCAGCAATCGCAACAACACTTACGACATCCACGCAACCTCTCTGAGCGACAAAGCGGTCATAGCACTGCAGCACAAGAGAACGCTGCCTGCATCACCAAATAAAATTCGCCTCGAAAGTAACAAAGACTAATACGTAAAAACGAAAAACAACAACAACAAACAAACAAAAAAAAACAAATAAAACGAACAACACCATAGCCTACTGTGACATTTTTCAAAAAGACCTTGAAACATAAGCTCTTGTTAAGAAATTCTTGGACTCTTAGCATCTTAACTATTTCTTTTTAACGCTTTTTAGAGTGATTTTGATGCAAATTTATGTTGTTATCTTATAGCTCTTATTAAACTGCAATATATCTTATTACTGTAAATGTGGGAATCTCTTTTAAATTTAGTGTTCGTGAAGCCCCCATTAAGGAGGTTCAATTGCTGCTCAATAAAGTATATAAGTATGTGCATTATTTGATTACTTCTCTAGATTTTAAAGCACAAATGACCTCCCTAACAAAGAGATCACGTCTCTAACAGAGAAGTCCCTTAAGTGACTTATCTGAAAATATTTGTGAAATTATAATGCACATCGCGGGACGAGTCTGACGACAATAACAAAAGAACTGGACAGGGACGGGTAGGTAAAGAGTGACATATGTAAGGAAAGGGATCGGTAGGTGAAAGGTGAAAGGCTGAGAGGAGGAGGGAGGGCCGGAAGGTTGTATGCAGTCGTTGAGTGGTGGGCTCGTAGGGCTAAACATCGAGACGTCAGCTTTTCAATACGTATAACGTCATTGTCGAGTTTGTAATCAACCAAGAGTGTCACATGCTTCCGACCCATCATTGCAGTTCAGTTAGAAACTACATGTAACCACTTCCTATAAATGAGTACCATTTCCTATAGGCCCGGTCCTCAACATTGAAAAAGTAGAGTTTTTTTTTTGGAAGGCCCTATTTTAATAACCACGATCACAAGCTACGACATTTTTACCTCCGCCGATGACGTATACCGCCTTCAATTGTCTACATGTAGAACAAACAGAATGCAGAACTGTTTCATATATAGCCACTGCAAATAAGACGATAGTCAATTTGAATCCTTTGTAATATATTTTTTTATTTTCTTAATCTGTTATGTATAGCCTTAATTCATAACCCATAATTTAGTTTTGTACTGTAAGGTTTAAAATTTAATGAACTATCAATCATAACATTTCACGCTGATCACTGGAAGTTCAGTTCATGATCACTTCAGTTTGCTTCACTTCACTGAACCAAGATATACCCCATGGCCTTGATGTGTTTGACTCCGTTGTCTGGATCATACGTAGCCTCGTTTCCACACGTGTTGGAGTCGTCGTGCTTCCCTCCAGTGCCGAACCCAATCCTGGAGTCAGGGCTATTGCAATCATTTTCTTGATTAGCAATATAACCAATTCGTGCCTTAGAATGAACGGAATCGTCAGGTTTAACATTAAATCCTTCTCTGTTGCAGTTGCCCTGCAGGGAGGCCTCAGGACCGATCAAATTCTTCCAAGTGTCACGACCCAGTGAAGTGGGGCGGTATTTACCATCTTGAATCAGGGAGTAGAGCGAGCTGGCCTTCTGGCCGAGAAGAATGAACCTAGTTTCGTCTCCAGTCTTCATGCCGAGACAGATCCTGGTAAATGGTGTGTTCCAGTAGGTTGGTAGCTTTGTTTCTTTCTGATCTAAACCTGTTTCTCCTTCAGGGATGCCATATGCTTTCTTGTCGGTCCAGTAAGACGAATCGTAATGAAACGTCCGCTGCAAGATCAAATTGAAGAGTCAACTCAACGAACACGGCAAAAGTACATGTACAGTGTTTTCCACAACAATAACGTTATGGGACGTTCCACCAAGATCCCCAGATGTGGTAATGGCGTTTAGTTCTTTATAAAACTTTGGCGTTTAAAATACCTTAGAGCCGTCAATCTTCATGACCAGCGTCCATCCCCCACAGCCACAGTCGCCAAGATCAGTTCCATCCATACTACAGTAGACAGAAACATTTTGGCCGCCAAACTGGAGCATGTAGGCTTTGTTTTCAGTTGTTCTTTAAAAAAAAATTCAAATAATGCATTAACTTTTAATTTGTATTGTATTTGTTTTTTTTTTACATGCTATTATAACTATTGGAAGTAAAGCTCATCACGTGTTAGGTACCTTCATTTTATTACACTACTAATCAGAGGGCTGATAACTAAAATCCACCAATCAGATTGCTCGAATCGAATCTCAGAATTGCGGGATGGAAGTTTATGGTGTTTTTCCAGTCTGTGATCGTGGAATTTTTTTTTAGATATTTTCAGTCATGTTATAAATCTCTTATTAATGTTTGTTCTGGACCATACTAGGAAAATTTTGCCCCTTGGTCTTCTCGGGCCGATATTCCAAGCGCAGATCTACATGTATACATTTTTTCAAAACTTACCGGTATTCGTCATGAATCTCTTTGCATGAAGTCGCACCAACACTCGGGACAACATCCCCAAGACGAAAAGAGCTTACCTGTGTTTCAGTATATAAAGTGATTATTTCCTAACTGGTTTTTTAAGTGGCCTCCTGTAAGTTTTTCGTGCTTCTGTTCTTTTTTTCACATCTAAGAATTTGTGAGGCAAAAATGCTTCTGATATTCGGTTGCATGACCACAGTATTACTAAAGTGTAATTACTATTTAACAATTACTCGCCGAAGGCGAGGTGAATAATTGTTTTAGTATGATTTCAGAACTGAACAACAGAGAATAACGGACTGAAACATAAAAACAGGGACGCAATTGTTCGTTTGCATGCACGTATGCAGCCGAATAGTTTTAATAAGGAGCTTACATGTAAGTTTACATCGATTGTGAATCAGCTAACTCATCGAGTTCTGCATTAAAACAAATAAGCAAAACACTACGAAAAATAAGTTCATCCGGTACCTTTGTTTTATCGCTGTTGACTTCATCCACAGTTGTCATCATCGTCTCAAAATGAGTAGCATTCAGTTTGGAGAAAAACAGATTTCGGTCAATCGACCCTGACCTGCTGGCAATCAACGTGACCACTGCGTTTACGATTCTTAACTTCCTTGAACACGAGTCCTTGAAAGAATTTTTGGTGCAAGGAAGACAGCAGTCATTTTGAAAATTCTCCATCCTTTCAAATATCCTGGACTTAGAGTGATGTCTTCCGAATAGATGAAAAATTCATTCACCTACTGTCCGCCATGTTTACTTGCCGAGATGGCCAAGGTATCGAGCTTAGTAGTCAGGCCTGGAAAATGTTATATAAACCGCTTAACGCGGTTTATATTTAAGCAATAGACCACAAGTTTTCATGGTTTATAGGCTGATATACCACTTGCGATGTTGGAAGAACACTCGAAGAATTCGTAAATCACGAGCCGCATGCTTTTATATAATAATTCAGAAGACACGCGAAATTTCCATGAGTTTACTGGCACAATAAACCATAGCTGATTGACCAATCAGAGCGTGCGCATTCATTTAATTATTATATAAAACGTCATATAAGGGATCGCTGAACCAATTAGATTGCTGGAAACTCTTTGTTCAGCTCTGAAATTATACTAGTATTATATTAGTCATAGCTCATAAAACAGACACTGCAAACACCCTTAGAAAATGTCTGATATAGGTGTGGCAGTTTGTGATTAACGTAATCACGACTGCATGACAGCTGAGTTTCAGCCAGTGGCAGGACAGGGATATTGTACTTGCCTGTTCTAATGAGCTAACCAGAATTAGGGATCCGAAAAACGTCACCGAAAGCAACATGACCTGTCCCAGAGAGGAAAAATCATTTAATTAAACCAAAAATTAATTCACTGCATTACAACCTTTTTTTGCGATAAAAATTTCGACTTTGCTAAAAAGCAGTCTGAAAGACCCTCCACCCAGAAATTTGAAAAAGAATCTACTATCGTTGCTCTATTTGTGAGGGGAGGATGGTTTGAAATAACAACATCATCTTAAAAAAATGTTGGGTAGTTTTGCTTTCGGTTCTTCGTCACTGGGCAGATTTATAAACATGAGAAATGTCGGCAGCGACACTGGTATTCGTAGAACTTGTAGCGTTTCTGACTGACAAAATCGGCAATAGAATCACAATACATATTTTAAAAGAGTAGTTTTTAACTATATATTCTGAGCGCAAGAAGTGAAATATCATCAATTTACCTATTTGTGTTGTCACGATTTGGAGGTACAGACAATTTTATTCACTGAGAGTTTGTTTCTATTTGGTTTGGGAAGGAATTGGGAATAATTCACAGTGGGAAAGATTCCATTCCAAGAAATTTTTATTTGTGGTGAAAATTCACAGAAAAAATTGAAGCCTTCGACAAGTAAATCACGATTAAACTGATGCTTACCATACACCGAAATCGAATGATATGATTAAAATAGGTAGGTATAATTTTGCATGCCATTTGAAGTAAGGTCTTATTCGACCATGCGTCGTATATTTCAAAAGACTGTATATGTTTTAATAAAAGTAACTTGAAGACGTGGGTGAAGAACGTGACAGTCACAAAAGCTCCACTATGTAAAGACTAAACCTTACTGTCAGAGCAAACGCAGGCCGAGTTACATGAGTTACCTACTTAACCTGGTAATGAAAAATAAATTTTAGTGGCAAGTCTGCTTACGAGCCAAGTGGCCAATCAGGCCGAAGCTTATCCCGGTTTCGCTGCAGGATGAAGCGACTAGGACTATTTCTACTACCCCTGGATGGGATGCTAGTCCATCGCAGGCTTACCTCAACATTAAGTTCGCCGGTACTCATTTATACACCTGGTTGGAGAGAGGCACACTGAGAGTAAAGTGTTTTGCCCAAGAACAAAACACAATGTCCCAGTGAGGGCTTGAACCCGGACCGCCCGATCCGGAGACGAGCGCACTAACCATGAGGCCACCACGCCTCTCATATAATCAAAACTGTACGTGTTTTAAAGGCAAAGAAGTCTCTGCACCTGCTTCTTTGTGTGAGAAAAAACTAAGTATTACCGCGCTAATTTTGGCAAAGCGATACGGAAAACAGGAGAAAAGGACAACAGAACATTAAGCATTACCTTAAAATCTTTCCTTTGTCCTGATTGAATTTCTAGGTTATCTGCAAGAGACTGCGAGCTTTAAGATATTGGCGATACAATAATCGTCACTAGCAAATGAGATATTGTTAACCTAACAGGCTTATGGACATTAAGAATTCAGTGTTGACTTTGTAATTATTTACCAGTGACTTTTCAAGGAATATAGCAGTCGAATTACTCTGGTGCTCTTATACGACTGAAAACGAGACAGGATATGGGTCATTATTAAGATGCGAATTTTCAAACACAATGAAATCAATAGAGATCACGCTAACTAAAGTCTTAATATCAAATTCGTGACCTCGTCACTTCTAAAAGTTTGGTTTCCACAGCTTTTCCTCAAGTTTCTTAAGTAAATGTATTCTAAACAACTTTTTACATATGAAAACAGCCTTGAGAAAGTGAGACTTACAGACAGCTGTTGAAGTAGACTATGTCAATTCTAACAAACAGCTGTAGAAACAATGTTCCACAGAATACGTGACCTCTTCGAAGGAAACGTGAGTTTGGTTGAGTAAACCTTTGCTGCCCATTTTTTTGCATCGCAACAATTTGTTCTCAATAAACTCAGACTTTCACGTGGATTTAAAGGCTACAATCACATTTAGAAATCGAACTTACACTTGACAAAGCTACACTTCGGCACGCTATTGACTACTGCCAAGAGATTATGATTATTTAGGAGTCTTGAAGACTTATTCTAAATCGTTTAGTTTTCATAACAAGATTGCGAGTGTTTCTAGTTAAACTATCCCAATATTGACAGCGAAAGCATTTCATCAAAGTGAGTCGGTCGGACGCGTTGCTGCTTGAACACAACTTGGAAGGTGGTTTCTAATTTGAGAGGTCAGTGAGCTGCATGGACGGTGTGGTGCTAGAAAAGTAGGGCAACGTTCTGTTTCAGTTCGAAAATTTTGTTCTCTGTAGTGTTCGTTGTCGCGCAAGGAAAGTGAAATTTCTCTTCCAAGAAGATTGAAATACGAAATAAAAATAGATTACAGTTGAACCCCGCTAATTCGAACTCGTTTATTTCAAGTTCCCCGTTATTTGGAACCCAAAGCCATTTCTCTTGGAATTCCTCTTTAGTCATTTACTATCGGCTATTTCGAACTCTCGCTATTTCGTACTGTGTTTCGTTTCACCTGCGCGAGTTCGAAATAGCGGGGTTCAACTGTACTTAAAACAGAAGCGAGTCGGGATCGATTTAATTCTATACCATAGTCGACACATTGATGATACCTATGACGCATTGAGGCTAGGAACGAGGCAAAAAAAAAAAAAAAAGAAAAAAAAATCCCTTACTGTCCATCATTATTCAAGTTGTGGAGAACAAAGATTTCAATGAAAGTCAAACTGACTCTATAAGACGCGTAGAAATCTTAAAAAAGTCCACACGGGAATTTAGCTGGGCTGGGCGACATAAATATCGCACATCTTTTTTCAAATTATCGTAGCTTAAATATCTTTTTGACAAGTACGGGAACCAAGACTCGTTTTGAAACAGAGGCACAAGGGTACTCGGAAATGGCCCTTTAGGAACTCCCAAGATCCGGCTGAGTGTTTTTGAAAGCGTTTAGATTTGGAGGCCAACGGGTCACTATTAAAATATTTTAAAAAGGAAAGAATAGATGATTGCATGATATATTTCGTTTCGGAATGAATTCCTCGAAATCTTAAATTGTGTTATATAATGGCTCATTAAAAACATATCAATGTCGTTTGTTTCCTTGACTAATTTTAGTAATTACCGCATGGTACGCTGCTCACCCTAATAGCCATGTGTTGCCTCGCTTTGAGTATGCTTATGGAAGACTGCAAGTGCCCGAGGGTGGTCTTTACTATGTTTATATGCAGATGTACTTCAACAAAAGGTCACACAACAATAACAACCGTGTGGCTCTTTTTGCCGACAATCGCATTCTCTTGATGATTCACAAGGATATGTCGCCCGGACAGGAGACCACCGGTTTTGCTGGAGACGTATTCCAATAAATGAGTTGCTAGTAATCGGATACCCGTGCTTGCGCAAAGAACTCTGGGATCGTCAGGGGGCAAACATTGCAAGTCGCTAGAAGGAAATGTATGGGGAAATGTTGTTTCGACGCCCAAAAACATGGTTTTGGGAAGAGATCAACGCTTTTTCGCCGTTGTTTTATCACGAATGGATTTTGGCAATGTTGATACATGGAAAATGTAAGTTTTTGTTTGAACAACCGTGAAATAAGTGATAACATTTACCGATAAACTCCCTTTTGCTTGCGTGAGGTTTATTGTGAAATACATTGAAGAGAATATTGAAAATTTCTATACAAGCGTGATCTCTAGAGGCTACCCGGAGCAAATGGTAGAAAAGACCCTCCGAGAAGTTAAATATAAAGACAGAAAAGAAGCTCTAAAACAGAAATCGAAAATTGCAGAAGAAACTACTACCCTTTGTGTCGGGCAATTTCACTCAACCGTCAATACCATACTTTGGAAAGCACAATCACGCACAAATGGCACTTTTAAATACAAATACTCAGAGATATATTCAAGGAGCCACCCTTGATCTGTTATAGAATAGGAAAATCACTGAAATACGTGCTTGTAAAAGCAAAACAAAGGCTTTGAGCAATACAGTAGCCACACAGCATGAGTCGCGCGGACTCGTTTGTCATTAAATCAACCCCAGACAGTACAATGATCGCCGCCGGACTTATTTCCAGTGTTATTTGTATGACTGAGCTTTCAAATAAGCCAAAAGTAGCCTGTACGCAACTTAAAAGGCTTTACTGGGTTATTTCTTCTCGATTTATACCTAATTAATTTTGTGATATTTTCAGACCATTACGCGATGTAAATTTCACAATAAACCTCACGCAAGCAATGGAGTTTATCGGTAGATTTTGTCATATATTTCACGGTTATTCAAATAAAAACTTACATATTCCACATATCAACATTGCCCAAATCCATTCGCGATAAAAACGACGGCGAAAAAGCGTTGATCTGTCTCAAAAATCGTTTTCTTATACCTCGAAACAACTTTTCGTCATACACTTCCTTCTAGCGACTAACAGTGTTTGCCCCCTGACGATCCCAGAGTTCTTCGTGCAAACACAGGTATCCGATGACTGGCAACTCATTCATTGAAAAGAGGAGAAAAGATCTATGTAACAGTAATTGGTTTTAATACGAAAATGTGGTTGGGGCCTAGCCACAGTTATTTTGGTGCTAACCTGATATATTCTCTTGTATTTTAGAGAAGCAATATGATCAATAAAGCAAAACTTACAAAAGTCAATAAAAGTAAAAGGAACGTACATTGTATTGCTTACTTGTGGGTTAATCGCATGCGAAACTAGCTGTTAATAAGACGGTGGAATTCAAGCCGGGTAAGGGATAATTGGAAGGGTAATCACGTGATTAAAATGAGTTGGGTCTCGGTTACATAATGTCACGCATGATATCTAAGAGACTAACTCGTGCGTAGTGCTAACATGCTCTCAAGGCCCTTAGTGAAGAGGTCTGAATAAAGCCAAGCGACTCACTAGTCCAGTTTAAAGCACAAAGTTAAGCGGTGTAGGAGTTATATCCGAAAACGGACTTTGCATGTCTAAACTTAGAAAGAACCTGAAACTGGATTTTAAGAAATAAATGAGAAATGTGGTGCAATTATTGCATAGTCTCACTGTCAGCGACGTTGTCCCGAAGTGCACCGCATAATAACAACTAAGTAGGTTTTTCCTCGCCAAAACAGTCTTAGCCGAGAGTGCTAATCCTTCAATCACGTAGTTCCTGCAATTCTATTTCTAGTATTAAAAAACTGAAGAAGCTAGATTGCTTCCTATTCTTGAGATAATAGCTCGTGGTTGTTTCAACTATGGGTCCCAAGTCGTGAGCATTCTGCTGCAGAAAGCCTTCTTAACTGAGGGAACTGAAAGCAACTGATTTAAGGGTCCTTCTTGATTTGAGGCCATACACTCTTTCTTCCAGATCTCCTTTAGCGTAGTCCTGAACCAAAATGCATCCCTATTTTCCGTATTGCAGTGAAGCAGGGATGGCACAGTGATGAAAGCACTCACCTCCTACCAATCTGTTCCGTGTTCGATTCTGGCCCGGGTGCCATATGTGGGTTGAGTTTCTTGTTGGTCCCCTTCTTGCTCCGAGGGCTTTTCTCCCGGTTCTCCGTTTTTCCTCCCTCCACAAAACCAACATCTCCAAATTCCAATTGGACCAGGATAGAGGACCTGCATGAAAACCAGCTAAGGCTGATGTGGCTTCCACTCTAAATTTTGCGAACTACTGTAATTTATTACAACAGGCAATAAGGCAAAGAACATCAAAGACTGAACCAAACAAAAAACTCTTGGGCAGGAATACTCGCTAACATACTAAAATTTGTAAATTTGTTTACCTTCCCCGCTCCCCGCAAAGAAAAAAGAATAGAATATTGGGCTAAATTCATTTTGTGATTTAAATGTAAAAGATGTCTGACTTCACTAATGCCTTACCTGTAGCGTTCTGTAGGGAATTTTTCATCTATGTTGTTTCTCAACGTGTATTTTGGGATCACTGTGTTCATCTTGAAGAGACGTAAACATATATACTGTACCGTATTAGGGTTACGCTGTGTTTCATGACTTTGCCGGTTCACCGCATTGCAGTCTTCAGCGCTGACACGAGGCGTCTCATTATCAAGTGTGTAATTATGCGGACCCTATACTTCAGTTACTGGTTCACTTGGTGTATCAATATATAACCCTTGTTTGGTAGGGTTGTTGTTGTCGTCACGGTCACGTTACAGTGAAAGTTTAACATGCAAACGGTTAAGTGGAGACCAATTTTGATAATTTGAAGAACTCGCTCATGAACATTCTGCCTCAACCACATTTATTCCTGACTTGAACTGATCACTCCAATTCTTGTTCTATGCAGTTACTTCTTTCCGCATTTTGGAAAGCAGAGGCGTGTGACCATCTAGTGCAGTTCTGGCTTTAGGTTGACGATTCGTAGAGTTGGAAGCTGGCAATCCATGTAATTAAGACTAGTAGTAATCAAAGATTAGAGCAGTGCGTTCACGCGCGTACTTTGCATGTTTGGTCTACTTTGGTAGCGTTCGAATGGCTCGATAGAAAACTAAGCTTGATCGAATGACAAATAACGATCTGCACGTGAAGTTGAAGCCTGTGGTAAAAGTGTTTTTAATTAATTAAGTATTAACTTGTAATGGACAAAACATTTTCCAAGAAAGGCATTTGAACAGTTGGCGACACTTAAAATTTATTTTTCAGATCGCCAACACTTAAACAAATAAACTTATTTCTTGAGAAGATAGAGTTTTGACCAGCGACCCTGCAAGGCAGCGCGTCCCCAAGTGTTTTAAATTTTGTTTGTATTTGTTTAAATTGCTCGAATTTACATCTTGTTTTCACAAATGAAAAGGTGAATTAATAATAATAATAATAATAATAACAATAACAATAACGATGACAATGACAATGACGATGACGATGACACTGATAATGATAATGATAATAATAATAATAGCTTTTATGAACCACACGGTGTTTTTGAAGTTCATTTTTTAATGAAGACAATTTAACAAATGGTAAACGCCATAGCGTGCACTATTGAGTTATGGATGCACGCGGGAGGTTGCTAAGCACGAAAAAAGCCGTTTGCGACTCTAGCTTCTCGAGTGCTTAGCACACCTCCCAAGTGCATCCATAACTCAATAGTGCACGCTATGGCGTTTACCATTTGTTTTATAACATAACATTGAGACATTGGAACAACAGAAGTCCTTTTATTGACCTACATCACAAATAAATGTTCGTGTAGTCTTACATGACAAGAGAAAAGAAGCGCGCGAAAATTCATTCATGACAACCGACTGCACACCAGTAACTCGATAAAGTTTCTTCTTCAGACAACTGTGAAGACAGTTTCGCATTTCTGGCAGAAGAATGTCGGCCATTACTTTGGAAACAATGTTTGTTAAAATATTTGCTTTGTAAACATTAGCACACACGTCAGCAGCGTTTGCCATTGGCAAATGGTAGACGCTAAATTAACCAATCAGAGCGCGCGCTTTGCTTTAGTTATGTTATAAACATGTTTCGGATCAGTACAGTGAGAAATAAAATGAAAATATTCAATAAATAGTATAACAAAGTGAGATATTAACAAGAATAATTAGGGATGAGGGCGCGAACCAAAAAAAGGGTAAAACTATTTAAGCTAAGAAGGAGACTAAGCAGTATAAAAGGGATAAATCAAGATGTTTGACCTGGCAATTTAAAGACGGCTGCTGCTAAAGGATGTGTATGGTTTCCTTGATTTTCAATTGGAAGCTTTGAGAATTTTAAAACAATCTTCTGAACAAAGGAAGCGACAATTTTTCCAACTTCTCAGGTGTTTAAAGACGTGGGAATGTTTGTCAGAGGAGAAATGTTCGTGGATGCAAGTGGCGAAGTGTCTGTTGGTTTCACCAACATAACAGGCACTACAGCCTGCACATGAAAACTTATAAATGACTCGCGATCGTAAATCCGCAGGGATAGGATCCCTAACCCCAAACCAACTCCTGATTTTAAACGGGGTAAACACCAACTTAATGTCTAGGTCAGTGCAAAAAGTGCTAACTAATTTCTTAATTCTGCGTTGCGTTATGATAGAAAAAGGACTCATGTACGGTAATTTAAAATACAAATTAACAAATGGTAAACGCCATAAAAAAAAATGTTCGTGTAGTCTTACATGACAAGAGAAAAGAAGCGCGCGAAAATTCGTTCATTACAACTGACTGCACACCAGTAACTCGATAAAGTTTCATCTTCACACAACTGTGAAGACAGTTTCGCATTTCTGGGAGAAGGACGTCGGCCATTACTTTGGAAACAATGTCTGTCAAAAGATTTGCTTTGTAAACATTGGCACACACGTCAGCAGCGTACATCCATAGGGAAATAGTAGACGCTAAATTAACCAATCAGAGCGCGCGCTTTGCTTTAGTTATGTTATAACAATTGTTCTTACGAGTAGCACCCTGAGAGGAATCGGAGGTGAAATAAATGTTAAGAAATTTAATTTTAGTTTATTAAATAGAAAACACTTTTTGTTGTTCTCTTGAGTTATAGTAAAAGTTTTCATGTTTATCAATATTGGCTCAGGTTGAACTATCCGGCGTACTATGTCAACAATTCAGTTTTTCTGTCGAGGGCCTCCTAGTCCGATAGAAATAATGGATATTTTATATGCACATATACAGTTTTTCAAGGGTAGCAACGCCAACTTGCTACTGTAACTATTTAGTTATAGTCTCGTTTTTATTTCATAGTCTTCATATTGCTCAGGCTAAATCCCTGTTTGTATCCAAAGGTTGACTCTTCTTTTTTAGATAAAAGTGTTTTGTTGACAACAATATCGCTTGTTTTGTAGGTTGAATTAGAGAGATCTTGTTTCGGCGACGCAAGTAGCAACTCCTTATAACAGCAATCGCAACAACACTTACGACATTCACGCAACCTTTGGGAGCACAAGAGAACGCTGCCTACATCACCAAATAAAATTCATCTCGACAGTAACAAAGAACTAATAACGTAAAACGAGAAAAAACAAAGAAACAAACTAACAAACAAACACATACAAAAAAAACGTATAATATCATAGCCTATTGTGACATTTTTTAAAAAGACCTTAAAACATATGCTCTTATTAAGAAATCTTAAACTCTTCGCATCTTAAATATTTCGTTTTAACGCTTTTTAGAGTGATTTTAATGGAAATTTACAGTGTTGTCTTATAGCCTTTATTGAACTGCAATGGCTTTTATCTTATTTAACATATATTAACAATCTTGTTATTGTACATGTAGGAATCTCTTTTAAATTTACTGATCGTGAGGCCCCCATTGGGGAGGTTCAATTTTTGCTCAATAAAGTACATAAGTATGTACATCATTTAATCACTTCTCCAGATTTTAAAGCACAAATGACCTCCCTAACAAAGAGATCACGTCTCTAACAGGGAGGTCACAGAAAGTGACTTACCGGAAATGTCTGTGAAATTATAATGCATATCGCGGGACGAGTCTCACGCTAATATAATAACAAAAGAACTGGAAAGGGACGGGGAGGTAAACGGTGACATATATAAGGAAAGGGATCGGTAGGTGAAAGGTGAAAGGCTGAGAGGAGCGAGGGCTGGAAGGTTGTATGCAGTCGTTGATTCGTTGGCTCGAAGGGCTAAACATCGAGACGTCAGCTTTTCAATATTCAAAACGTCATTGTCAAGTTTGTAATCAACCGAGAGTGTCACTTGCTTCCGACCAATCATTGCAGTTCAGTTAGAAACTACATGTAACCACTTCCTATAAATGAGTACCGGCAAGCTGTTATGATCTGACAAAGTGCTGGGGGCAATACTGGGACTAGCATCCCATCCAAGGAAAGTGGCAATTCAGGGACGAAACTGGAGGTCACGTAATTATGCGGCCGTTCTAGGGTCATCAAAAGTCCGCAGTGCCTTAGAATTTATAAAATGGACGTGAAATATGAATTATTATTTCATTATATTTCTCACTGATACGTAATAGCAAGGCATTTACATTATTTCGTTTCCCACAGCATTGAAACAGTAGAGTTTTTTTGGAAGGCTCTATCTTAGCATCAAAGATCACAAGTTACATTATTTTTTATCTCTGCCGATTACGTATACTGCCGTACCTCCGTGCAGTCCTGTGCATATAAGTTTCAATTGTCTATATGTAAAACAAACAGAATGCAGAACTGTTTCATAGTATAGCCACTGTAAATAAGACGATAGTCAATTTGAATCCTTTGTAATATATTTTTTTATTTTTCTTAATCTATTATGTATAGCCTTAATTCCTAATTCCTATTTCATAATCTAGTTTTGTACTGTAACGATTGAAATTTAATAAACTATCGATCATAACATATCATGCTGATCACTTTCCTTTGCCCCTTTAGTCTGTAACTTAACTGGAAGTTCAGTTCATGATCGCTTCAGTTCAGTTCACTTCACTGAATCAAGATGTACCCCATAGCTTTGATGTGTTTGTCTCCGTTGTCTGGACTATATAGAGCCTCGTTTCCACACGTGTTGGAGTCGTCTTGGTTCCCTCCGGTGCCGAACCCAATCCTGGAGTCAGGGCTATTGCAATCATTTTCTTGATTAGTAATAAAACCAATTCGTGCCTTAACATTAAGGGAGTTGTCAGCTATAACATTAAAACCTTCTCTGTTGCAATTGTGCTGCAGGGAGGCCTCAGGACCAATCAAATTCTTCCAAGCGTCACGACCCAGTGAAGTGGGGCGGTATTTACCATCTTGAATTAGGGCGTACAACGAGCTAGCCTTCTTTTCGAGAACAATGAACCTGGTCTCGTGTCCAATCTTCATGCCGAGACAGATCCTGGTAAATGGTGTGTTCCAGTAGGTTGGTAGCTTTGTTTCTTTCTGGTCTAAACCTGTTTCTCCTTCAGGGATGCCATATGCTTTCTTGTCAGTCCAGTAAGACGAATCGTAATGAAACGTCCGCTGCAAGATCAAATTGAAGAGTCAACTCAAAGAACACGGCAAAAATACGTGTACAGTATATTCCACAACAATAACGTTATGGGGCCTTCCACCAAGATCCCCAGATGTCAGTGGTGATGCATTAAGCTCTTTATGAAACTTTGGCGTTTAAAATACCTTAGAGCCGTCAATCTTCATGACCAGCGTCCATCCTCCACAGCCACAGTCGCCAAGATCAACTCCATCCATACTACAGTAGACAGGAACGTTTTGGCTACCAAACTGGAGCGTGTATGCTTTGTTTTCGGTTGTTCTTTAATTGAATTTCAAATACTGCATTAGCTTTTAACTACTGGAAGTAAAGCTCATTACGTGTAAGGTACCTTCGTTTATTACAACACTAATCAAAACTATAAAAATTCTCGAACGTCATTGGCTATCAGCAGCCCGATTTCAGCATTAATTGGACAGTGTACGCGTCATGCTTGTAATTGGACAGTACGCGTCATTTTGCGCGCTGTTGCGGTGAACTTTGTTGAGTAAACTGTGGGGTCTTTCCAATCTGTGATCGTGGAATTTTTTGCAGATTTTCAGTCAGGTTATAAATCTCTTGTTAGCCATGTTTGTTCTGGAACATACTTGGAGAATGTTGCCCCTTGGTCTTCTCGGGCCGATATTCCAAGCGCAGATCTACCTGTGTACACGTTCTTCAAAACTTACTGGTATTTGTCATGAATCTCTTTGCATGACCTCGGACCAGGACTTGGACAACAGTCACACGAGTTCGAATCTAAACAAGGAGATGAGAAATGAACAATTTTAAAGCTATCTATACGACTACAACGTTAAAAAATTTGTTAAACGCTCACTACCCCAGGTAGCAGTCTAGGATGATTACGATGACCCTCATGAAACCGCTCTTGAGACAAACGAACACAATGGAATTAGAGAATAGTGGGTAGTACAGCACCGGTCAAATGTAAATTGACAGTCATTCGAAACTCGAACGACGCGATCATCGATCCTCGAGACTCGAAGACTTCTAGCATCAAGTTTCGTGTTGCGTCGTTCGAGTCAAGAAAACAAGAAAACAAAGAACTTTTCTTCTTCTCCATTGTTTATTGAGGCGATTATTATTACATACCTTGTCGTTTTACTCTGTAGTGATTGGCCCATGTGACACTAACCTCACGATCAACAGAAATAACCTATAGCGAAACGCATGTTTCAGTATTTTTAAGTGATTATTTTCTGACCGGGTTTTTGATATAACCTTTCTTGTTTAAAGTTTCCTGTTCTTTCACGTCACCAAGAATTTTTGATGCAAAGGGCTGTATGAGTGCTCCTTACTAAGGCCCTGCCTCCACAAGAAACAAACAAACAAACAAACAAACAGGCCCCATGGCTACTTGGTTTGACACTTTTATAAAGCTTTATTATTGTTAAAAAAAATAACAGATTGAATAAGTTACTCCAATAGTGGCTGAAAAAAAGCTTTCCTCAAAGAAAAATCTTTTTTATTAAGTTTCGAATGAGTATCCATAACGTTTGAGCTCATATAACGTATAACAGAGTCATTGCAGGGTATTGTGGTACGTTAATTAACCTTCAGCTCTTCATCCGATGAAGTTGCAGCCAAATAAATCCAGTTTACTTGCCTGTTGTAATGAGTTTACCAGAAGGAAGGATGCACAAAACGTCATTGAAAGCAGCATGATCTGTTATAGAACGGGAAAATTCCTTTTGATACATCAAAAAATATTTCCTTTCATCAGAACTTAAATTTCAACCCTTTTTAAGCCAGGAATTTGTAGGAAACATCTGGCACGGTTGTTCTCTGGTGGGGGAGGTTCTGACCTTACAAGCTTATCATGACAAAATCAGAAACAAAATCTAGCTTCTGGTCTCTCATTCTGATAAAACAAAGAAACAGGGCGGATGTATCAACACTCAATTCGGATCACGTGCCTCCTGACATAACGAATCGACAATGTGATGAGAATACATCCTGAGATAGACGACAAATTTTAAAGGACTGTTTTACTTGCAGGCAGGTGTAAACTGTAGGCTAGTATAAGCGCAAGCCTAAAGAAAGAGGATACCCCTAACAGTTGCACATTTCTTTTTTATTGTTGTCCAAGTGTTTGCGAGGCAGGATAACTTAGCTATTTTGGTAAAGCTCTGCTATGGACGACTTGTCAATCCGGTTTAAATAATTTGAGTTCTGTTTGAAGAAAAGAAATATGATTTCAGTAATAAACGGACAAAATCAACAAGAGTGATAATTTTCCTATAACGACTCTTTCAAAGAATCGTCATTAGGAAATATATTTTGACTACGAGAAGAGAACTACGACCAAATTATCAATTAAAAGTAATAAAATTGAGTGGCAAAACCGATTTTGGCTGTAGCACGTAGTTTATCAGTTTCAGTAAAATCGTGGTCGTTAAGAATTCCTGTCATTAATTATACTGAATGTTGGACATATTTTTAAGGCGATACCATAAACATTCCTAGGAAAGATATTATTTGGACACACAACAGAGAAAAGTCGTAAGTCTTTTCTGCAGGTAGAATTTTTTTGTTGTTTGCTAAAACAAGAAAGGCGTCTTGTTTTAGGCATTTTTTAATGAAAGGAAATTGTAGTGAAGGTCTTTTATGGGAACATTAGGGCACCACGCTTGCTAGGCGAGAGGCACACAAACTACAAACCGGGATCTAGTTTAATCTTTGTACTTTAATAGTTTTCTTCAAGGAGCGTCACTTAGTATTCGGTCATCAGTCAGCCATCTGTCGGTCGGTCGTTCGGTCTATATCGTTCGGTCGCTCGGTCGATCAGTCAGTCAGTCAGTCAGTCAGTCAGTCAGGCGTTCAGTTTTGTGTTGGTTCCGTCAGTAAGTTCTCCACTAGTTAGTCTTTTCTAGCTTTAGAAGCGGAATTATAGGAAGTTGTCTAACTAGATTGTAAGGTAATGATATCAAGCTACGTAGAAAACTTCACGTGTGAATTTAACGTAATTTAACGTGTGATTTTACAGAACCAATAAGGGATTTGGGAAGCAATTCAGTAGTAACTTAAGCAATAATTTGGCGAGCACTAGTTAACTCTATTGGTTAAGGAGAAGGAAAGTCAATAAATTAGGAGTAGAGGTAAATTTGGAGGCAGAGAAGAACTCAGTGATGGGTAACTTTATAACACGGATTAGCGTTGATCTAATGCCCGTGTTAATGAAAAGAGTAAAAAAAAAAAACCAAAAAAAAAACCAAAAAAAACCCAGTTAGAAACAGGTGGGAGTGTTGCCCGCGCAACTAAGAATGAAAGAAAGTAAAACATTTTCACTGTCAATACAACCACTTACTGCCTTAGCGCAGCGAAGTTATGGTGAGCGAGATTTTGCTAAGGCAGAGGTTCGTAAGACAGAGAAAAGGAAGGGAGTTGAGCGTCGCCGAAGGGAAGGTGGAAGGGTCAAAAAATCTGTAGCGGCGCAAGACCACCTAACCCTGTCAAGAGTGACAGAAAACCTGAGACCAGTTGTTAAAGAGGACAATGAGTTTCCCAGGCATTCCTTTGACCTATATCCCCGATGTGTGAGGTGTTGTGACATACCAGCGTTGCGCGCAGGCTAGATTCGTGGTTATTTTACCTGTGAGAATAGTGAACTGAATCTTGATTATCGGTTGCAAGTTCTGCGTTAAGTTAAAATTAGAATACAAGTAAACTAAAATTTACGTCGTGAGAAAATGATGTTAAAATCACGTTATGATCGTACAAGCAGCTAAGCTGCAAGTACGTAAACGCTCTTCATATCCAAATTAATTATCTATGTAAGAACAGAAATAAATGTTTTTGCTACAAAAAAATCTTTGCAACTGCTTCTTTCGGAGCAAGGAATGTTTATGCGGGGAGAAAAACTATTGAGATTCTACAAAAGGAAAGGAACCAAAACTTAAGCATTACCTTAAAATCTTTTTTTTGTCTTAATCAATTCCCAGGTGTCTGTAAGGGACTGAAATCTTTGAATCGCTTCGCTCATGTTGGATGTTGTTAACCTGACAGGCTATGAACATGTAAGTAATTAGTGTTGAGTCCGTGCATATTTACAATGACGTTTGAAGGCAAATAACCGTGGAGATTCTATAGAGCTCTTAAACTCAAAAAAGAACGCGACAGAATTTGGATCATTCGGTTAAGTTGCACTACCTGGAACTCGTCACTTCAACAATTCGCTTTTCGCAGCTTTTCTTTGATTTTCCTAAATAAATCTATTTTAATCAACCCTTTCACATGTGTAAAGGGCCTTGTGAACTTGAGAATTAGAAGCAGCTGCTGACGTAAGCTGTGTCAATTTTAACCAACAACTGTAGAAACAATGTTCTACAGAGCACTCGCGACCTCTGCGATGGTGAACGTGGGTTTCTAAATTAGCTGAGGAAACCTTTGCTGCCGAATTTTTTATTTGATGTAGTAATTTTTATCTCTCAAGTACTGTGGTGGACGTAAACACTTTTTAAAACCTCTAAAGACTCATTTGTGTCGCAAAGAAAGCCTCTTATTTTTGTGATCCCATGACTGAGTAAATGTTTTACGAAGAGCAATTTTCTTTTATCAACGACGACATTTCTATTATGATAGATAGTTTGATCAATAACAATATGATGAGAGACCATATTTTATTTCTCGGTTCAGTGGTGGGCTTATGGTTAGCGCACTGGACTCCGGTTGAGTGGTCTGGGGAAAAGCTTCGGGTGGAGAGCATCGCGGGCGCACCGAAACACCCACTGCTGGAGACTGAGCCTAGCCCTGGCCGGGGTCACTGTTTTGTGTTCTTGGGTAAGACAGTTCTCGCCTTCTCGCAGCATCTCTTCCCACCCAGGTTTATACCCTATAAGTAACCCTTCAATGGACTAGCATCCCATTCAGAAAGGGGTGGGGGGAGGAAAAACTCTCCTGCTTACTTCATGTGAAGAAAGCCGGGATAAACTCCCGAGGTATTCACTATTTGGCAAGACGACGCAGATTTACCTTACTTTACCTGGCTTTTTTTGAAGTGACAACAAAAAAGTGCGTCATTCATTGCATCTGCTATCTTAAAATCATACCAAAGGATTAATTTTTTAAAATGTTTATCATTTTGTCTTTAAAATATTTTTGTTTGTGTTTTTCTCTGAAAAAGTAGTGTGTTTCTACTCGTAGACACGCTACTTGACATTTTCACCTCACTAAAAGTTCTCGGAAATAAGTTACTATCATAATTTGCAAATTCTTCAGTTTTAATGTCATAAAGAAAATTTCTCGGAATCTACAGCAGTCTGCCTTTTATCGTTTGCCTTAGGTTGTGTTACTTAAACTTTTCTACAATTGCAGACTCCATGACGTTTAGTTATCCTGCTGAAAGTAGTTAAACCTCACATCACATTTAGTAAGGTCACAAATTCTGCCCTTGTCCTTTATCCACAAAATCTCAACAAGTTTCTAAATGAAACCTAAGAATTACCTCCTGCTAATCTTAGCCACTACCAGTTGCGGGTTTAGGATTCTAGCTATGCCATAAATTCTATATTTCTGCAGTTAATCGTATCTAAACAAGAAGTCTCCTAGAAGAGATATTCAATTCATAAGATCAGGAGCCATAATCGTGTGTTTCTTCAACATAAGCATAGTGAAGTTTTACACTGCGAAAATGAAAATAGACCTGGAGTTTTGATAACTCGATAATCAAAATCGAAATCGTCATTCCAAAGTGATTAAAGAAAGCGTCATCGTAACTTTGCTGATTGTTTCTGCTTTATTCACATATTTTCAGCTTAGCTTTTAATATGTTCTCAAACATTTATCAATCTTAAACATATTAAAAACTATAGAGCTATTGTTTGAGTTCGATGTACGCTTTCACACGAAAGTGCGGCGGAAGTACAATTTGTCATGTTTACTGACTGTACAAAACACGCATCGGCGGGCGCTCTCATTCATCGACAACAGAGAATTTACTGGATTTTTACACGAATAAAACTGAGCAGTATCTACGGACGTAAAGTTATTAAGCCTTGATGAAACATCAAGCGTTGCTTACAATTCAAGCGAAACTCAAACTAGCAATTATTTTGTTTTACTTTTCGGTCGCGATAGACTGACAAATTCCTCGCAAGCGTGTGGCAAGAGGAGCTAGGAAACTATGAAGTCCTGAAGCTCTGCTATATCTAAAT
Organism: Orbicella franksi; assembly: GCF_964199315.1. Classification (NCBI taxonomy): domain Eukaryota; kingdom Metazoa; phylum Cnidaria; class Anthozoa; order Scleractinia; family Merulinidae; genus Orbicella; species Orbicella franksi. The sequence goes on along the minus strand of NC_138148.1, from coordinate 13,231,956 downwards.
ATATCCAGCTAGTTTTTTGCTGTGTAATGGAAAAGCTGTTAATCTTCAACATGTATGAAATTTAAAGTGGAGTAATGTACAGCTCATGTAAAAGAAGCATCAGTCGGAACACAACTTGTTCAGCGATATATATAAGCTTACAGTGAAACATACCTAAATTCGACACTGTCTCACTTCACTCAAACTGGAGCAGCTTACGACGAAAATACTTAAGCAAAATTCCAACAGACGTAAACGCGTTGAGTTGTGGGGCAAAAACATGAAACATTTCGGGAATTTCGGACGCCATTTCCCCCGCGCGACATCCGCAAAAATCCTCGCAGCATGTACACGCGTGTGCTGCGGGTGATGGCGCAATTTGTTCTAAAAATAGAATTATTGTCCCATATCATGGGGACAACCCCAATACTTGAAATGGCGCGCGCTTACGGTCTCCGTTCCCGATTATGGCTCCTGATAAGACATAACTCTTGCATGCCCTGTGCGCCTATATTATCGTCACAGACAGACAGACAGACAGAAAGATAGACAGACAGACAGACAGACAGACAGAAAGATAGGCAGATAAGCAGATAGATAAACGTTATAAACATGTCAATATACTCGTGACAGATGAGCAAACTAAAACGGTAGCGTATTTTGTTTCGTGGAGGATTTAGCAATCTGACAACCGGTGTTCAGGAACAGATGACTGCTTCAATAAGGTTTTCCTCTAAAAGCGTTTGTTTTTGCCAAGAGTTACGACTATACTTTATCATAGATGTGTTGCTGTCGAGAGAGAGAAGGTTTACTGACATTCAAAGCCAGGAACACGACGAGGGTCTTGCAAAGAGCTCGTACATAGCCCAGGAATACAATTCCTTACAAGGAAATAGTATTTGATCATTATATTTCTTATTTGATAGCAACATTTCATTCACCCCAGCAGTGAATTATGACACGTCTGTGAAAGTTTTAATTTTAACAGCAAATCACTCCACCCGCTTGATTTTACGCCCTTAATTTATAACCTTATAATTTCCGTCAGTTCTTTTTACTGGACCAAGATGTACCCCATGGCCTTGATGTGTTTGTCTCCGTTGTCTGGATGATGCGTAGCCTCGTTTCCACACGTGTTGGAGTCGTCGTTGTTCCCTCCGGTGCCAAACCCAATCCTGGAGTCGGGTGAATCGCAATCATTTTCTTGATTAGCAATATAACCAATTCGTGCCTTTCCATTAATGGAGTTGCCAGCTATAACATTGAAACCTTGTCTGTTGCAGTTGCTCTGCAGGGAGGCCTCAGGGCCGATCAAAAACTTCCATGCGTCACGAACCAGTGAGGTGGGGCGGTATTTACCATCTTGAATCAGGGCGTACAACGAGCTAGCCTTCTTGTTGAGAAGAATGAACCTGGTCTCGTGTCCAATCTTCATGCCGAGACAGATCCTGGTAAATGGTGTGTTCCAGTAGGTTGGTAGCTTTGTTTCTTCCTGGTCTAAGCCTGTTTCTCCTTCGGGGATGCCATATTCTCTCTTGTTGGTCCAGTAGGGCGAATCGTAATGAAACGTCCGCTGCAAGATAAGTTAAAAAGGTTAGGATGCCTTGTGAGATTTTGGTGTTGCATTTTAGGGCACGCTAATGATAGTTTCATTTATCTTTCTTCTTTAATTTTGATCCGGTTATTTCTGAGTACTGTTAAAAACACTTTTGAACAAATCGTTTTGACTAGTCTAGGTGGTTTCATTCGATTCTATGAAATACTTTCGTGTAACAAATGGGTAGGCGTTAAAACGTCCAGCTTCGTTTGGTCTCGAAGCTTTACTTTTTCTGTAACAAGAGGCTTAATTTTTTTTTGTCACAGACTTGTTAAGGGCTAACATTCTAAAATGAACGTCCCAATTTGAATTATTTGGAATTCGCGTCGACCCCTTTCCATATTACAGGTGTCGCCAAAACTTCGCGTGTTATCCCAAACCAATGATGTCTTGAGACGTTCCTTTAACATGATGCCTTTGAGGACGGTTGTATCTACAGCAGTGATGGCGTTTAGCCCTTTATAAAACGTTGGAGTTTAAATTACCTTAGAGCCGTCAGTCTTCATGACCAGCGTCCATCCTCCATGGCCGCAGTCGCCAAGATCAGCTCCAGTCATGTGACAGTAGACAGGAAGCTTTTGACTGCCAAGCTGCAGCATGTATGCTTTGTTTTCGGTTGGCCTTTAAATTAAATTCGAATACTGTATTTTATTTGTTTATCATGGTGTATGTAATTATTGCATGTAAAGTTCACTGGGTCTTAGGTATTTTCAATGTATTGCATCAGCTATAGGAGCTTATGTAGATCCCGATAAAAAGAAAACAAATGAAAATTCTTGGTGTCTCAAAGAATACTTTTTCCTCTTTTTCTTCTTGTTAACCCAAAATAAGGAACATGGTACACTAAAAACCTATTTGAATTCTACCGCAGTATCTTCTAAATATTTTCTTCATAACTTACTGATCTTTTTCATAAATCTCTTTGCAGGAACTTGGACCAGGACAACAGTCACATGAGTTCGAATCTAAACAAGTAGCACGAGATGAAAATTTTAAAAAGTTAAAATTACTTCTACACTATTTTCCAGCTAGCTATGTAAAATTCTAGACGGGTTAGGCATAGAAGCACTAGATTTCCATCTTTTGACCTCTTTTCGGCAAGAGCGGATTTTTTCGCGTTATTAAGATCAAGCCAATGTATTCTTGAGGTTTTTCCAATAGATGACCTATGTTTAACTGAAGCAAAAGAGAGATCCACAAAGATATCACGTTGATAAGATCATATTCTCTTGAGCCATTTGGACGATATTTTCAGTTAAAGATTTTGTCCGGCCATGTTCAATTTCTAATTACTGGCGCTTAAAAATACTTCCATTCATTAGTCGTTGAGTGAGTCTGTTTGAGGAATTTTGAAAGATTTTTTTGACAGTTTTACCCACCCTCTCTACAATTCAACTCGTGATCCTTACCAAATCCTTACTCATTCGTATAACTCAAGCCCGAGGTAGCTAGGGTACTTTCTTGTGGTGCCTTCCCGTATAGTGCATTATAAGGAGCTTTGTTTGGTTCAAACAAACGAAAATATGTAACTTTGGGAACTTTGGCAGAACGTTTCCGTCTAGCTCAGCGAAATTTCCACGAAATATATATAGTACACTTGTAGATCTATAAATGATTCGCACAATTTCGTAATTTTTCGACGCAGTTCGACAAATTTCCCTTACACGGTATAGTACTGTACATGCGATTAAAGGATCATTCCACCCGCGTGCGATAAACGGCGATCTTGAGATTTTTAATTTTGTTTCGCTTGATTCCAACAAAACTTTTCTAATTAAAGCTTTTATCGAGAGGATAGCATTTTTTCAATTATAATACATACCCTGTCGTTTTACGTTGGAGTCAGCGGCCCATGGGACACTATCCTCAAGGAGAAAAGAGCTTACCTATGTTTCAGTATATAAAGTGATTATTTCCTAACCGGTTTTTGATATAATTTTCCTGTAAGTTTTTTTTTTGTTTCTGTTCTTTGTTTTCACATCTAAGAATTTGTGAGACAAAAGTGCATCTGATATTGGTTTGCATGATCACAGTATTGTTAAAGTGTAATTACTGTAGTATTATATTAGCCATAGTGTAATTCTTTTTTGTTTCACTAGTAGACTATTGAAAGTATGAATTAAAACTGATGAACGAGTTCATACAAGGAACATCTTAAAGCTCAATTAGGTGGTTGAATTGTGGAAGAACTCGATTGCTGTAAACAGGAGGTTGCATAACAATCTTATTTATGTATTAATGGTCTAATATAAATATAGATGTGGTCCGCCTAGATTAGCCCAGGCTACTGGCGGGTTCGCGCTGTTGCTATTGTCAAGCTTTTTTAACTTAATGTGTATATATTTCTGTAAAGTTGTAAATATGCGAGTCATAATAAAGTTGTTATTGTTGAGGTGTGAGTTAATTAGCTGTTTCCATGAAAATACATAAATATCCAGCTCATAAAACGTATACTCCATACTCCTTTAGAGAAAAAGTCTGATAGAGGTGTGGCAGTTTGTAATTAACGTAATCACGACTCCTCGTTCGTATGCAGGACAGTTGAGTTTCAGACAGTGGAAGGACGACAGAGATATTGTACTTGCCTGTTCCAATGAGCTAACCAGAATGAGGGAGGCGAAAACTGACGTCACCGAAAGCAGCATGACCTGCCACAGAGCGGGAAAATCACTCAATTAAATCCAAAATTTATTCATCGCATTACAACTTTTTTTTTGCGTTAAAAATTTCGACTTTGCTAAAAGCATTCTGAAAGACCCTCCAGCCAGGAATTTGAAAAAGAATCTGCCATTGTTGCTCTATTTGTTGGGGGAGGATGGTTTGAAATGACAACATCATCTTAAAAAAATGTTGCTTCCCGTTCTTCGTCACTGGGCAAATTTATCAACACGAGAAATGTCGGCAGCGACACTGGTATTCGTAGAACTTACAGCTTTTCTGACTGACAGTAATAATAGAATCACCATACATATTTTAAAAGTGTAGTTTTTAATTATGTATTGTATTCTGAGCACAAGAAGTGAAATATCATCAATTTCCCCGATTTGTGTTGTCACGACTTGGGGAAACAAAAAATCTTATTCACTGAGAATTTGATTCCATTTGGTTTGGGAAGGAATTGGAAATAACTCACACTGAAAAAGATTCCATTCCAAGATGTTTTAATTTGCGGTGAAAATTCGCAGAAAAAAAATTGAAGCCTTCGACAAGTAAATCACGATTGAACTGATGCTTACCATACACCGAAATCGAATGATACGATTAAAACAGATAGATATAAGTTTGCTTGTCATTCGAAGTAAGGTCTTAGTCGACCATGCGTCGTATTTTTCGAAAGACTGTATATGTCTGAATAAAAGTAACTTGAAGACGTGGGTGAAGAAAGTGACACTCACAAAAGCGCCACTATGTGAAGACTAAACCTTACTGTCAGAGCAAACTCCGGCCGAGTTACTAGTAAGGGATGATAAATTTTAGTGTCAAGTCTGCTTACGAGCCAAGTTGCCCATCAGGCCGAAGCTTATCCCGGTTTTGCTGAAGGATGAAGCGACTAGGACTATTTCTACTCTCCCCTGGAAGGGATGCTAGTCCATCGCAGGGTTAACCCCAGCGTTAAGTTCGCCGGTACTCATTTATACACCTGGTTGGAGAGAGGCACTGTGAGAGTAAAGTGTTTTACTCAAGAACACAACACAATGTCCCCGGTCAGGGCTCGAACCCGGACCGCTCATCCGGAGACAAGTGCACTAACCATGAAGCCACCACGCCTCTCATATAATCAAAACTGTATGTGTTTGAAAGGCAAAGATATCTCTGCACCTGCTTCTTTGGGTGGGAAAAAAATAAGTATTACTGAGCTAATTATGGCAAAGCGATATGGGAAACAGGAAAAAAGGACAACAGAACATTAAGCGTTACCTCAAAATCTTTCCTTTGTCCTGATTGAATTTTTAGGTTATCAGCAAGAGACTGCGAGCTTCGAGATATTGGCGATACAATAATCTTCACTAGCAAATGAGATATTGTTAACCTAACAGGCTTATGGACATGTAAGAATGTAGTGTTGACTTTGTAAATATTTACCAGTGGCGTTTCAAGGGATATAGCAGTCGAATTTCTCTGGTGCTCTAACACGAAAACGAGGCAGGATTTGGGTCATTATTAAGATGCGAATTTTCAAACGCAATGAAATCAATCGAGATCACGCTAACTAAAGTCATTATATCAAACTCGTGACCTCGTCACTTCTAAAAGTTTGGTTTCCACAACTTTTCCTCGAGGTTCTTATGTAAATGCATTCTAAACAACTTTTTACATAGGAAAACAGCCTTGAGAAATTGAGACTTAAAGACAGCTGTTGAAGTAGACTGTCAATTCTAACAAACAGCTGTAGAAACAATGTTTCACGGAATACGAGACCTCTGCGAAGGAAACGTGAGTTTTAGCTGAGTAAACCTTTGCTGCCCAATTTTTTTTCATCGCAACAATTTTGTTCTTGATAAACTCATGCTTTCATGTGAAATTAAAAGTACAATCACATTTAGAAATCGAACTTACACTTGACAAAGCTACACTTTGGCAGGCTATTGAGTACTGCCAGGAAATTGTGATCAAATCTATTAATTATTTAGGAGTCTTTAAGACTAATTCCAAATCGTTTAGTTTTCATAACGGTAAAGTGACGAAACCTCTACGTCTAATAAAGCGATGTGAACTGGCCTATAAACGGATAAACGGATAAACGGTACTCTACCCGGCTATTTAAACGCGTCCTTAAGAAAAAACTCGGATGCTCACTCAAGAATCACGAGAAACTGTAATGTAAATTTATTGTGCCCCCTTCACAGAAACATCTCGGAGGAGGACGCACCTTTGCCGTAAGAACTGTAAAGGATTGGAACAATTTGCCTCGATCACTAATGACAATGAAGTCTTTGAAATCCTTCAAGGCTGAATTATGGAAAATAGTGCTAAATTCTGAGAAGACAAAGGCATCGTTTGACATAAATTAATGACAATATATAGATGTTTGCATGTTCTTCGTTTTAAATCGATTTGTTCAGTTATCAAATTCTAGAATATTTTTATTTTTATTTCTATTGTAAATAACATCTATCGCTAATGTAGTTTTTATTATTTGTACTTTGTATTTTTTAGAGGGCCACAAGTTCATCCGTAATGTTAGTTGTCACCCTCATAAAATAAAGTCTCTTCCTTACATTTACTTGCATTCTACAAGCAATTATTTGGCTGCCCTATGAGTGTTCACCAGTGAGTGCAATCCTACATCGAAGAAAAGGCGCTGAACACCGCACCCCATCCTCCTAAGTGGTGGTACAGGTATGTCGATGACGACAGCCACGTCTGCCTCTCCAGAGCGCACCTCAGAGAGTTCCATAACCATCTCAACTCTATCAACGGAACGTTAAGTTCACCGTGGAAGAGGAGAACGACGGATCTACTGCCTTTCTCGACAAAATGACAACGAGTCAAAACACCACAATACCTGCCAGCCAGCCTGAAGAACGTAGGGATTTCGTCATTTTACCGTACATACAAGGAATTTCGGAGAAAATCGCAAAAACCGTGAGTCAGTTTCATGTCAATGTGGCTCATAAGCCCGTAAAAACCGTTGGTTCAATCTTAAAATGACCTAAAGACAAATTTAGCGAAGATCTATGCACTGGAGTTGTTTACAAAATCAAATGCAAAGATTGCGAAAACGTGTACATTGGACAAACCTCGCGCGCTTTAAAAACAAGAACAGAAGAACACAAAAAAGCCGTCATTACGGGTGATAAGATCTCTTTGTTGGCACAAAATTGCGCACAAAACAGCCACGAATTTGATGTCGATGATGTACAGATAGTGGACCGCTGTTCGCAGTGGTCGCGAAGATTGTTTCTAGAAGCGTTTCATTCTATGTGTGACCAGAATTCTTTTAATGAGCACATCCAGATTCTAGTCATCCAAACTATTTTAGCCAATCCCTAGGGGGAATCTCACTCATTTTAAAAGGCCTCAGTTACATCTTGATGCCGTTTTTAACGCATAATTTTTATGCTGAAGAAGGTTATAGTGTTTTTAACGGAAACGTCCAAATCAGCCCCTTTTGGTCAGTGACAACAAATATCATGCCTTACTACAATAAGAGTAGTTTTAAAATCACGAGTAGTGTAAATCCTGAATTTCCCGAGGTTTCATGCGATTACTTATTTATTATATGTTAGATAAAATTACGAGCAAGCCTGCATTAATTTGCACCATAGTGGAAAATAAAAGTGCTCTCCACCAATCACAGTGTAGTAAACGTTCCCGTCATATAATAAACAAACAGGCTTACAAATAAATTCACCATGCCTGCCTAATAGAGCATCGTTTTACAAAAACTTAAGAAAATTGAGAGGAATGTAATGAGAGCCAGGCTAAAAAATATTTTTTATTAGCAGTTTTAAAGGCGTTAACGGTGTCTTTCTTACGTACTTCGAGTGGAATCGCATTCCAAAGATTAAACCCACGAACTTGAAAAGCACGCCTCCTCAGTTTCCCTGTTATAACGTGGACACACCAGAAGATTATACATTCCATGTTCCCAAGTATGGTTTAGTTACCACAAAGTGTTTCTCTGTCGTACATAAATTGCATCGTTTGGTGAGGTTTGTGTAGACTTCATCTTGGTAACGATTCCTCACGTGATTGTGAAATCTTCCTGCTTATCCTTCAATTGCTACAGGTGTTGGCTGCGCTTTCTGTCATTCTATCGTTTGAATGACATCTGGCGGTTTCCCCATCAGGTTCCATTTACTGTTAGTTCTTGTAAAGTATGGATCTATGTAATCTAATTCCTTAAAAAGCAAATCGATTAATTTCACCGTCACCTCAAGAGACGACCCTGGGACGTAGTACTGACCCATAGTAGGCAGCCAGCCAGCCAGACAGACAGCTTGGTGCTGTGAGCTAGTGTGAGGGGTAGTGGAGGGGAGGGGGAGAACAGGCGGTCCGTCTATTGTTTGCCTGCATTTTTTTTCTATCTGTCTGCTGCCTGTTTGTCTGTCTGTCTGTCTGGTTTTTCAAAGAAACGCGTTGGCGGTATACCGTCATCGGCGTCGCTCCTTTTAAGCGTGACAACTCGACCACACCACAATCTTTATCCAACCTCTCAGCAGCGATTTCAGACTTTTGTATATGCATCAATATATCAAGCATTTCTAGGCAAGTTAATCACTTTTCCCTACGCATTGACATTGGGCACTGCGCGTCAATGTTTGTCAATATGCTATTAGCAAGGTATAGCAAGTGTTAGATCCCTACTTCAATATTTCTGAATAGGACGGATGTGCAGTCGCAGATTACTGGGGTTCAACAGTTGCTGTGTTGTAAGAAGCTAGAATAACCTAAAGTTCGCGTTACCCTCATCGAGCGGAATGGGTCAGGAGGAAAAGAGATTGGCGTTATCCTCTTGATCGGCTATTTTCATGAGTTTCTGCGGACCATGCATATTCGACATCACCTGGAGTTTCCCAAAGACTACAAGCAATATTGACTACCTACTAACCAAGCGCGGGGGCCTTACTGGGGAACATTGGCCAGAGGTCGTGGCAATACGGACAGAGTGAAGCGATGTCCGTACAGAGGCGACCGAGTGCCAACATTCCCCAGCAAGGCTCGAGCAAGTAAGGTCAGTGAACAGCTTATTAGACGGCACTCGAAAAGAGAAAATACACGGCTAATGATCATTTCCATGAAAAAGGTCGAAATTTATTGGATGATTGGTGTTCATTACTTCATAGAGTTCCACTGGATAACAACAAACAAATAGACCCTTGCTGGTCCCTAAGATACATGTGTACAAAGTTACCGACCGATAGGCTACGCTGGAGTCGTCTGATCTGTTTTCAAAATTAAGCCTAACATTATATGCAAATTGAACGGAATCTTTCTTTTTAGAGTTCTAACAGGTTATACGCCAACTGGCTGGCATCACATATGCATTGCTAAGGAAGTGATAACTCCATAAGCTACTCTCTGGGGTACATTAACCATAAGGCGAATCCGGCAACAGTTATGAAAACAACCAAGCCCGCCCTCGTGCTTGATCCACCAGCCACGTATACAATGTTTTGTAGCACTGCAAATATAATTGTAGCGGTCATAGCGCCTCCATCTACCACACATTGGACCAAAATAGCGATTGGGTTTGCAGCTTCTTCCGCAGCTGTGAACCCTATCCAGGCGCCTACGCAGGCTAGTCCAAATCGAGACGCAGCTACGGTTACAGTGCATCCAACTACAGCAGCTAACGCATACATCATTTTCTTCGCCATTTGTACTCTCGTCTGAAAAAAGAAACGTTGTAAAGACATTACACACTATTTTAAGGTCAAGTTATTTTAACGAAATTTTTTCACGTGACAGCCAGGTGATCTTACCAATGTGTCACTAAGAGTGACACATTGATAAGATCATTTGATAACTTTGGAGGCTCCAGCATTTGAGGAGAAAGAGTGATTTTGCTCTTTTACAGTAGCTATTGCTCATGAACTAAAATCAAACTTATTATAATCCATTTCTTGACCAACATATGAAATAAGGGTCCAATTATTTGTAACGTACTTTTGAGCCGAAATTTGTCAGCCACTCGTCGTTGAATGCTGGGGACTGGGCACAAGATTGTCAGGATCTATTTTTAGACCATTTTCTACGAAAAATCAATGCTTTTCTCAAACCACAAAATGAAAATCACGCTTTATCAAAACGTTCCACTCGTCTTCGCAAAGCTCTGAGTGAAATCTACGATGCAATACCTTATATTTCACGCTCTGCCATGAAAGCTAAATTATTTCGCCGCATTTCAAACAAGCACTGGTGAATTTGAAAAGCATACTTTACAAAAAGTTTGGCAGCAGGAATAGACGTACTAAAAGGTCGACCATAAAAACCAAGGAAACTTATCGAGCAGGAAATTCTTTAAGTAAAAGAAAAGATGAATGCCTGAAGCTCAGGGGATCTCCGAAACTGTCTCAATAACTCGAAGCGTGATTCGCAATGGTGTTGTTAAAATCTCTCTTTCACTGCTACGATCCAGAGAAGGCATATAGTTCATATATTGCTGGACATTATATTCAGGGCACTGATCATGATCATCGATGTTTACGAAATTGTCGTGGACTATCTTCCATGAAATGTAATCTTCTAAATGTCCACGAAAATATCTTTACTGCAATGAGTTGAAAGCCATCGTGGAATATTACTTTTCAACAGATGTATGAGATTTGCTGACTCAAGATTATAGACTACGGACTACATTTAGGCATAAATAGCGCCCCAGTTACCCCGAATATGACTTAGGTTAGCCTTAATAGCACACAGGTTAGCCTGTTTACGGTTAGTACTTGGTAATGGAAATTGAATGTACCATGTTAGCTGAAAACTCCACAGTCTGCGGCCTTGTCTACAGTCTGCAGTCTGCAAATGTCATACACCGCTTTTCAACCCCAGCTGTCCGGCACTAAAACACTTCAGTTAACAGTTGAAATTTCGACAATAGAAAACTCACCGGCAATTGACGTTACGTTACTTATTCCACTTACCATTTGCACAGGCCTGCGAGGCGAAAAGCAAAACAATACAAAAAATAAATATGCAGTTCATCTTGAGGGTTTTCGCTTTGCTTGCTAATTATTTCTCTCAGTTCACCGATTGCGAGGGACTACGTTTCTGTTATGTAATTGGAACGTGGCGAGCTTTGATTGGGTGTATTAGAACAATAGAGGAAACTGAAAGTCTGGATGAGGGTACCCCTTTGACATTTTTGCTTCGTTTCAGCAGAAATGAAACTGTATTGTTTTGGCTTTATCGGCAAAACATTTTATAGTAGTGATAATATTCATTAATATTTATGTAAATATGTTCAGAGCAGACAAAGAAACTGGTGGACACATGCTGTTCAGATGTGGTTAAAATGACCGTCACAAACACAAATAAAAAAGACCTATATCTTATTAGATGTTTTGGTGTGTAGTATCGCTGTACATTTTTACGAGTTGTGGCGTATTTTGACGAGCCCGTAGGGCGAGTCAAAATACAAACAACGAGTAAAAAGATAAAGCGATACTACACACCACAACATCCAATAAGAGATTTATTATCTAATTGCTGTAGTCAATAAATTTATTGGTGGAAGAGGTAGAGTGTGACAGTTTTGCGTGCGCGCGCCGACCTGTCCGGCAAACAGGTTTGCTACTGTACAAATAACTGTACAATATCGCTGTATATTTGTACCGTTATTTGGACGGTATTCGCTACAGTTGGATAATAAAGTACAATTCAATACAAAAGGAAAGTTTTGACGACCGAGGTGATTCTCGACTAGATTGGAAAGACTTATGATAAAAGCAAAAGCTTACCTTATTAAGGAATTAAGGTTCCTGTAGACCTGTAAGGGCCGATTTTACGAAAAAAAATTCTTGAAGAGTTTTAAGGAGTTGTCCACAAAAAGATAATTTTTTTAAACAAGTCAACGTCCGCAGAGTGCGATAAACCAATGAGAGTGTGTCAACCACCGAGCAGTAACATGTCAAGCCGCACAGAAAGACGAAAGTTGTTTCCTTTTCAACTACAAACTGAAAGAAAGTTTAAGAAGGTAAAATCTTGAGTTCTTTTAACTGTCAAAGATTATAATAACATAGACAATTTTAACAATTATGCCAATAAAATACATTGCATGATTCAACTACAATTTCCGGAGAGCAACGCGCGATAGTCCCTTGCATTCAATGTACCCAATAAGACTGAAAAAGGGGGCAAACAATTGACCCTCGCCGTCCGGCAAATTTGCAAAGTTGCACTGATTTAAAGCAAAACAAAAGTGCTATGAGCGAGGCGTTTATTGTATGATACAATGGTCCCTTTATCTTAGCATCAGAGAGGATAGTTGTATGTCCAACAATGCAGTCCGAGCTAAGGCATATAAACAAATATGCCTACCCTTTATCCAGCTGCTTTGTCCCTTTGGTAAGTCCTTTTCTCAGCGGAACTTAGATCGGGCTGATGTCTTCCCTTAGTCTCTTTTCTTTTTTCTCTCCAGCCTTTGAAATGACTCAGAATGACTGCAAATGTAAATTAACTCCCGGCAATCTTGAATCGCCGATACATTAATAAGTTTAGGGTCTCAAAATAAAAGCATTTCTCTCAAAGAGACAGCGAATAGTGTGGAATGAGTTCACCAAAAGCATTTCTCTCAAAGAGACAGCGAACAGTTTGGAATTAATTCACCCGAAGGCCATTTCCGGTGAGCAACGCGCGATAGTCCCTTGTTTTCTAGAGGACAAACATTAACTCGTTATGCTAGTACTGAACCACGATTAAGACATTTAATGTACCCAATAAGACTGAAAAAGAGGGCAAACCATTGTCTTTCGTCTTCCGGCAACTTTCGGGAAATTTTCGATTAAGCAAATTTGCAGATTTATAGTAACCCAAAAATGCTATGAACGAAACGATGAGTGTATGGTACAATGAGATCACTTTACTTTACTTTCACTTTACTTACTTACTTACTTACTTACTTACTTACTTACTTGATTACTTTAGCATCAAGAGAGAAAAGTTGACCACCGATGCAGACGACTAGCGCATATAAACAGAACATTATGCCTACCCTTTATACAGCTGCTTTGTTTGTCTGCGCCAAGTCTCTTTCACAGCAGATCTCAGATTTGGCAGATCTCGTTTCTTTCCTTTACCAGCGGAGCCCTCGAAATAACTCAGAATGACTGCAAAATAGGAATGTAAATGAATACCTTAGAGTCTAGGTTCTTATGCCTCCGATACCTTTTTAAATTTAGTTGTCTATACATGAAAGAATTAATGCAAAACAGACAGCGAACAGTGTCACTGATTCCAGTACAATGTACCATCACTGCCCCGTGTGCAAGCAAGAGAATTATAGGAATGAATTTACCAACCTTTAAGTTGCTTTCCACTGTTTATTTATAACTGCTGACTGCTTGCAGCACAATAGCGCCAGAAGCGGTTTTCTGAAGTGACGGCTTCTTCAGGCCTTTGGAACGACAAACGAGCGGAGATCCTGGAGATCGGCCGTGTTCCATTGAAAAGAACTTTTTTAACGGATTCGGCCATTCGAGATACTAGTGTTATTACGTCACTGAAAATGACAGCTGCTGGTGTTATGCAGTTTTTTCTGGTTGATGAAAAAGATAAACCGCAACAATCTGACAATGGAGCCATCATTTTCGGGCATGGCATCACGCGCGCGTTGATTTGCATTTTTTTTGCAGCGCGTGGCGCTGGGAGTAAGTACGACCGCTTGTGGTTTATCGTCTCGCGTTTTTTACGTCCCAGGACGGGATTGATTGCTTTTTCGAAAAAGTCACAGCCAGAAAAAACAAACAAGTCACGTATTTCCAGCTAGGGACAGTGTTTTAAATAAGTTTTTAGCAAGCCAGACGCTGAAAGAAAATCCCAGCCAGTAAATGATCTAATGCTAATATTTCCCAGCCAGCGTAATTGCAGTCTGTCGAGCGGGTTTTCTGTCGAGCGGCTCCGTCGGGTACTCCTGAAGCATATGCATGTAGCACAGAAAGCGGGTAATGGAAAGACCGTTTGACAACTAAAGGAAATTGGATCAGTTCACAATGATTATAAGTAATAAGATGACATGATCGAATTTTTATCCAACCATAAGATACCAGCAGGCACAAATATGGTGTACCATACTTAAATTTCCAGAACGTTGTCTCGAAGCCCAATTTGAGATTAATTTGAATTTCTCACAGTTTATGGGATGGTATGGAGTTGCTTTGTGATCTGATCTATAATCTGTTTTTTTGACTATATACTTAGGCATCGTGATCGGATTTACCTTTCCGAGAAACGTACAGTATTCAAGAGATGGTGGATCAAGTGGGGCATGAAGTCAGTGGAGTCTCGGAGACCACAATGGTTTCTTTGCACAATGAACTTCAGCGTTGTGCTCCTGCTTTGGATATGTTTCTTAGTTGGTGTATATCTTTCTATGTATCTTTTCCACCACCTATATCTGCCCTCTTTACTGCATTAGGCAAATCTTCCCCTGTATGTGCACTTCTCCTTCAGTTGGACTCTTTAAAGGAACTGTATCAGACACTTTTTAACAATGAACCAGTCCAACAGTTTTCTCATGACATTCTACTCCTTCAACAAAGCTCTCCATTATTGTTTGACATTATAAGTATCATCGAGGGAGATCAGATGCCGGATGTCTTGTGCACCCTCATTAGTGACCTGTTGCATAAAGCGAAGGCACCTTTTGGGTTAATTCCTTGGCAGATTGTGGGTCACCAAATACAAGCCAGGCTCACGATCTTAAATACTTCCCTGCATTGCCAATTGTGAGAAGTCGTGGTGATTATTTCTTTGATGCCATCTGCCTAGACATTTGTACGAAAAAGGGTTGTAGACATCCATCGCTTCTTCCTGGGATTTCCCTGCTACATTGTCAACATGGTAAGACGTAATTTACCTCGTGAAATCTTTGGAGCAATTTTATTCATTTTCACAGTCGGAAATGCCAGTATTCATCTATTGGTTGACAGTTTTAGAATCTGAATTAATTCTAATGAGAAGAAAACTGTTTGTTAATAGACTATAGCATGTCTAAATAGAGGATACCTAAACTTCGAGCCAGGATCCGAACCAGGATCCGAGCCAGGATCCGAGCCAGGATCCGAGCCAGGATCCGAGCCAGGATCCGAGCCAGGATCCGAGCCAGGATCCGAGCCAGGATTCGAGCTGGAACTCGAGCCAAGATTTCAGCTAAGATTAGAGCAGGATCAGTTAGGATGAGCTTCCTACGACATGTCACGTGACCTGGTTTCTTTGTTTGCGTTACCTCTTTTGTCTCATCACAAGTCATGCAGAGTAACGCGTAGGAAGTGTTATATTCTGGAGTTTGTGCTAGTGTTTTGCCACATACATTACACATATACTGAAATCTGAAAATTTGAACATTTGAACTTATATTCCAGAAAGTTTGATAGCAAGTACAGGGCTCAAAGAAGGCCCCGTCCGCTTGTCTGGGACAAGTACATTTTACTCTCGGGTAAGTAACTTTGCCCCACGGACAAGAGACAGCCGGCAAACCATCCACCGACTAAATTTTTGATTTAAACGATTTGTAAACAAGGAGTAAGGTTTAGGTACATGGGTATAATCAAGTGTGTGGACAAAGCTTGCCAAAAATAACAAATTATAGCGTTGTTTTGTTGATTGCGTTACGTGCAGTGGTTACCTAGCAAGTGATCAAAATCTGCCCCGATCAAATTTCTTTCCACGACTAAATATAGCCGTGTTCGGCACGAAAACGCCCTGTTTATTTCTTAAAATTTCTACATTTTTTGCACTGTATAAAATCAAACTCGACATCAATGTATCAAAGCTATAGAAACTATACGCAAAAAGGAGCCTTATATATTCCTACAGCAAAAACGATCGAAGCCCTCGCCAGCATTTTTAATGAACAAATCCAGCTATTAGAATCCCTGTGGCAAGTCAAGTTTTCTGGAAGAAATATACTTGGGCGTCGCCAAAATGAAATGTATTAGTATTATTAAAAAGAAATTGACTAGTAAATCTACTAAGTTATCAAAAAACTTTCAGTGTACTTGGATGTTCACGTAAAATAGTTTTTCATTCAAACGAAGATTTTCTCTTGCCTGAAGCTATTTTTCATTTACTAGTAAATAAAAAATATATACACACTCGCCGGCTCTACACATTCGACAGTGTGCCTGCTCCCTGTGTCAAAATTGACTTTTGATTCTACTTGCAAGTCAGTAGCGAACACGCCGGTTCTCTATGTTGGGTTCTGTAACGTGATCAAAATGGTAGGAAAAACTCAAGGGTCGGATCCTAGCTCGGATCCTGGCTCAAATCCTAGCTCGGATCCTGGCTCAAATCCTAACTCGGATCTTAGCTCGGATCCTGGCTCGAATCCTGGCTCGGATCCTGGCTCGAATCCTGTCTCGGATCCTGGCTCAAATCCTAACTCGGATCCTAGCTCGGATCCTGGCTCGGATCCTGGCTTTATTCTTAGTTTATCTCGTCTAAATATGCCTCTTTCTTGTGGTTATGGAACTGTTGAACAGTTCCTATCTGGGCAATAATCCCCTCAATACTATATGTGGTAATGGCAGTCTGTGATATGCTTTTCTTTTCCAAACCATTTTCTATGCATTTTTTTGGTTACATGTTCTTCTGAACAATTTCTATTTTGTCTCCTTTCTCTTCTCCCTTAGGTATAACATATTGGTTCAATGTGATGCTTTGCAATGAATCTCCCACCCGATTGTGCACGACAATGCTTGCAATTTGCATTCTTATTTCCTGAATCGGGATCCCGTTCTCTTCAAGAACACTCAGTTCCTTGTGGATCGTTTGCACTGGCGTGATCACACAGGTAAACCCTATCTAAATATAATTACCGTAGTTGATATGCTAGAATTTACATGAACAAAGCGAAAGACTCCTCAGCATTATGTGTATCTGTTTTATCTGGACATCATACATGTAGATGGTGTCATCAAAGATTTTCAAATTCTATTGGAAACAAAATTCCAGCTTCTCAAACAGTGGCTTAAAGATTGTGTAATTGAACTGAGCAGTTGCTGTTTCCTCAGTGGCACAACTTGGACAGCCAGGCAGCCGAGCAAGCTAATTTATGCTTACATTACAAAAAAGGATCTTTGTCTTACATGAATCAAAAAAACTTTATGAGTCATCGTAACTTTTTCATCTGGTTTCGCAATTAACAGCGTCGAAAGCAACTGGATTCTTAAAATAAATTTGTTTGAGGTATATTGCTGTTTTCTTTCTTGGTACTGCTAGAGAAAATGAATCCGGTACCAGGTGAAATCAGTTGTTGCAATTAGTTTTTTACTCTCCTCATCTCAAAGTTGAACAATCTAAATCGATTAATTAATTGATCATTCACCAATGATGTGATGGGAGGATGGTTTGAAATAACAACATCATCTTTAAAAAAATGTTGGGTATTTTTGCTTCCCGTTCTTCGTCACGGGGCAGATTTATCAACACGAGAAATTTCGGCAGCAACCCTGGTTTTCGTAGAACTTACAGCGTTTCTGATTGACAAAACCGGCAACAGAATCACCATACATGTTTTAAAAGAGAAGTTTTTAACTATATATTCTGAGCCCAAGAAGTGAAATATCATCAATTTATCGATTTGCGTTGTCAAGATTTGGGCGGCATATATTTCAAAAGACTATATATGTTTGAATAAAAGTAACTTGAAGACGTGGGTGAAGAAAGTGAAACTCACAAAACCGTCACTATGTAAAGACTAAATCTTACTGTGAGAGCAAACTGAGGCCGAGTTACCTGAGTTACCTACTTAACCTGGTAATGGATGATAAAGTTTATTGTCAAGTCTGCGAGCCAAGTGGCCCATCAGGCCGAAGCTTATCCCGGTTTGGCTGTAGGATGAAGCGACTAGGACTATTTCTACTCCCCCCTGGATGGGATGCTAGTCCATCGCAGGTTTACCCCAGCATAAAGTTCGCCGGTTCTCATTTATACACCTGGTTGGAGAGAGTCACTGTGAGAGTGAAGTGTCTTGCCCAAGAACACAACACAGTGTCCCCGGTCAGGGCTCGAACCCGGACCGCTCATCCGGAGAGAAGCGCACTAACCATGAGGCCTCCACGCCTCCCATATGATCAAAACTGTATGTGTTTTAAAGGCAAAGAAATCTCTGCAAATTCATGCTTCATTCACGCATTCATTCGATCGTTATAGCATGCCAATCAATCCGAACTACCGTACTAAAGGGACTGTGAACATGGTAAGAAGCTTGAGATATTTACTTGTATTGTGAGAGAGGGTAAAGGGTAAGAGAGTTTAATTCCCCTAGAAGCCTTAATTCTAATCCACTCCCTCTGAAGTTATGTTTAGAACACTCCCAGGCTCGGAAATCTAAGGAGGGTTAATAAATTCGTTCATGTGGACAGCCTAGGTGGCGTTGCACATTTTCATCCTCTACGAGAATATTCAAAAAGCGAGTGGTAACATTTTCCGCCTACGAACAGGGTGCCATGTCTAAATATAACTTAAGAGGGTTTACCTTGTAAAAAAAGCATACGTGGAAAATAAACCACTTACCCTTTATCCTCTCTTCCCTGTGCCAGATAATGAGCAAGCTCTGATCCAATTTTTAAGATTCCCCGAGTGAAGGTTTTTCGGAAAGCAACTTTTCTATCCATAACAATTTCCTTATTATTCTAAACAATTTATAGAAAACCGTCTTAAATATAATGAAAGACCACATTTGGCATGTTTAATGTTTTGAAATCCGACCATGCATCGAAGCACTCTATCAAGAAGACAGGGAGATACATGTAAACCAGCAGTTTACGAAAATCGAACCAAAAAGGAACTTTTTCGTCGATATGTACAGGCCCGCAAATGATCCCCAAATCCTCCATAGGAAAAAAGATGGCGGCTGGTACATTTACTCATAGTTCTTAGCGCAAGAAAGCGTTAACAACGCTCATAAAAACGTACAGAAAAGTTACAAAATCTTCAACCCTAGGCTGCACAATATCCTTGGTACAGGAACAAATATTGTAAAGAATAATTAGCTTTCATTGTGCCATATAGGCTGTGTTAGGTTCGCCAGGTATTGTGGGAAAATGTACAGCCGCCATCTATTTTCCTACGGTGGATTGTACCGGACCGAAATGAACCCAGGACCGGAAATGATCCCCAGATTGTACCATAAATGTTCCCAGACCGGAAATGGTCGCCTCGCCACAAAATTTGGAAATGTGAGGACTCAGGAATTTGGACAGTGGATTTGAAATTTATGCAATCGCTTTCTTCATTATTGTGAAACTCAGAAAACCGTGAGCATTTAGATATGACCCCAAAAGGTTAATTTGGTACTGAACCAATCGCAATAAAGTTCAGCACACGCGAGAAGACCTCCAAACCACAACCAACAGGCCACGTTCGATATATCAATATTCTAACGTCGAACCGAGGATTTCGGGTCAAAATTGCAAATTTTTTCAGTTTCCTTTGTCTTTCAATTTCCAAAAGAGACTTAGATACAAAGAAAACAACACCAAACTTAGAAGTTTGTCCTGAAAGTCTCGGAGCCATGTTAGAATATTGATATATCGAACTTGGCCTGTTACCACTGGTGTTTACGGTTTAGTCTTCCCACGCTTAATTGGCTTTTTCCTTGCTACACAATAATAATCCTTGAATATTTCTGGCATTCACGGTTTTCTGAGTTTCACAGTAATAATACAATATTTTGATACAACAGTTACTATGTGAAACGCAAAAAAAATGTGCAGTATGAACGATTTGAACGCAAATTTCACAACTTTAGAAATGATATACAACGTCACGAAATCCTGTGTTTGAAATTTGTAGTTTAGCCAGATCCTTCCCTGAATTACTTTATTGCGTCCAGGACTGAGATGTATGATAACACAGGATGCTCACTATATCCTCAAATTTGGAGACAACTGAGAATCCCAAGTGGATTGACTACATTTTTACAACGGTAACTAGCACGAAGAAATCTTAGGGACTTTCGTGGGAGCCCGTGGCTCTCCGGGACGCAAGTATAAGAAGTGTAATTAGATGGCAGAGGCATCTTCTAAGATTCATGTTTCTTTTTGCAGTTCGTTTCCTAAACGGAAGACTTATGCAGTCGACACATGTCTTTCTACAATTAACTTAGCATGCGGCCAAAGCCAACTTATATCTGCATGACAGTGACCAACTCGAAAGCTCATTGGCTACTTTGGTCACTGTACACAATTAAATATTGTTTCTTCTTGTTAATTTATACCCGCATTTATTTTTCCTATATCATTGTAAACCATCTTATGTTAAGTTGTTTTTCTGTAAATAGTGTGCAATAATAAAAAACTGAAAACTGAAACATGTTAATTTAGTATTTTGCGCAGTATGCTAAGCGTTTTTTATTGCTGCTTTTATGCCTGAGGTACTTTTCTTTTCTTCACCCTAGGATAATTAAGAAAATATGTATCCATCCATATACTTTTCATGGAGTCCACGCCATTCCGAACGTTTTGCGGTGGAATTAGTTCCGGTCCTGGGATCATTTGCGGTACATTTGCGGTGCAGTATTTTAATTCTCCAATATGCTGCTCCATCGATCCATAGCCTATAAACGAATTCAGATTTCCGACGAATTCCGTTTGCAATAAAAAAGCGGGAGAGCTGGCTCGAGCATGGGAGTCAATATAGAGAAGATTTTTACAACAAACTAGGCCATTGGGATGTTGTTTGTTACGATTCGGTATATTTATTATTGCTTAAATCCCAATTTGCAAAGCGCTGAACTTCTCAGTTGCATGGCGAGCGTAATGTCTTGAGAAACTGGTGCAGAGAAACTACTGCAGAGGCTTACAGTTAACTAATAATGAGCAATGATAATAACTCTTCTGTTTCAGAGCCGCCATTAGCAAGGTTGAAAACAGGCAACAAATCTGTGAACCTTTGGTTGTCCATGAAATCCGAAATCCAGTAACATTTTAAAGAAATTCCACGATCAGCAAACTTAATGAATCAATGAATAACTTTTAAAACATTATTTTATTGGATGGTTGGTGTTTAATTCCTTCCACGCCTTTTACCCGATAACAACAAAACACACCTTACTTGTTCCTTATATACAACCCATTTACATGTATACAGATATACAGACCGACTGGCTACACTATAGTCTGCAGATTCGCCATAAAACATAAAACTCACAACACTACAATCAAGAATATATGTTTTATTAGAACAAAAATGTTCTTAGAATTCTAACTGTTAAAAGGCGAACAAGCTGAATATAGCATAACATGATAACATAAGCGTTGACAAGGAAGTAAATTCTGCAAGGACCATTCACTAACAGCTCCATGAAATAAGCGTCACTAGTCTCTCCTTACGAGAAAACTCTCTATTGCGATGTTAATTATTGTTTGTCTGATGAACATTTTGGTCCATCGTTACACGGAGCTATCTTGTTCTTGATCCAAGTAGAGATTGCTGCACCACCTGCGAAAAGAGCACCTGCTGCAGTCGATCCTAAACCGGCAGCTCCTGCGCTCTGAAGCCCAGCAAACACACTTGTTGAGGCTACAGTACCTCCATACACCACAGACTGGATGCCTGCAGCAATGGAGCCTGCGGCAACTCCTCCAGTGGTGAATCCTACCGCGGTAAGGACGAAAGGGGCAGCGACTACCACTGTAGTACCCCCGACTAGGGCAGCGGCTGTGTATTCTTTCCAACACCACTGGCTCCCCTCATCAGTACTCTCATCTGATGCCGGGGAAGGTAACATCGCAGTTAGAAAATGATAAACACAAGTCGCCGTACATGTATTTTAACTGAGTTAGTTAATGTGCCAGATGCCGGAGTCCGGCGTTCTACAAATAGTGCATGTAATAAATGAATTGTTTGTTATCTGGTACACAGAACAATCTTTGCGATGGATCTGAAAGAATGTGCGTATAAATAAATTGAACATTGTAGTTCTGGAGGATAGCTACGAGTCGCCAATTAACAAAAATCTATTCTCTTTAATTTATTGGAGACATTTCATGACTTCAAGAATAATTAATGGCGTAAAGCTCAAGTAACTGATAGATAAACGGGCGAATAAGAGTGATTTTGTACTCTCAATGGTACATGTGGTGCAGATAGTGCCCTTGAACTGAAATCAAGCTTATAATAAACGATCTCTCCACCAAAATGCTTTGAGATGGATAGCAAAAGAAGGGCCTAGTTATTTGTATTGTGCTTATGGGCCGACCTAGGATTGGATTTTTCGCCGCTCGTCACTGAATGCTAGAAGACTGGGCTCTGAAGATTGTCAGGGTCTATTTTTAGGTGATTTTCTAGGAAAAATCAATGCTCTGTTCAAACCGCGAAGTGAATTTCAAATCGCGCTTGCTTGAAAAACTCTGAACTCTCTTCTTTGAAGTGCGAAAGCCAATCGCTCCAATCCTTGACATTCTACGCGCTGCTAGCAAAGCCATTACAAGCTTTACTTCCTCGCACTTCGAACGAAACACTGGTGAATTTGAAAAGCAATTATCACTCTGCAAAGCAGCTTAGCAGAAGGAATAAAGGTCCTCAGTCAACCATTAAAACCAAGGAAACTTATCTGGCAATGCTAAATAATAAAACTATGATTATACTTTTCTTGTAAACCGGTAAACAGTATTCTGTCAGTAAAGATAAATCTCAGAAATCGGATCGTGAGCTCAAACCGGAAGTGTTTCAATTGATGCACAACTGTGTTTTCACTGCTACGATCCAGAAAAGGCATACGCTATTTTTCATAGATTGCGAGATGATATAATCAGGCCATTGATGGAGTCCATCGAGGTTTTCAAAGTTGTCTACGGCTTCCTTCTACAAAAGATAAATTTCTTATAGTCTGGTGAAAACACATATATTTGAACGACGTTCGTTTTGCACTGCACAGGCTAGCCGGTTGCTTAAGCGGCATATTTCCTTCGCCGTTGTGTTCCTCTCCAAAAGCAAACACCATTAATTTGTGTCAGTCGTTCGCAGCAATCACTTTAGAGAGTTCAAACCCATAAGAGATCCGTATGACACTCTCACCCTAAACCACAGCTGTTACAGTTGAAATTTCAACAGTAAACACCCCTGCCATTGACGTTTACTTTACTTATTCCACTTACCTTTTGCACAAGCTGGCCACGAGGAACTTAGAATCAAAACAGCGCAGACAGTTAAGCTCCAATTCATCGTAAAATCCGAGGGCCTCAGTCCAAAGCGTCCCTTTGCTAGCTTCACGGATTATTTCTCTCAGTGCAACGATCAATAGAGAGTACGAATGTGAACGTGGAGCGCTTTGATTGGATGTGATAAGTAGAACAATACACCAAACTGAAAGCCGGAATGGGGTTTACCCCTTTTAATGTTGTTTCGTTTTGGCTTCGCGGAAGAACTATTTATAGTGCTGATGCTACTGTTATTCGATGTAAACATGCTCAAAGCGGACATACAAACTGGTGATCATAAACTGTTCCCGGATATGGATAAATCGGCGAACAACACGAACACAAAAAGAAAATACAATCATAAATTGGAAGTTTTGATGACAGAAGTGATATTCTAGGTGTCATGTATTTGGTTTGTTTCGATCGAAGCACATGGAACAGAATGCGCATAAGTGCGCATGCTCATAATGTCAACCGCTGGCTCAATACACTACACTAGGCTATATTGGAAAGACGTCTCGACCAAATGCAAACCATTCCTTTCCGAGTTATACTGTAGTCATGACATGTAACCATGGCAATCACAATTTAGTGACAGTTGAGGCTGAAAATTTAACTGAGCAGAGAGATCGCCGAATGTGTAACTGATAACTGAGTTTGCCAGCAACCCCATCCAGACTAACTTAAACTGGCAAAAGTAAATCAAACCAGCTGAAATAACGCAGCAGCATTTTGTGGCAACATCCGTCCGAGTAATGAGAGGCCCTATACACCAAGTAATAAAAAGAAAACAAAAAGAGAACACAAACCTCACTGCTTAAAATAACATTTCACCTGTCCAATAATCAATGTGATGTGAAACCAAACAGGAAGGAATATACTCTATGTGAGTCGGCATCAGAGTTTTTTAGCTAGTGTAACATTTGAGGGTGGCGCTAGGGGGCTAGCGCTACACTGCGTCACAATCATGCAGGAGACGAGGATTGAGCTTGAATTGACCGAAAATTTCAGAAACATTTATGAGCAGGGTTTGCTGTCACAAGAACAAGACAAGTTGTTTTAAGTACAGCGATACAAAAGAACTCGGTTTCCCCTTACATCGTCAAGCGGCTCTGCCATGATTTTGAGGCAACTTGTTCCCCACCCATCCTAAATGGTGTCAGTCTCCATACCCCAATAACGACTAGACTGATGTCGAGTTAACGCACACACCCCTCCCCCCTTGGGATCTTTAGCGAGTCAATTGCCCTTGGTAAGTACATTAGTTTCATTCCTAAGTTATATTTTCATAACGTACGTTATGAGAAGATATCCTGTTCTAATGTACATAAGGAATTACTCGGGGAATAAATATTCAGTTGACGTTCTGGTTGGTTGACGAGAATCAATAGCAAGTGTTGAGTATGTTTATTTAAATTCACGTAACATATTACCTTTCTTTCAAACTCTACTGTGTAGCCACTTGTTTCTTAAAATTTCACTGGGTCAGCGAGTTTGACAGGAGTAGAATTAAAAAGTAGCTACATACCGTTTCTTAACTCTAAATCGCGTGTGAAATGTGACACCCAGCCATGATGATTCTTTGTTGACGTACTATCAAATACAACTGAGCGTGACAGAGGGTGAGTTCGAATGTTGTTTGAAGTTTTCTTTTTCATTTTACACTTGAATAGTAGTTTAATTTTTAGGTTTATAAATTAGTTTCTTGGGTGTTCACAGAAGATTAAATTAAATTAGTTTCTCGAGTGTTCACAGATACCTTAAGCGCATTGAGAAACTACCTTGACACGGGTGGAATAGGAATCAGGCATTGTAATGTAATAGAGGGAAGTTATATTGTCTTCTGAGAGACCGGACCGCTTGATTTCTGACGAAATCCAGTAGCAAAATCATGAAATCCCAGCTTCTTACGCCCATTTTTACCATTTTTGAGGCAAACCTTTTGGACAATGTTACTTGCTCTGAAATATCTTTTTACAGGGTTAAATATGCGATGGAAGCTGAATTACTTCAAAGGAAACAGACTTAACCAAGTAAGCGTGCTTCTTCGCACGCACTGCTCTGGGTTGTTTACACGAGTCCGGGACAACGACGTCACGTTTTGTAGGGAGTATACTCAGTATAGCGTGACGTTATCAAATTTATTCACTCCTATCCACCGAGCGAGTCGAAATAATAACTCATTGGACCGTCCCAGTAGCAGCCTTTGTAACCGGTACCGTGCTTTTTCTATGGTAAGTAAGACTAGGTGTTCAGGAAATTCGAGGTGTTAGTTACAGACAGTTAATTAAACCGAGTCTGTGTCCAAAGTCTTTCCCGAAGACGTCTTCGTTCCGATCGACTGCTCGTACGTCGACATTGTGCAATTTCGGCTTTCGCTTGTTTTCTGTTGCTGGTCGTCTTTAAAGTAAAGGTTCCTAATATTATTTAACGCGATAGTACAATAACTGAATTGAGAACTGCAATATTTTACATGCCAATAATGAATTATTGTGAGCATTTATGTGCGTTAATTTCCTCCAGACAAATGACTAGCTATTAGCACTAGAGTTAGCAGCTATTCGTCTCAGGGCAGAAAAATTCCCTTATGTCTTTGTCCGACTCTCGAACCATTTGTCCGAATTTGGTATCCAGTTAAGTCAGTCCTCGCTTATCCCATCTCCAGTATCACTGAATTTGACCGTCTTTACACTTAGAAGACGGGTACACTTCTAATTATGCATCATAATGAGCTTGCGTGCGTTCGTCGATCTGAAAAAGACTGCACACGCGTGGTTTGGAATTAACGAGTGATGTATTGTTACACTGATCGGCGTAAGATGTTTACTTAATTAAATTTTTTTTAGACAAACCAGATCTAAATAGCTGAGTTTATTCACATAGGTTGGTACAATATACTGAACTTTTTTCCATCTGATTTAAAGTTTCAAATCAAAGGAGTGAATCGATTAAAGCAATTTCACATGTAAAGTACTCCCTAATTACACGGCACTTAAAGATATGAGAGCCTCAATTATTGCAATAACGCCGTAAAACATAACACAGACTGTGTACTATTAATCTTCAGGTCAAACACTACGCCTTATTCCCATCAAAACAGGAAAAAGAAAACAAAACACCCCAGGGGTGTATTGCTGCCTAATAATCAGGTTTTCTTGGGTGTAGATGGGGTTACTGGAATCAAGTTAAATATTCGGCGATAATTCAGCAATCCATTAAAATTTCAGCCCTTTCCTCAGCTATAAGTAAATTTTGGAAGATCTCTGATCTCAGGTACAAGTTAAAAATATGCCATTTGTCAGCTATCAGTCAAGATGTTGACAAATTCTCAGCTCAGAATTTTCAGAATTCACAATAGGTAAACTTTTCTTTTACCAGGAAATGAGTTCAGACACCATTAAGCTGTTGATTTGTGGAAGTGGTAATGGAGCGCACGCATTTGCCGGTATTGCCTCATCTTTGAAAGGAACTGAAGTTCGAGTGCTTAGTTTGTATCAAGATGAAGCAGAACGTTGGAGTGCTGCAATGCAGAAGACAGACCTGGAAGTTATCCTGCATCGGAAGGGAAAGGAGCCAACTTCCATTTTGTCCAAACCTACACTGGTAACAAAAAACCCAGAGGAGGCCATGCGAGATGTTGATATTGTGGTCTTTGTCCTGCCAGCATTTGCCCATCAAGTTTTCCTTGATACCTTAAAGCCTTACATAAAACCAGGCACAATATTAGTCGGCCTACCAGGGGAACCAGGCCTTGACTTCCAGATTCGTCACGTGCTAGGCGAAACAGCGGAGCAATGCACGATCATGAATTTTGAGTCGCTACCATGGGCATGCCGCACCACTGAGTTTGGTGTTAAATGCGAGGTTCTTGGCACCAAGGAAACCCTGCAAGGAGCCATGAAGGTAAAATAAGAAACTGACGCAACATTCTACAGGACCTGTTCCCAAGGTTTAGGAATATTACATCATTTTAGAAACAACCTTTGAATAGTAAACGTAATATATAATGGATGAAATAAAGCAATTCAGGTATGTTAAACGGATCACTTGCGGTGGCCTGATGTTCAGGGGAGATCCGTTTGTTGTTTCTTAAGGCACGTCTGTTCTACCTATAGTGGCATTCTCCATGGATAACTAGTCATAGGAATTTTCACTTTGGCGGTGCTACAATTACTGTGGTCAGTTCAGGGGGGTAACCTGTGCGATCTGCTACCTAGGGGAGTTTTACAGCTTTCTGTTTCACGTGTGAAACTGGTCAGTAGACTTACTTTATTGCTTTGACTTGGCATGTACTCTTGTTCTGAGTTAAGAATCTATAATTACGGTTGTTTTGTATGAGTTGATACAGTGGCTTGCTGTACTGTACCAGGTTGTTTAGTTGCGCAGTGTCACATAATTTTGCCTGGGGCCGTCCGCCTGAAAAACTGCCTGAAGAGCAACTTTTTCTTGCAGAAAGGAGATGTGCCATCTAAGAAAGATCCAGTCTCTACACTGCAATATCTCCTTGGACCCCTCCCTAAACTGATCGTCTCTGGTCACCTACTAGGCGTTCAGTTGATGAGCGTTAACGCCTACCTGCACACGTCAATAGTGTACGGTCAGTGGGAGGGGTGGGACGGTAACACAGTTGATGAGGCTCCTCTGTTCTATCATGGTGTGAGTGAGTCAACTGCCAAACTTACGTCCACTATTTCAGATGAGGTACTAGACGTTGCCAAGGCTATTGAGAAGAAGTCCGGAGTTGACATGTCTGGTGTAAGTTGAACATGAAGTAGCAAATGAACTGAGTGGCTTCCTGTTTAGCTGTGTTAGTGAGATCAGGAATGATGTTAAGTTTTTAGCTTAGAGGGTAGATAAAGTCCCTCGGATTGGTCAGTACCTATTTGCCAAACCTGAAGCGATCAGCTAGCTACAGTTGTACTTGCAGCCTGCAGGGTTTTGTCTTAGAAAAGGAGAAGGCGCCAGCCTCCATAGGAAAAAACAGCGCCTTGCATTGTATTTTGTTATATGCCTAAGTTGTTCGATCAAGGCAGAAGAATCCTTGTGCTTCAGTGTTTTGCTTGGGCAGTCTTCGTGACTTCTATTTTAATGCCTTTGGAAACTGATCATTTAGTTTCAATTTGTATGTAGAATCATCTAGACCTTGTGTAATACTGAAAGACGCCTTGTTGTTATAGGTTGTCCACTTGTATCAGTGGTACATGCGCTGCTATCCTGAAGATATCACCGACAAGACCAACTTTTACACTGCAATACGGAGCAACGCTGCCTACGAAGGGCTAAAACATCCGGTCAAGGCAACCGAAGACGGCAAGTTCATGCCGAATTTCGCGTACCGTTACACGACGGAGGATATCCCTTATGGTTTGGCTGTCATCAAGGGTATTGCAGAGATTGTTAAAGTTGAAACGCCGAATATTGACAAGGTGCTTATATGGTGTCAGGAGAAAATGGGCAAAGAATATCTCGTGAACTCAAAGTTTCAAGGCAAAGATATCGCTTCATCCAGAGCACCGCAGAGATATGGATTCACTACTCTGGAATCCATCTTGTGAAACCTTCCGATACGTCTGTATATGAAGAAAAGGAAAACATTACATAACTACGTAATATATATAGACTGTAACTGTTCTTTTTTACTGCGAAAGTTTTTTCCATAACGGAAAAATTAGGACGTCTCATAAACTGGCAGTTTTTAATTATGGTAAACTCTTTAGCTATAGTTCTTCAAAATCAGCAATACATTCCGACGATTGATGGGGCTGGTCAGCGATTAAATAGACTAAATTACCAATGGCTGCCCACTAGGTTGTGTCAGTGAGTAGTTTATCCATAAGCTGAAAGGTTGCGCGGTAGATGTATGTAAACTACTCGATCACGGAAGGTCATAATAGTTGCCTGGGAGCTTGCGTTTGTCAGCCATTTAGGACCAGCCTTGGGGTGCCGTATCGTCCCCAGCAGTCAGCTATAACGAAGAAAACTGAGACGTGCGGGATGCAGCACTGAATGGGGTAAAGAAGTCTCCCGTCCTAATTTCCTTCCCACGTTAATCATGAAACGTTATTCTAACAGTATTTTCTAGCAAAAAGTGTCTGGGGACGAGTCCGTGACTCCACGCTAGAAAAAGTTCAGTTGCAGGAATCTGTGTAACATATAGAATAGAGTTCGCTTGTGTGTTTTGGCAGAAATGTTTTATTAGCTCACTGTGTTCCTTATACTTTTCTTCTTTAGCGCCTAAGTTGGTATGTAACTGAACTAAACGACTTTAATCTGCATTTAATAATGGCGACAAGATGACGCCGAAACGTCATGTTATAACGTTCAGTTTTTCCTTTAAAATTTTTAATTTAGGACTGTGACTTAAATTAGAAATAAAGAACCACAACATTGTACCCATATAGTCAAATTTCTTACACTAAAATTCATGAATATTCTCTTGCCGTTTTAACTGCGGCAACATAATCATGGAAAACGTGGAAGTCTGTGAATCATGAAATTCTACTGTAGGCAGATTGCCAGTGTCCGTAACGCGAGAATACGTGTAAGTTGTGTGTCACTCGTTTGTCTTAAACGAGCTAAACTTAGAGAAAGCGCACGAGCTTCTTGTCGGAATGAATAAAACCGTTAAGCGGGCGGCGACCCTAAAACCAGGAAAACGGAGTCCGGAGTCCGGAGTCCGGAATCCGGAATCCGGAAATCAAAGAAAACAAGTTCTTCAAATACGCGAAAATTAATTTGCATAGCTTTAGCTATTAAAAATTAAGAGGTCAAGTAAAAAGGACCTCAAACTTAACCTTTTTTGAAACAAGGATTTCCCGTCTGTCGAAATTCGTGTAACCGTTATTTCTAGTGAGGGCTATTATTATGACAATCTAAATAGCGTGCGTCGTAATTTGATTCTAAGTAAGCTAAGCTTGCTGGTAATTGTCAGTTTGTTTAATAAGTGATCTGCAATTTACCGAAGGTATAAATTTTGCCTTTATGTCTAGTAGGTACTGAACAAGTTAAGATAGGAAATGCCATAGGGAACAGGGTCTTCGGCAGTGGCAGCTACCTGTACATCGACAGTCACGCCCCCCACTTTCGATGTCCAAAGGCTAACCTGGCTCGTCTAAATAAAATTAATTTGTTTTTCCCAACAGATACGAGACTAATTCCAGATCAACACCATTTCCACACTGATACTGTTAGAAATCACCACTACATATTCTTGTTGGTCATCATATTAAAAAGATTTACAGAAATGTTGCACACTTACTTCCGTCTGCTTCTCGCTTGCGAACGGATCGGACCACATATTGTTAAAAGATGCTAAAAGACTGCCAGAAACTCACCTCAATAGCTTGCTGCTATTGTTCTGCTCACCAGTTTCTCAGAGCAATTTGATCTAGACAAGAACCGCGCTCTCACCAGGGCCAGGTTGAACAAAAGTTGGGTAACTTAGCCTTCGAGCAAGCTAAGTTACCCATCTCGCTAACATGCCAAAGCAAGAGGTAAGAAAGCAGCGCTTGAGGGGGAAACCCAGACACTAGAGCCTGCAGGGAACAGGGAATCCACTTTAATGCATCAGTCAATTCCAGCAGTGCCCATCCCCCCCCCGGGCAACCGCGGGGCATTTGCTCAAGTTGTCAGTCCCGGGGGTGGGGCATCCGCAATTTTAACGCGGCCCGGGGGCTGGGCATTTGCGTACCCCGGGGCGACCCCCGGGCATTCGACACACGTGTTTTGGAAAGTGCCATGGATGAGTTCATCGGGAAAGACGAGGCGTTTGTCGAACAATGGCTTGTCCGTCAGGTACTAGAGAAGCTTGTTTTTAAAGTTATGTTTTCTCAATTTTAGATACTTCTTCATTACTTGTAAGCATATAAATATAAGCAACAAGGTGAACTATATTTTGTTTATCACAAAACAATAACTGACGTGAACACGACTATTTCGCATTTCGCATTCAAAAATAGCCTAACATTTTTTAAATTCATGAAAGTGGAGTTAAAATACTTAAGGTTTGCGAATTCAAATGATGCGATCTTGAAGACAGATCTTGCGAGCTTAAAATGCAATGCATCATCATTTAAAATGTCTTGATTCTTCACAGAAAAAGTAGCCTGCGAATACAGGCGCCTAT
Source organism: Orbicella franksi (assembly GCF_964199315.1). Classification (NCBI taxonomy): domain Eukaryota; kingdom Metazoa; phylum Cnidaria; class Anthozoa; order Scleractinia; family Merulinidae; genus Orbicella; species Orbicella franksi. The sequence continues at coordinate 13,200,446 of NC_138148.1, read as the reverse complement.
CATCGCTCGCGGCTGGGAGCACGTCCGCCGCAATCCCAGCTATCCTCTAGCAAACTGCTAAAAACAAATATAAAGAAATAAATATAATCAGAATCAACTAACACGTACTGTTGTCCTTGAAGTCTTACCGTTGCATTAAAATACTGAACTGTTGACTGTTTTATTCACTGATTAATTAAAAAACTGCGGAGGTGTTGGAAGCCGACGATCCCGGGGGCGGGGCATTTGCCCTCTTTCTTCGTCCCCACCCCGGGGCATTTAGACAGCTAATGTTTCTCCACCCCGGGGAATTTGCCCATTTTTTAAAAATAATGCTAATGCCCGGGTGTTAGCCCGGGGGGGGGGGGGGATGGGCACTGCTGGAATTGACTGATGCATAACGGCACATTGTCACGCATACTGTCACGCAATATTACAGAGTCACACTTATGTTTGCGGGAAGAGACGAAGCTACTGATATTACTACTTCTAAAAATATCATAAATGATATAAACAAAATTACTTTAAAAGAGCAAGCGAAAAGCAGATTAAAGATCTGAAAGATAGACCAACGTGCATCTTTGCACGTACAGCACCACTCTTCGCGCATGACGTCATACATGTCTGTCACAGAATCCTGTGTTATGCAAGTGCAGCTCCACGTTCCTCTGTCGCACTGCCAGCCTGCCCAAACGCTTTAAACGACTTTGCGCTGGTAAGTGAACCTATATTTTTTAGTGAATTGCTTAAGAAGATAAATAGTTACGTTTAGCTCTCGACAACCTTTACTTTCAAGGCTTAATTCGCAATCGCAGGGTTTGATGTTAACGCCAGACATTTTCCACCATTTTGGCAAATGTTTCGTAGTTAAGCTTGTGTAGATTTTTATGGCTGTATATGATTATTGTTATCGGTTACAAAAATGTAGAATCAGTCACAAAAGGACGACGGAATATGTGTTAACATATCAGGAGGTAATGTACCTTCTTCGCTTTGTACAGAAGGTTTTATGATCCTCACTTGTCGACCTTTCTTGTAATCCAGGGATTATTCGAGGCGATTTTGCTCTAATTGTTTTTATTACTGATTGATTTTATAATTACTTGAAGTGATGTGACGAGTTGAAAGTGAGATTTACCGTACCGAACATATCTAAAATAGTGTCAGAGACGTACAATTTTTGGCGGTTCCAACATGTCCCCGGGCTACATAGGAAAGCTTTGATTCTAACCCTATCCCTACTTTTTTCGGAGCGTAGTTAATTTACTAGTTAGGGATGGTTGTCTGGTCCTCCATCAAGTCATTTACAGATTGTATTTATTCTACTCAGAGAGTATTTTCCCCACTTTTCTTGCTTTTAATGGCTATTTTTAGTGAGGAGGGGTGGGGAGGGTGGGTACTCAGATTTACAAGTGATCACTGATGGAGGGGGACATTTGGGAGTCCGAACACCACAGTATCACCAAAACTTTCGGCAAATACATAGAGGATATTACATGGTGGTGAGAAGAAACGGAGAAAGAATATGGAGAAACCAATTCAACGAAAGCAAAAGGTGGGAATCGTGCTGTCATTGAACGATATGACACTCACAAAGGTGACATACGGAAAATACGCCACTCAGGTCCCGGATGAAGTGGCGTATGGAATCTACGAGTGGTTTAGTTCCCAGTAAAACACTCTTCTCCATATAATAATGCAATTTATTACATGGCTAGCTCCGTGAGCGGGCAAGATGAATCAAATCCTGTGCTGTGATTGACTACCCGAGTGGGCAAGATGGAGCTATCTTGCCCACTCGGGACTACCCGCCCTGTCCTGCAAGAAAAATTTCCCCGAAAGCCATATGATAAATCCTTTATTGACCAAGCTTGCTCGGTCAAGATTGCGAGTTTATGGACCTCAACTCCGTCTCGGTCCATAAACATGCAAAAAAAGAACCTGGCCAATATCCAGCCATCTTGACCTCGCACTTGGTCAATAACCCATACATCTTAGTGAAAACCTATGTAGCTGGCAGGTTTGTTGTCGTGTTTACAGAAAACCAGGTAAAAATGATGGGTAGGGATGCAAAACAATCACCCAATTTTAAACTGGTCGTAAAAACAGCCAAATTTTAGGTTAACTGGAAGGAGATATAGGATTATCTGCTTTCATATTTACTTTCATTTGATCCAGGGATTATTCAAGCTGATTTAAATTCACATATTGCTTGCTGGTAAATTTACATATCGCTCGCTTTTCCCTAAATTGCTAATTTAGACTCCCAAAAAGTCCAATCAGTTCAATAAAAGGCCTATGATGCTGAACATGACCCAAAAAGCCCCTTTTTCATATCATAAAATAGGAAGTATTCTTTATTAGCTTAGTCACATCTGCTTCTCAGCCATTGTCATGTAATGTTCTCTCCCCTAACAATGGCTGTGTTTTAGCCAATAATGGCTTTGCTCATGTTTTCCTGAGTAAGTTATGCCAAAATTCACCAACAAAAAACAGTCAAATTTGAGTCTTATCCTGACACTTAGTATCAGCTATGTTGCCTTTTGAATTTGACACACACCAGAAAATGAAATTAAATGCAATTTACATCAGAAAAAGTTGCAGCGTTTAGGCAAACAGCAACTGTCATTCTTTTGTTGATAGGTGTCAGTGTTTGTGGTCAAAACAAAAGGAAAGGAACACTGTTCAGGTTTAATTTGAGCAGCTGTGATTGGAGAAGGGTGCATTGTGTGATGACTGCCAAATGACAGCTGCTAAGGAGACTAGCTAGCCATTTTTTTATGCATGTAATTTGTTTGTATATGAAACCGATAAATTGTTTGACAGAAAATGAGAGCCTTTGTGGTTGTTCCTTTTGTAAAGCTGTTCCAAAAGTCCCTACCAGAAAATTCACAACAAAATTTTCAATTCCCCAAAAGTCCTCAGAATGCAACTTTTAATCCCTCAAAGGGGCTTTCTTCCTCCCTGTGACAATTATACCCAACTACCCCCACCGGAGTTGGATGCCTAAAGCACTGTCAACAAGGAGGTGGGTAAGTCTAGTGTTACTTGCACATTTCTTTTCAGTGAACATGTTTACAATGTAACTATACATGTACAGTAGGCAGTAGGTTTCTGTATTCTGTGGAGGGAGGGTAACTTTGGTGCCTTGTAAATAATCTGTTATGGGAAGAAATGCCATGAATTTTTACCAGAAACAAGCTTATGTTTTTTTTATTCACATATTAAACTATTTGTTTTATTTCTGCTCAAGAGGTTTTTGAGGGGTGTACATGTAATTATTTGAAATAATTTCACCAAGGGGGTGGACTGTTTGCAAATGGCAATGAATTAATTGAAGATGGCTATTATGGAAAGACATTAATGGTCAAGAGACTATCAAGTGAAATTGTGCCTGGGGTAGCTGCTGTAATAGTCAATACAACCCTTGAGCATTTCCTGGTGTCTTTCAGATGTTGTGGGCACTCTTCTTCAAAGTTTCCTTTGTACCTTGTAATATTACAAGTGTATTTCTTTTTTTAAATTATCAATATATAACCATATAAATATTTGTGCTATTAGTTCACTGTAAGTGTTCATTGGATTTGATTTCTTTTTCTGTGAAAAGCTTAAGGTTTCATTGACTTGTGAAATTGTACCTCTTTTTCACAATAATTATGAGCTCAAGATTCCTATGAGGTGATAGTTGATTAGAGGGAATCAACTGTCACCTCAGTCACAAAAATCTCAATAAACTCATGCTCTAATTGCTTGGGTAGAACTTTCTCTAATTTTCCTTCAAATAACATTTTCCAATTAATTCTGCACATATTAGGAGTATCATCTAAACTTCACACTTCAGCACAATTTCTTTCAGATTGAATTGTTGTTTGAAACCTTTGGCTGGTTACACACTTGCATCAGCTCATTAGCAGGTTTGTAGTAGACTTGAAATGAATGTTGCCAAGCCATTGCACACCATCAGGTATAATTGTCCCGTTGGTTTTGGTTTGGACAACAAAATGGTAACACTTTCTAGTTTTTCCAGAGTGTTGGAGGAAGATTTAGAATAAAGCTGGATAATGAAATCCCCAAGAGTATAAAAAGACGTGCATTCACTGTTGTGAGACTCAGGCTCGAAATTGTTGAATGACCTGATGAGTACATGTACACAGCTTAAGTTACAGCTGCAACTAAGTCTGCAAGCATTTTGCTAAAGTGTAAAGTTTATCACTACCTAAGAGGGTAATTGGAAACTATTGTTTGAAAGAAATTCAGTTAGATTTCTACAAGTCGTACTCTGGGACCTTAAGTCGCCTAAAGTCGCCTTAAGTCGCCCTAAGTCGCCTTAAGTTGCCCTAAGTTGCCTAAAGTCGCCTAGAGTCGCCTTAAGTTGCTATCGGTTACGCAATGTTAAAAAGGTTTCAACACACTCAAATTGCCCCTGTAGAAGGTTATTAGACTCGTAACTGTCATGTTAGGGTAAACTCCACTCTAACCCTATGGAGGAGGAAGCATGATGACCCAATGGTTGGTGCAATGGACCCCTATTGTGGATCATTGCATTGTGTTCATACTCTCATAGTGCCTCTCCTCACCCAGATATATAAATGGGTACTGGATATGGAACAGGGGGGGGGGGGGGCAGGGTGCAGCAGAGGTAGCCTTGATAGTTGTGCTTTTAATTTTTTTTAACACTCGTTCCCAATGCATTGGAGCCATCTAAACCCCCCTTAAAGGGCCCTAGTCAGCCACACCTTTGTTTTTGTTTACATACAAGAGGTTGGCTTTTATGCTTTATTCAGAGCATGTCAAAGCAAAGAAAATCACTGTGAAGCTAACAAAGATAAAGGGACATACTTTCAGGAACAAAACTTACAGTAAAGCAACAAGACTTTGCCTCACCATGCAATATCAATAATTTTGATGGCATCGAAAATAGCAGAGACTGACTAGGGTCCTTTAAGAAGCTGAGGACGCGACAATTACAAGGCCGTGGCTCCCTTATACATAAAAAAACCTAATATTATTATAGTCTTGCACCTCTCTAGTCCCCATGTTAGCAGGAATAATTTCTACATGTGGACAATACTTAAATAGGAATGACAATCTGATGTATACTCTCTCACAGATGGCTTTTTATTTCTATTAAGTTTTCTTTTTTTTTCTCTTGTATTTCATTGTAAAAGAGTTAGTAATTAAGATGACACTCTGTGTTGTCATCAGGAAATATATTAAATGTGTAAGGATATAACAAATGACTATACTGCAATAACTTCATTTAAGCTCATCAATTTTTGTACGATATTTCTGAATCAAATCTTCCGAAGACCTACAGTGTATAATTAATAAACAACAACAGTGAGAGGTGTCCCAGATCCTCTAGATGAAAAGAAAAAAAAACCAGAAAGATTTCTGGGTTAAGGCTCAATTCTTTCTAGTCACTTTTACACTGAGCAGTAAAAATATGGTCATCCAAAGTCAATTGAACCGAATTGAGTTTACACTTTAAATACTTTACTTATCCAGTGTAAAAGAGTGACAAAGGTGGGCCATTTCTCCAGCAAAAATCATTGTTTGCATTTTACTTCCACATTCGACCAACTGTAAACGTTTGAATTTCGTAATTGGACGAACCAACTTGCAGCATAATGTTTATCTATCCTTTTCGTACACATGATGAAGCCTGGTATTCACATAATCTTATACACTTTATGTGGACTGCGCTACTGTTACTATTGAAAGCTAAAGTACAGAAAATTCTCTGTGATCAACTCTCAGTAAACATGGCCGCCAGGGGAATGTTTGGAACACGTGACTTAGTTTGGCCCCATGACTAAGTACGCAAGCTCACACGACCTACTCGCACTCGCGCGAGTATGATTACTCCGACAGGCATTTACAAAAGACAAGAAAAAAAAAACTAAACGCCAAACTAATACTCTCCGAAATAGTTGAAGACAGTAATTTATTATCGGGTGATTTGAAATCACCCGAACACTTAGCAAGAGAACTCGAGTTTTCGTGGCACAGATATCTTGTCTCTTTGAAGCATGGAAACCAGTTAGCGGCGCAAGGGTTACTGGGAGAATCAAAATGGCGGAGACCAGTGTGTCTGGTATCGATGTATCAATTTCTAGTGTTTCGTTGTGAAAATGTCGTTCTGGGCATTTGTAATTCTTAGGTGGAAACTAGTGAAAGTTTGGAAGGTGTATTTCCTGGTGGTCTGATCAACAAAACCCTCTAAAAAGAATCAATTCACTGTATAAACTGCCAGGGTCATCAAAGTTTTCTGGAACCTGACAGGTAGTTGGTGAAATCTGACAGGACGTGTTCTTACGAAGGAACTTAGCATGCGCTACTCATTATGGTATTGAAATATTTTGTCTGACTGAGGCAGGAGAGCATCAAATCGATTGGGTCCCTGAGAAGGACTGAAATTGACAGTGGAGATGCCAAAAATGGCAGATAAGTCTACCAAGATAACCATTTTTATAATTCGGGAAGCATTGTAAAATAAATACATGTAAAGGAGCTAAATTAATTTAAATTTCCCTGTTGTTTGAATAATTGATGGAAAATATACAAACACTTCAAATTAAATCAAGATATCTTAAATTTAAATTTTTTGTGACTGTGAATATATTTTTAGTAGTTTTGTTTGATTTTTTTATTGTGATATCTTCACTAATATTCATGCTACCTTGCTGGTGTCTATTGTTATTCTTATTCTTATAGTAGTAACTGTTCAGTAGTGTCGTAATCCTTTCTTTAATAGTATTTTTTTTAATGGTTTGAAATCTGGCCCAGGTTGTTCAAAAGCCGGTTAGCGCTAACCCAGGTAATATATTTCTTTTGAATAGAAATATCTTTCACTGCTTATGGTTGTGTAGTTTTAAAAGGAATCAAACTCAAAACTGAAAGGCAAACAACATAAACAGAAAACTGGACCGAAAAGTTACAAAAAATGAAAGTAATAAAAATTCCCTCCAATGCTGGGTTAGTTTAATCAGGCTTTGAACAACCCAGCCCTCGATATTTGAGACTGTGGTGACTTAATTATGTACCAGTATTGGTACAATATTGGTTTATTGCAAGAGATATATGGAGAGACTGTTGCTAAGTTTGAATCTATAGCACTCGAGTGAAATAAAGTCTCCCCGGGTCCCCTTAAGTCGCCTTAAGTCACCTTAAGTTGCCTTAAGTCGCCTAAAATCGCCTTAAACCGCCTAAAGTTGCAATGTTTTTTCTGCCAATTTTGCTTAAATTGCCTAAAGTCGCCTTAAATCACCCAAAGTCGCCTTAAGTTACGGCGACTTAAGGTCCCAGAGTAGGCCTTCTCAATAACAATTGGGTTTCTTGCTGGCTGTCAATTTCATAATGAGGTTAATTTTTATTTAACCTTTGGTCTCATAAATTATTACCTGACAGGAATTTTTGCTCAGTAAATCACAAATACAAACTTAGATTTATGTTATTTTAATGTACATAATATTATACATGTAAGAAATTATGACAGTTTTTGTTTTTCTTGTATTAATTAGTGTTCATCATTGTTTCTACTTACATGTGTTTGCTTTTCCTAAAAGCTGGTCAGTCTCAACCAGCTTAGTAGCATTTCATCTCTGGGGTTATCATTGCAAAGTGCCCACCTCTCATGACTACTGTATGTTCTAGTTCACCATCAATGAGCTGCTTCAGTCATCAATACTAATATCTTTACTCTAATCTGTATTCCTTATTTGATTTATGTTTATATTCTTTGTATGCTCGTTGTGGCATGGTTTGGTGTGCTCTTGTGTATTCCAGGTTGCATAAGGGTGTAGTTAGTATTTTATACATGTACATGCTGTTCTCATGGCTGACAATATATAATTCATTATAAACCTGCTTAGAACAATGATTTCACTTGAGACTGTCACACATAGCTCAATAATTGCTCAATTTATGTGGATTGTTAACTTGGTGTGGTTAACAACATACCTGTATGTGACATTATGCACCTCACTGTATTCTGTATTGGAGGCAGAAATTTAGTTGTTTATAGTCCTGGGTATACCCTTATCAAACGTATACCCATTTTTGGAGTAATATATCAAACACGAGGGACAGTGTTTCACCGGGTGTTTGGATAGCCGATGAAACGCTTTCTCGAGTACATCTTCTCAATCGAAACAAAATCTAAGGAGTTAACGGAGAAACAAAATCGTCAAAATCTATGCTTATTAAGACCGGGTATCCAAACCTCCTTCACGGTTGTTATTTTCTTCGTTTTAATTTGGCGAATTATTAATGAGTTTGAGAAAATATGTGATAGAACAGTATGTATAAATTCCAGATTTTCTTCATTCAAAGAGATACAGAGGTACACATGCGTGGCTCGGGCATTGATACATGTAGACCATAAATCAGTGGTAAAAAAAGGATTCATATCTTACAGTTGGCAGATGGAGAAAGTGAGGCTGATAAGATGCATAATATCTTTCAGGAGAAACGGAAATATTTCAACTTAAGCATGTGGGAAGCAGGGCATTAGAATGGCCCATAAAACTGACCAATCACAATGTGCATACCTTTCTTGGGTGAAAATCACTTTTCTTTGCTCTTGTGCTATACTTTTCTGTTCTCGTAAGAGTCATGGCTAATTAGAGGTGCGTATTTTTTTGCGAGTGTAATGTTATCGTCAAAGCGGTACATTGGGACTTATTACATCGTTGCTTTTCTTAACAGGAGATGAGTTCAGACACCATTAAGCTGTTGATTTGTGGAAGTGGTAATGGAGCGCACGCTTTTGCCGGTATCGCGTCATCTTTGAAAGGAACTGAAGTTCGAGTGCTTAGTTTGTATCAAGATGAAGCAGAACGTTGGAGTGCTGCAATGCAGAAGACAGACCTGGAAGTTGTCTTACATCGGAAGGGAAAGGATTCAACATCTATTGTGTCTAAACCTGCACTGATAACGAAAAACCCAGAGGAGGCCATCCGAGATGTTGACATCGTGGTATTTGTGCTGCCGGGATTTGCTCATCAAGTTTTTCTTGATACCTTGAAGCCATACATAAAACCTGGCACAATATTAGTCGGCCTACCAGGAGAACCAGGGTTTGAGTTTCAAGTTCGTCACGTGCTAGGCGAAATAGCACAGCAATGCACGATCATGAATTTTGAGTCACTACCATGGGCATGCCGCATCACTGAGTTTGGTGTTAGATGTGAGGTTCTTGGCACAAAGGAAACCTTACAGGGAGCCTTGAAGGTATGTTGTACACTAATTGCCTGTAGTCAGTTTTTATCCCTATTGAGACAAAATTCTGGACTTCCGAGGTGAAAGAATGAGAGAATGTTGCTGAGTTCAGGTAGTTATCTCATGTCATGATGAAAGATAGAATTATGTCTGATAGATAGATAGCTAGATAGCTTTAATTAAAATCATTGCAGCCTCCGAAGCGGCTGAATAGTGACATACTTTACAACTCGTTAAAATTGCAAGATGTCTATCTGAAAGTCTCTTAAAAATTCGGGATTAGGAAGTTGAAGTGACCTTTTAGGCATCGTTCAAAGTATTCGAGAGAATATTTTTTAATCACCAGAAATCAAGATCATACGGATACGATAGGAACTATGGAAATAAGAATAGCATAGAATGAGCCCGTATCAAACAGGGGTTCTATATAAGATGCGGGTTAATTTAAGTGAACTGTTTAGAGCTATGGACCGAAACCAAAGTCGTACCACGTTTGGAGAGTTGTCCTTATTTCGCGAATGTCTTTAAGACAGGGTTCCACTGCAATAGAAACTGACACATTATTTGAGAGGGTGCACAAGTTGAAATTGGCAAATTTCAGCTTCTAGTTCAGGTTTTAGTAATTCAGTTTATCTGTCTTGCATGTAGTGAAGAGCAACAGTCTCGACTGAAAGAGATTTATAGAATATTTAAGATAGTGCATCCGCTCTCATTGGTCGATAGGTGTGTTTAGGTTAGAGTATGTAAACACAGTTTTTGAGAAACGTTTTCTAAAAGCAAAACGGGACTTTTTTCCGTGTTTGCATAGCCTCATCTGAACACTCACGGGGTTGGCAGAATTCTCGAAAGTTTTGCAAACCCTCGACTGCGTCTCGGGTTTGCGTAACTGTCTCGAATTCTCCCACACCCGTTTTTCCCCTCGCAGGGAAAAAAAGTCCTCTTTTGCTTAAGAACAAACAATACAAACAGACGTCTCTACTCAGCTCGGTTTTTTATTGAAATCATACACAGATCAATAAATGGTTTAGGAGTCAATTTGACTTTTGAGCCGATAAAGCCTGAGTTTCTTCCCATTCGATGTTTTACCTTTTCGTAACTTTTGCAGTTGGCCATGTTTTACAGAAAGGAACTGGCGTGGAACCACAGAAGGACCCTGTTTCCACACTGCAATATCTCCTGGGTCCCCTCCCTAAACTGATCGTTTTTGGTCACCTGTTGGGTGTTCAGTTAATGAGCACTAATGCCTACCTGCACACGTCAATACTGTATGGTCAGTGGGAGGGGTGGGACGGAAATCCACTTGATCAGCCACCTCTGTTCTACAATGGCCTGACTGAGTCAGCTGCGAACCTCCTTTCCAGTGTATCAGATGAGGTTGTAATGATTGCCAGGGTTGTCGGGGAGAGGTCAGGAGCTGACATGTCTAACGTAAGATAATTATTGTCACCTGCGTATTTTTAAAGAACATATTGCACCTGGTTAATAGCTTTTAGTTTTTTTTGGTGGTTATCTTATCTGGCTTCTTTAGTGACAAAGATTTGGTAATTGGTTGTTCCCCTCTTGTAACTGGTATCGTATTAAGCTTGCTCTTTCTAACTGGGTGCAATATATCGTTTGGCCCTTCTACTCCCTATTTTTGCACCCCTGCCCAACCCTAGCTCTCCTTGATGACAAATTATAGCCTGTTCCAGGCTCTCGGTAGTTGGGAACGAACGGAAAAAAGAGGGAGAGCGAGAAAAAAACGAGGGGAGACTGACGCCTTAATCCTCCCTCGTTTTTTCTCTCGCTCGCGCTTTTGTGTTTTCTCTCGTCCCCCACTACCGAAAGCCTGGGACAGGCCACGTAAATTAGGAAACGGGGAGTATGCAATTGATAGCTGATGTTTTTCCACGAGTCTGAACTGAATAAGACTAGAACCAAAATTATTGGGAGGCGTGGTGGTCTCATGGTTAGCGTGCTAGTCTCGGGATCGAGCGGTCAGGATTGCTACCCTGGCCGGAGACATTGCGTTGTGTTCTTGGGCAAGACACTTTTCTCTGACAGGGCCTCTCTCCACCCAGGTGTATAAATGGGTAACGGCGACCTTTATGTCGGGCGTAACCCTGCGATGGACTAGCGTCCCATCCAGGGGGGAGTAAAAATACTCCTAGTCGCTTCAGCCTGCAGCCAAACCGGGATAAGCTCCGGCCTGACGGGCTACTTGGTTCGTATGCAGACTTTGCCTTTTTTGACCAAAATTATTGAAAAACATTTCTCAATAATAGGTTGTCCACATTTACCAGTGGTACATGCGATGCTATCCACAAGATATTTCCGATAAGACAAACCTGTACACCGCAATACAGACCAATGCTGCCTACCAAGGATTGAAACACCCAGTCAAGACAACTGAAGACGGCAAATTCGTGCCAGATTTCACGTACCGGTACATGACGGAGGATATCCCTTACGGTTTGGCTGTAATCCGCGGTATCGCAGAAATTGTGAAAGTTAAAACCCCGGATATTGACAAGGTGCTTACATGGTGTCAGGAGAAAATGGGCAAAGAATATCTCGTGAACTCAGAGTTTCAAGGCAAAGATGTCGCTTCATCCAGAGCACCGCAGAGATATGGATTCACTTCTCTGGAATCCATCTTGTAGACAACTGGCTTTGCTTGCTCGCCCTTAGTCAAAATCAGATTTACCACAAGTCGTATTAGAGTTGTTGACTGTTGCCGATGAACTTAAAACTGTGATCATCAATTTCATCATTAGTTCTTGATGTGACTATTCCATTCTATGAATCCTGTTATGGAATATGATATGAAATAGGGTACTTAGTTTGGGAATGTTCGAATAAATTGAACTTTGTTGAACGCTTTCTATTGTGTTTCGTGTAAAACACACCAGAAATAATCCCCAACGCTTCTTATAAAATTAATATCAATTTCTGATACGTCTGTCCTGATAAACTCAGCAGCTCTTAGAGTCGGCCGACCCCTACTGTCACAGCTGCCAAGAGAGCTGGCACACAAGCTACAGCAGTGTCAGAGCATTCTGCGCACCCATTACGCTTCACATAACAACTGACGTGATATTTTTCAATAAACGAAAACAATAAAGCTTATTTGCATAAGACAACAGAAAAGACCGTCTGGCTAAAATCCTTGATAACCCTGAGTGTTGGAGGAAATTGCATCCAAAGGAACTTTTCCTTCTACGCCTCACTGCGACACAACCAATTTGCCGTTTAAATGGCCCCGATTAGCAAAAGAGCTAGTCAGAAGCCATGTACCAACCCCTATTATGAGGCCACGTATTAACTGACCACCCCTATTAGTTGGCCAGTAATCAAAGTCCCGATGAGGGCTTTTCTATTGTTTCTACCTCTTTTAAGCGGCCGACCCCTTCTAAGCGGCCACTATCCATTTGCCCCAAGGGTGGCCGTTTAATAGGGGTTGAACTGTTTTCTGCGATATCAAGTTACTGGCCTGATGTAGCCTAACCTGCGATCAGGCGTTCTTTTCTTTTTCTGTCGAACGGGTGAAGAGGGAAGAAAGAACACCTGATACATTTCCATCACGAGTCGTCTGTCGCCCCTTCGTTCCTTACCTGTCAGCAGCGACGTTATCTTTTGTCATACTATAAATGTGAGCCAATCAGATTTTACTGGAAATCCACGCGGCCAGTTGGAAGCGCTTAAGCGACAAAGCGCAATGTACATGCTTACTTTCCAGGCAAAAGGAATAGCAAGTTGAAATGTCTCTGTTACCGTCAAGAAACAAAATATGCATTGAAAAATTGGTGGAACATCAGAATCTGTTTTTTTTTTTTTATCGCAAGTGTTCAAAAGTCCGGGAATAAACATTAGAACAAATATATTCTTGGGGACAACTCACAACTGCGTCAACTGCACATGTTTCTACAAAATCACGTCGGAAGCATGGCCAAAACTTCTGATCTTCCGATGCATTCCACTGTGAATAAAATCTTAAAGAGACAAAGTTATAGCCGCTGAAGATCACGGCCTCCGGGCTGAAAATTCGCTTTATACAAGTATAACTATGTCCGCGGCCGCCAGGCTTCGTGATCGTGTTTCAAATTTACACCGGAAGTCAGATATCCAATCACGAAACCAATCAGAAAGGCGGGCTTAAAGATTCTTTTGTTTTACGACCAATCAGAAAAAAGTCCAGTTTCTGGACTACAGGCAGACGACAGGTGAAATAATTGTATCAGACGTTCTCTTATTCTCCTTCCCCCTGCTGTGAAAAAGAACGCCAGATAGCAGGCTAGATATGGCCGTTAATGTGGCTTGAGTAGGGTAAATACCTAATCGTACCGCATTATAGCCCCGTTTGGTCTCGTCTTGAGTATTTTTGCTCGACTTCGTCTCCCGAGTCATCTCTCGACCAAACTCGCCCGAGATGCCGCCGAAGGTAACGAAAAGGTATCTTGTACCCGTGTGACGGCGTCAGCTAAATGTCTGTTCTCATGTTGACTACAAAAAAAACTCAATGAGTGCGCGAGAAATTTGGCGGTTATTGTAAAAATAGCCTTTGTCACGGCGTGAATCGTTTTGCGCATTAACGTTGCTCTCTATTATAACGATTTATTCATGTGAAGTTCCTATGACTAAACCATACATATGGTAACTGAATATTATATCAGCCCCTATGAAAGTTTACACTTCGCAACTTTTCGATGGATACGTTTTGCTTCCCTTTCTTTGAATCCTTTCATTATTGAAATAAAAAAGAGAGCAACATTAATATGACTTCACCTTATAACATTAAAAAAACGACAATTAAGAAAATCATAAACCAAGAAGTGTTCTCTTAATTTAATATCAACTACTCAGCTATTACTTAAACAATCAAACGAATACTGGACAAAATGTACCAAAATGAATACAATTTCAACTGGCGAAAAAAACAACAAAAGCGCTTATCGGCATCCGTACAATACAGAGACAAACCAGTTTAGAAGAAAACAGCAATAGTCTATGGCTCTGTTCTACCATCAAATCGAGCATCAGAACTGTTGTTTAAATGCCAGGCTAGTCTTCCTTAGAGTACAGAGTAGTTCCTCCCACGGCTGTGAAAATAGCTGCTGCTCCTTTTGCGCCAATCCCAGCGGCACCTGCACTCTGAGCTAATGCAAATGCACTTCCAGAAGCCACATATCCTCCGTAAACGGCTGACTGAGTCGCTGCTGCAAGAGATCCCGCGGCAACTCCTGCGGATGTGAACCCCGCTGCCGTGAGAACAGCAGGTGCGGCCACTACTGCAGCAGCTCCCGCTACTCCTGCCAAGGCCACATCTGTCCAGCTCCACCCTGTTGAATAAGACAGATAGTATTCGTTCGATACACAGCTCTTTTGGGACAGCTGTAAAGTTTGTGTCAAAATTGAAAATCAGTTGGGAGGTTTATCGTTAAAGAAAATCTAGTGAAGGGAAAAAATTGTGCTTTGGTCCTCTTGTTGATGTCATTGGAAGTATCGGAAAGGTATAGGTATAGAAGAGTTTTATGAACATGTCGACGTTTCAAGAATTCGGGGCAGTGTTGAGTAACTAAGAGAGGGTCTACCACATTGGTATTTCACTGGCTTAGCGCAGAAGTGATGCGGCCGTTCCCTCTCTATCGGCCCATCTCCTTTTTGATTTGCTTTAAAAATAAATATCTGAGCTATCTCTCAGTCCAAAATACTCAATTTTACAAGTGTTTACCATGTATGCTCTGAAATGAGCCAACCACTTCATTTACCTGATTTTGTTCGTCGATATCAGTTCTGTTTACAAAATAATGGTTTTAATTTCATTTTCACCCAGTTCCTCGATCCTTTTAGTCGATCTTTCGCTAACATCACCTGTCATTCCACAGTAACCACCTTAATTATTCATAAGTTTCATTTTGGAAGGGTTTAGTGGATCGGTGATCAGTTAGCCTACCATGATCAAGCGGGATAGTTCTAATGTGTTATGGTAACATCGTTTACAATTACGGGCATTTGTAAGTATTCATGCTGCATATGAGAATAATTTGACAGACATCTCAGCTCCAGGACTCAAGAGGTTTGTGGACGACTAATTCAGTTTTAGCGTATAGCAGTTAGAGGTACTATTTATTAGGCTTCCTTTGCAGTGGGAATTACACGTTGTCTTAGTTATTTTCACAGAATGGGCAAACTTGACTTAAAAGCACATGTTAGTTTAGCAAACTTGATTTCATGTAAAAGCGTTATTTTCGTGGAGAAAAGAAAGTGCTAAAAGCAACAGACACTGCGTATCCTAACAAGGGGCTGAACTGAAGTAGCAACTGAAATAAATATAACGCAAATTCTTCCAAATTAAATGTTAATTTTCGTACAAAGCCTAACTGATATACTGAGGTTGATAAAAAGTAACACAACACCTTCGACATTCGAACAGACGAGTAGGTCTGAAGGCTGCCGATAGTAAACATATCACATCTCATAACTGTGTGCATGATGATTTCTCGGAAACTGAATATTGAGTTCCATGAAAACGCAGTGTCGCGGAACTTTACATTTGGCAAATTTGGTGCTCAAAATTGTATATTTTTTTCATCCTACAGACATTACTACACTAAAGCTGGTTCTTTTATTGATATTAGCTTATTTTTGCGGCAGTCGCAGGTGTTATTGGTCATTATGTGCCTCCAAATTTCAGAAAAAAGCTGAATAACTTTAAATTCAGCGTTGCCATAGTGCAAGCTCAACATGGAATAATTTGTATATGGTGTTTACATGTTGTCTTAGTTGTTTCACAGAGTGGGCAAATTATTTTAGCAAAGTTGATTAACATGTAAAAGCGTTAATTTCGCGGAGAAAAGAAAGTGCTAAAAACAACAGACACTGACTACATGATGGAACAATTCAAGGATCCTGTTTGATCACTGGGATCAAGAACGCCTATACTTGGTCATATTGATGTAGATCATATCACGGTCTTTCCTTCGGATAGTAATCATAAGCGTATCCTAACAAGGATAACACAACAAGGGGGTAACACAACATCTTTGATATTCGAACTGTAGTGAACATATCACATCTCGTACATGTTTGCATGCATAATTAATGATTTCTCGGAAACTGAGCACTGAGATTCCACGAAAACGCAGTGCTGTAGAACTTCACATTTGGCAAATTTGGTGCTCAGAATTGTATGTTTTTCTTATCCTGCAGACATTACTAGACTAAAGTTGGTTCTTTTATTGATACTATCTAATTTTTGCGGTAGTCGGAAATGTTCTCGGTCATCACCTGCCTCCAAATTTCAGAAAAAAATTGCAATAACCGTACATTCGGCGTTGCCATAGAGCAAACTCTACATGGATTAATTTGCTACAGAAAATAGAAAAACAGATGTCGAAAAGCTCTTAAAACCTCAAATATATCAACAACAGAATTTTAGGATCAAGGAGGAATATAGACTAAAACATCCAAACCTTTCTTTGCAGGCATAGCAGTGAGTTGAGTTTGGCTGCAGCGATAGTTGTCTGCCGCTTTACTAAAATTTGCACTGTCGTAGTCGGAATTAAATGTTATGATGCACTAACCTTTGACTTGTACTGGAGACATGCTTCCCAGCAACAGAACGAAACAGAGGAACGATGTCTTATTCATTTTTTCCAAAACTTTACTGGTGTTTAGTTTGGCTACAATAACTCGACGCTCGTTTGATGCTGTTTACTATTGGCGTCGCTGGTTAGTTTCGGCCAGTCGGCGGCTTAGTCACCGATAGGGTTTACAATTTGGCAACATCCCATTGGCTAACTTCTGTGGCATGTTTATTATTCATCCAATCACAATACCCACACCATTGATCCCGGACGTCCATTGAAATGGCTTTTTTTTTTCAGGCTGTTTCACGTTGCATCCTGTATATGGAGACTAGACTAGACTAGACTGGACTGGACTGGACTAGACTGAACTGGACTGGACTAGACTGGAATAGACTGGACTGGACTGGACTGGACTGGACTGTACTTGTCAAATGAGTACTTGTAAAACGCGGACTAGTAAAACGCGGACTTGTAAAACGCGGACTAGTTAAATGCGGCTAGTGAAACGAGGACTAGTACAACGCGGACTTGTAAAACGAGGACTAGTAAAAGGAGGACTAGTAAAACGTGGACTAGTAAAACGAGGACTAGTTAAATGCGGCTAGTAAAACGTGGACTAGTAAAACGCGGACTTGTAAAACGAGGACTAGTAAAAGGAGGACTAGTAAAACGTGGACTAGTAAAACCCGGACTTGTAAAACGAGGACTAGTAAAAGGAGGACTAGTAAAACGTGGACTAGTAAAACCCGGACTTGTAAAACGCGGACTTGTAAAACGCGGACTTGTAAAACGCGGACTTGTAAAAGGAGGACTAGTAAAACGCAGACTGGTAAAACATGGCCCAATTAGCAAATTAGGCAACTAGAAGCGTTCTACCAAGCCCTATAAAGCGGCCACTTATTAAACGGCCACCCCTATATTAGGTGGCCAGTAATCAAAGTTGCGATGCGGGCTTTTCTGTTGTTTTCACCTCTACTAAGCGGCCAACCCCTTTTAAGCGGCCACTATCCATTTCCCCGAGGGTAGCCGTTTAATAGGGGTTGAACTGTATTCTGCGATATCAGGTTACTGGCCTGATATGGCCTAACCTGCGATCAGGCGTTGTTTTCTTTTTCTGACGAACGGTGGAAGAGGGCAAAAAACAACACCTGATACATTTCCTTCACGAGTCGTCTGTCGCCCCTTCGTTCTTTACCTATCATCAGCGATGTGATCTTATTACATACTATAAATGTGAGCCAATCAGATTTTACTGAAAACATGTTCATGAGGCCGGTTGGAAGCGCTCAAGCGACAAAGCGCAATGTACATGATTACTTTCCAGGCAAAAGAAATAGCAAGTTGAAATGTCTCTGTTACCGTCAAGAAACAAAATATGGATTGAAAAATTGGTGGAACATGAGAATCTCTTTTTTATCGGAAGTGTTTAAAAGTCCGGGAATAAACATTAGAACAAATATATTCCTGGGGACTCCTCACAACTGCGTCAACTACACATGTTTCTGCCAAATCATGTCGGATGCACGGCCAAAACTTCTGATCTTCCGGATGCATTCCATTGTGAATAAAATCTTGAAGAGACGAAGTTATAGCCGTTGAAGATCACGGTCTCCAGGCTGAAAATTCGCTTTATACAAGTATATCTATATCCGCGGCTACCAGGCTTCGTGATCGTGTTTGAA
Source organism: Orbicella franksi (assembly GCF_964199315.1). Taxonomy (NCBI): domain Eukaryota; kingdom Metazoa; phylum Cnidaria; class Anthozoa; order Scleractinia; family Merulinidae; genus Orbicella; species Orbicella franksi. The sequence continues at coordinate 13,181,995 of NC_138148.1, read as the reverse complement.
ATTTACACCGGAAGTCAGATATCCAATCACTAACTAATCAGAAAGGCGGGCTTAAAGATTCTTTTGTTTTACGACCAATCAGAGAAAGGTCCAGTTTCTGGACTACAGGCAGACTACTCATGAAGTAATTTATTATATGGCTGTGTCTCACAAAGACTGGGAATTACCAAATTCACGAATTTGATTGGCTGAAATCGATATTGACCGCGGTCTATATTTTTTTCATCTAGACCGGCATCTAGACCGGTTTCATTTTGCGTTCAAAAAGTAGCAAACTAAAATACAAAAATGTACACTATTTCTTTTATTTTCTTCTCATGGAAGTGCCAAAAAGCTTGATGACAAAAAAAAAGTAAAGAGGACGAGCAAATTTCGGCAAGTTTAAGTTAAGCTCATCGCCGTTCGCAAGCAAACTGTCAGCAAACCAGTTACATTAAACGAATTAAAGTTTTCTTCTTTGCCATATAATAAACATCTTATTAAGCGAGCTAAGTCGGTCTGTATGGGAGAATCTTGACCTCGGCCGTGTGTACAGACCTCACTGCGTTCGGTCTGTACTCACGACCTCGGTCAAGATTCTCCCATACAGACCTGCAGCTCGGTTAATAAGAGCTAAGTATCAGACGTTCTCTTATTCTCCTTCCCCATGCTGTGAAAAACAACGCCAGATCGCAGGCTAGATATGGCCGTTAATGTGGCTTGAGTAGGGAAAATACCTAATCGTATCGCATTATAGCCCCGTTTGGTCTCGCCTTGAGTATTTTTGCTCGACTTCGTCTCTCCAAAATACGAGCCATCTCTCGACCAAACTCGCCCGAGATGCCGCCGAAGGTAACGGAAAGGTATCTCGTACCCGCGTCATGGCGTCATCTAAATGTCTGTTCTCCTGTTGACTACAAAAATAATAACCCAATGACTGCGTGAGGAAATTGGCGGTTATTGTAAAACTAGCCTTTGTCACGGCGTAAATTGTTTTGCGCATTAACGTTGCTCTCTATTATAACGATTTATTCATGTGAAGTTCCTGTGACCAAACCATACGTATAGTAACTGTATATTATATCAGCCCCTATGAAAGTTTACACTTCGCAACTTTTCGATGGATACGTCTTGCTTCCCTTTCTTTGAATCCTTTCATTATTGAAATAAAAAAGAGAGCAACATATGACTTGACCATATAACATCAAAAAAACGACAATTAAGAGAATCATAAGCCAAGAAGTGTCCTATTTATTTAATATCAACTACTCAGCTATTACTTAAACAATCAAACGAATACTGGACAAAATGTACCAAAATGAATACAATCAACTACTGAAGAAAATAATTGTTTTGAAATCGACTTTGAATTCACTGAAAATTTTTCATGTCATGATGTGACAATAGTTGTTAACGAATGCTCTGAATTTTAGCTGGCAAATAAAACAACAAAAGCGCTTATCGGCATCTGTACAATAAAGAGAAAAACCAGTTAAGAAGAAACAGCAATAGTCTATGGCTCTGTTCTACCATCAAATCGAGCACCAGAACTGTTGTTTAAATGCTAGGCTAGTCTTCCTTAGCGTACAGAGTAGTTCCTCCCACGGTTGTGAAAATAGCTGCTGCTCCTTTTGCGCCAATCCCAGCGGCACCTGCACTCTGAGCTAATGCAAATGCACTTCCAGAAGCCACATATCCTCCGTAAACGGCTGACTGAGTCGCTGCTGCAAGAGATCCCGCGGCAACTCCTGCGGAAGTGAACCCTGCTGCCGTGAGAACAGCAGGTGCGGCCACTACTGCAGCAGCTCCCGCTACTCCTGCCAAGGCCACATCTGTCCAGCTCCACCCTGTTGAATAAGACAGATAGTATTCGTTCGATACACAGCTCTTTTGGGACAGCTGTAAAGTTTGTGTCAAAATTGAAAATCAGTTGGGAGGTTTATCGTTAAAGAAAATCTAGTGAAGGGAAAAAATTGTGCTTTGGTCCTCTTGTTGATGTCATTGGAAGTATCGGAAAGGTAGAGGTATAGAAGAGTTTTATGAACATGTCGATGTTTCAAGAATTCGGGGCAGTGTTGAGTAACTAAGAGAGGGTCTACCACATTGGTATTTCACTGGCTTAGCGCAGAAGTGATGCGGCCGTTCCCTCTCTATCGGCCCATCTCCTTTTTAGGTTGCTCTAAAAATAAATATCTGAGCTATCTCTCAGTCCAAAAGACTCAATTTTACAAGTGTTTACCAAGTATGCTCTGAAATGAGCCAACCACTTCATTTACCTGATTTTGCTCGTCGATATAGGTCTTTTTTTTAACCAAATAATGGTTTTAATTTCATTTTCACCCAGTTCCTTGATCCTTTTTAGTCATTCCACGGTAACCACCTTAATCATTCATAAGTTTCATTTTGGAAGGGTTTAGTGGATCGGTGATCAGTTAGCCTACCATGATCAAGCGGGATAGTTCTAATATGTTATGGTAACATCGTTTACAATTACGGGCATTTGTAAGTATTCATGCTGCATATGAGAACAATTTGACGGACATCTCATCTCTAGGACTCAAGAGGTTTGTGGACGACTAATTCAGTTTTAGCGTATAGCAGTTAGAGGTACTATTTATTAGGCTACCTTTGCAGTGGGAATTACACGTTCTCTTAGTTATTTTCACAGAATGGGCAAACTTGATTTAAAAGCACATGTTAGTTTAGCAAACTTGATTTCATGTAAAAACGTTATTTTCGTGGAGAAAAGAAAGTGCTAAAAGCAACAGACACTGCGTATCCTAACAAGGGGCTGAACTGAAGTAGCAACTGAAATAAATATAACGCAAATTCTTCCAAATTAAATGTTAATTTTCGTACAAAGCCTAACTGATATACTGAGGTTGATAAAAAGTAACACAACACCTTCGACATTCGAACAGACGAGTAGGTCTGAAGGCTGCCGATAGTAAACATATCACATCTCATAACTGTGTGCATGATGATTTCTCGGAAACTGAATATTGAGTTCCATGAAAACGCAGTGTCGCGGAACTTTACATTTGGCAAATTTGGTGCTCAAAATTGTATGTTTTTTTCATCCTACAGACATTACTACACTAAAGCTGGTTCTTTTATTGATATTAGCTTATTTTTGCGGCAGTCGCAGGTGTTATTGGTCATTATGTGCCTCCAAATTTCAGAAAAAAGCTGAATAACTTTAAATTCAGCGTTGCCATAGTGCAAGCTCAACATGGAATAATTTGTATATGGTGTTTACATGTTGTCTTAGTTGTTTCACAGAGTGGGCAAATTATTTTAGCAAAGTTGATTAACATGTAAAAGCGTTAATTTCGCGGAGAAAAGAAAGTGCTAAAAACAACAGACACTGACTACATGATGGAACAATTCAAGGATCCTGTTTGATCACTGGGATCAAGAACGCCTATACTTGGTCATATTGATGTAGATCATATCACGGTCTTTCCTTCGGATAGTAATCATAAGTGTATCCTAACAAGGGGCTGAAGTGAAATAAATATGAGGCAAATTCTTCCAAGTTATGCGTAAATTTTCATACAAAGCCTAACTGATATACTGAAGTACATAAGGGGTAACACAACATCTTTGATATTCGAACTGTAGTGAACATATCATATCTCGTACATGTTTGCATCCATAATTAATGATTTCTCGGAAACTGAGCACTGAGATTCCACGAAAACGCAGTGCTGTAGAACTTCACATTTGGCAAATTTGGTGCTCAGAATTGTATGTTTTTCTTATCCTGCAGACATTACTAGACTAAAGTTGGTTCTTTTATTGACACTACCTAATTTTGCGGTAGTCGGAGATGTTCTCGGTCATTACCTGCCTCCAAATTTCAGAAACAAATTGCAATAACTGCACATTCAGCGTCGCCATAGAGCAAAATCTACATGGACTAATTTGCTACACAAAATAGGAAAACAGATGTCAAAAAGCTCTTAAGACCTCAAATATATCAACAACAGAATTTTAGGATCAAGGAGAAATATAGACTAAAACATCCAAACGTTTCTTCGCAGGCACAGCAGTGAGTTGAGTTTGGCTGTAGAGATAGTTGTCTGCCGCTTCACTAAATTTGCACTGTCGTAGTCGGAATTAAATGTTATGATGCACTAACCTTTGACTTGTACTGGAGACATGCTTCCCAGCAACAGAACGAAACAGAGGAACGATGTCTTATTCATTTTTTCCAAAACTTTACTGATGTTTAGTTTGGCTACAACACTCGGCGCTCGCTTGATACTGTTTACTATTGGCGTCGCTGGTTAGTTTCGGCGATTCGGCGGCTTAGTCACCGATAGGGTTTACAATTTAGCAACATCCCATTGGCTAAATTCTGTGGCATGTTTATTATTCATCCAATCACAATACCCATACTATTGATACCCGACGTCCGTTGAAATGGCTTTTTTTTCAGGTTGTTTCACGCGGCATCCTGTTTGTTGTGGACTAGACTGGACAGGACAGGACTGGACTGGACAGGACAGGACTGGACTGGACTGGACAGGACTGGACTGTACTTGTAAAATGAGTACTTGTAAAATAAGGACTTGAAAAACGCGGACTAGTAAAACGAGGCCTAGCAAAACACGGACTAGTAAAACGCCGACTTGTAAAACGAGGACTAATAAAACGAGGACTGGTAAAACGCGGACTAGCAAAATGCCGACTTGTAAAATGGGGAAAACGAGGACTTGTAAAACGCGGAAAACGAGGACTTGTAAAACGCGGACTAGTAAAACGAGGCCTAGCAAAACACGGACTAGTAAAACGCCGACTTGTAAAACGAGGACTGGTAAAACGCAAACTAGCAAAATGCCGACTTGTAAAACGCGGAAAACGAGGACTTGTAAAACGCGGACTAGTAAAATGATGACTAGTAAAACGAGGACTAGTAAAAGGAGGACTGGTAAAACGAGGACTAGTAAAACGAGGAGTAGTAAAACGAAGACTTGTAAGATGCGTATTAGTAAAACGCGGACTTGTAAAACACGGACTAGTAAAACACAGACTGGTAAAACATGGACTTGTAAAACGCGGACTAGTAAAACGCGGACCTGTAAAACACGGAGTAGTAAAACGCGGACTTGTAAGATGCGGACTTGTAAAACGCGGACTTGTAAAACACGGACTAGTAAAACGCAGACTGGTAAAACATGGACTTGTAAAACGTGGACTTGTAAAACGCGGACTTTTAAAACGGGGACCTGTAATACGAGGACTTGTAAAACGCGGGCTTGTAAGACGCGGACTTATAAAACGAGGACTAGTAAAACGAAGACTGGTGAAACATGGACTTGTAAAACGCGGACTTGTAAAACGCGGACCTGTAAAACGAGAACTTGTAAAACGAGGACTTGTAAAACGCGGACTAGTGAAACACGGACTAGTAAAACGAGGACTAGTAAAACGCGAACTTGTAAAACGACGACTAGTAAAACGGAGACTGGTAAAACATGGACTCTTAAAACGCGGATCTGTAATACGAGAACTTGTAAAACGCGGACTTGTAAAATGAGGACTAGCAAAACGCGGACTTGTAAAACACGGACTAGTAAAACGCAGACTGGTAAAGTATGGACTTGTAAAACGCGGACTTATAAAACGCGGACCTGTAATACGAGGACTTGTAAAACGCGGGCTTGTAAAACGCGGACTTGTAAAACGAGGACTAGTAAAACGCAGACTGGTAAAACATGGACTTGTAAAACGCCGACTTGTAAAACGCGGACCTGTAAAACGAGAACTTGTAAAACGCGGACTTGTAAAACGCGGACTAGTAAAATGAGGACTAGTAAAACGCGGACTCGTAAAACGCGGACTAGTAAAACGCAGACTGGCAAAACATGGACTTGTAAAACGCGGACTTGTAAAACGCGAACCTGTCAAACGAGAACTTGTAAAACACGGACTTGTAAAACGCGGACTAGTAAAATGCGGACTAGTAGAACGCGGACTTGTAAAACGCGGACTTGTAAAACGCGGACTAGTAAAACGCAGACTGGTAAAACATGGACTTGTAAAGCGCGGACTTGTAAAACGCGGACTTGTAAAACGAGGATGAGTAAAACGCAGACTGGTAAAACATGGACTTGCAAAACGCGGACTTGTAAAACGAGGACCTGTAAAACGAGAACTTGTAAAACGCGGACTTGTAAAACGCGGACTAGTAAAACGCGGACTAGTAAAACGCGGACTAGTAACACGCGGACTAGTAAAACGCGGACTAGTAAAACGCGGACTAGTAAAACGCGGACTTGGAAAACGCGGACTTGTAAGACGCGGACTAGTAAAACGCAGACTGGTAAAACATGGACTTGTAAAACGCGGACCTGTAATACGAGGACTTGTAAAACGCGGACTTGTAAAACGTGGACTTGTAAAACGAGGACTAGTAAAACGCGGACTTGTAAAACGCGGACTAGTAAAACTGACAAGTAAAAGGAATTAGTAAGTCGAATTCTGCATCAAAACATGTAAAAAAACTTTCAGTGTATGCAATTTTTTATCGACTCCAAAAGGAGTGAAGACAAAACACGCATGCTCCATAATTATCGCGTAGGGCTCTTTACAAAATCTCCAAAAATTCTGAGAAATAGATATTTCTGTGACTCTTTAGTGCGTTTAGGATCCCAGCTTCCTGCTCAACGGCGACGTTTAGCTTCGGCCAATGTTGTTAGAAAAATATTTTTGGCTGTCTACATTAAGTTTAGAATTTGAAGTTTTTAATGCAGCCAAATTAATTGTAATTTATTTAATAGAACGCAAGATATCTTTGCACGGAATGGATGTAATGTTACTTGGTGGCTCTAAGTATGTTAGAAGTTTACAGTTGATTAGTATTTGAAGTTCTTTGGATGAGAGATGATCGTTCAAATAAACACAATTAATGTGGAATTTGTCAGTACCGTAGTACCTGTCTTTATTTCTTCTCAAAACAAACGTCGAAAACTCACAGTTCACAATGGGCTCAAGCTCAAAAGGCACACATCGACCGCACGACCTCGGTCAATGAACAAAGTCACAACAACTTGAATAAAACTCTTCGCTTCCATCAAAGGCATACGTGTACGAATGTATACGTGAGTGAGGTTTTCTGAAAATTACAAAAAGGTATTAAGTTCCAAATGCTTCTTTGAATAGCAAAGGCGAAATGTTAACTTACCGAACTGTTTGCTTCGAGCTAAACGAACGGCACAATAACAACTTTTGACAAACTCCTGCGATTCAAAACACTCGCTTACTTGAACACATGGCAACTAAAGTCTCCCAAGGGGAGTCGGGAGTGACAGAATTCGACTTACTAATTCGTTTTCCCTAGTCTGCGTTTTACAAGTCCGCGTTTAACAAGTCCTCGTTTTACTAGTCCAGTCCAGTCCAGTCCGCAAAAACTACAGTATGCCGTTTCGCGCACCGTTGGTTTCATTCACATGATTCAAAAAAAGTGATCACGTGCTGACAAATATGTCTTGGCGCAAATAGCCATAGTTTGCAGCACAACGGCTGCAAATTCCTCAAATATACCAAGTTCGAGGCAATATCTTATCCATGCGATGGATTTTGCATCGTGCTAGAAATTGTTCAACAAACTTGCAAACAAACTGTGAAGCAACTTTCCCGAGGGCAGAGATTCACTTATCACACGATCATGAAATCGTCAACACGTGATCACTTTTTTGAATCACGTAACTGAAACTAACGGTGCGCGCAATGACCTAAAAAAACCCCAGCCATTTCAACAGACGCCTGTTATCAATAGTAGTAGCCGCTTGGATGGGGATTGTGTCGATTTTTGTCCATTTCTCGAAAACCCTAGGTCTTCTTTCCTTTCCGAAAATCATTAGCTTGCCCTTTTTTGTACCTAAAACGACAGTTTTATCATTCCGAAAACAACAGACATTAAATCTGTCATATCACGAAAGTTCAAGGTGACAATTTTCGAAATAAAATCGGAGGGGATTAGAGGCCGTCCGAACAAACATTTTACCACAACGATCCGTTTGGTTCCCTGTTGAATGTAAAAGCAACTGGAGGAATTTCTAATTTCAGCCTTAAACTACTTATACTTGTACGTAGTTTTCTTCTTTGTCGTCTGAGTTTTGTTTAAAGTCTTGGCCCAAGACAAATCTCAGTACCAATAAACTAGCCAAATTACACCAAGGAGAAGAATGATTTACTCGATTTTATATTCTCTCGTTGAAGTTTATCAGAAAACTCACTAGCTCCTTGCCCTCATTCGTTCGTTTTCTGATACTAACCAACTCGTAAATATAACAGTGCGTGTGGATTTCCCATGGAGTCATCGTCTGTTCCATTAAAATCAAACTGCCTTGCAGAAGTTCCCATTGCGTCTTTTCCTGGCTTTATGCAGTCTGCTGTTTTTCACCTGCCGAGGCAAAAACGTCCAGGGGGTAGAAAATCGATAATCGGTGGGAAAAAGGACTGATCTGCAATGCTTTTGTTAAAAATATAGCTTTAAAATAGTGCATTGACTCGCAAGTACCAAACGGTGGTATACATGAATCATTCCATTACATTTATTTTGTTATTGTTTAGAACCCTTTTAAATTTTCCCTGAAAAAACGAAGTACCTCTACAGTGTTACAGTTTAATGCAGAACAATCCCGTGTGAACAAAGAAAACAATACAACACTGTTTTCTTTGAATGCGACAGTCAATTCCAGCAGTGCCCATCCCCCCTCCCTGGGCTAACCCCCGGGCATTAGCATTTTTTTGAAGTAAATGGGCAAATTCCCCGGGGTGGGGACACATAAGCTGTCTATATGCCCCGGGGTGGGGACGAAGAAAGAGGGCAAATGCCCCGCCCCCGGGATCGTCGCCTTCCAACACCTCTGCAGTTTTCTTTATTAATCAGTGAATAAAACGTTCAACTGTTCAGTATTTTAATGCAACGGTAAGACTTCAAGGACGTGTTAGTTGATTCTGATTATATTTATTTCTTTATATTTGTTTTTAACAGTTTGCTAGAGGATAGCTGGGATCGCGGCGGACGTGCCTCCAGCCGCGAGCGATGATAGGTGCCTGTTTTCGCAGGCTACTTTTTCTGTGAAGAATCAAGACATTTTAAATGATGATGCATTGCATTTTAAGCTCGCAAAATCTGTCTTGAAGATCGCATCATTTGAATTCGCAAACCTTAAGTATTTTAACTCCACTTTCATGAATTAAAAAAATGCTAAGCTAGTTTTGAATGCGAAAATGCAAAATAGTCGTGTTCACGTCAGTGATTGTTTTGTGATAAACAAAATATAGTTTACCTTGTCGCTTATATTTATATGCTTACAAGTAATGAAGAAGTATCTAAAATTGAGAAAACACACCTTTAAAAACATCTACAAGTTACTCTAGTCCCTGACGGACAAGTCATCGTTCGGCAAACGCCTCGTTTTTCCCGATGAACTCATCCATGGCACTTTCGAAAACACGTGTCAAATGCCAGGGGGTCGCCCCGGGGTACGTAAATGCGCAGCCCCCGGGCCGCGATAAAATTGCAGATGCCCCACCGCCGGGACTGATAACGTGAGCAAATGCCCCACGGTTGCCCGGGGCGGGGGGGGGGGGGATGGGCACTACTGGAATTGACTGATGCATAATCATAACGTACTCTCCGCTAATCAACTCTTCTCCCTCGTCGGAATGGACGATTGGTGGAATTCTTGCGCTTTATA